>NC_140923.1:31132638-31659794 GCF_045865225.1 Trachurus japonicus
GACTAGTAGTAACCAAGAAATAAACGTGAATAGCAAAGCACACTAGATAATCTAAGATTTTAATTGTGAAAACATGCTATATTCATACAGTTTGTGTGTGTATGTTAAGTGTTACCAGCTATAGGAACTACAGTTCATTTGTGTTGTCTGTGTTTTTGTCTACATAGATATCGTACCTGACGGCACAACTCAACTTAAACAAAGTCTAACGTTACGAACAAGCATTTTAAGTTAACTTCTGCTCCTCTTAAACAGGATAAAGCGTAAACACAGTGTTTATAACTTACAGTCAGGAAGTTGCCGCTTTCCCTCCAGAAACGAGCTTATCTGGACGGTAACGAATGGCAACTGCAGGGATGTAAGGAGTGTGAGGTGTGGCCACCACCTAGTGGAAGTAGCAAGTTAACAGCCTCGTCTTGTTTGTGTAACGTTGCAGCGCTTCATGTCCTGTTTTTCCACCATATCCGCCGGTGGTAGCAGCGAAGCCGCCAACACGACCATAGACTGTAGTGAAAGGTCACTCACAACCACCACGCTCACAACACAGCGGGAGAGGTCATTAACCTGCTGAAACAGAGACAAAAAGATGTAGCCTACCGCAGATTTCTATATTGTTTTTGAGATATCAATACTTGATTCACAGTTCACTCCACTACCACTCCCTGGTGGTCTAGTGGTTAGGATTCGGCGCTCTCACCGCCGCGGCCCGGGTTCGATTCCCGGTCAGGGAACTTCCTTTTGTGAAGTATCATGTATCCAAAAATACTCTCGTCTTTGATGTAGCTTATCGTCATGGCAATCAGGCTAAACTGCTGTTGTTGATATGTGCATGAAAAGTGCTCGGGTCACGGGTGTGAACCTGATAACCCAGTATTGTATTTGCCGCCGTGAGACAGTCGAATGTCTTTGAAGAATCATGTGGCCTATGTGGGCTCAGTCATCCAGGTCGGTAGTGCTAAAGTTGAAGCGACTTCCTTTAACTTCTTGAGGATATATCTCATTAAAAAGGAATATAGGAATGGAATACTATTCTACTATAGGCCTACTACTATGTGTTTTAGTTGTTTTTTCTGTTTTTAGTTTTTGATTAGCCTATAATAGCAAATTGCAGAGTGAGGATTTACTGTGAATAATTTGTAGCCTACTTGGAGGAGTGGGCTATGAGCTTACACAACATGAATTCATGCTATGCAGTGCTTGTGTTAGCCTACTCAGTTACTCGTTAAATGAGACACTTCTCTTATCCTACTTTGGTGAGGTCAAAGGTTACAAAGCAGTAGGCTAACCCCGAGCTAGCAGTGATCCAGAGTCCTGCACAAGGACATTAAGCAGCATTATCAAAGAATATTCTTCATTTAATTTTATATTTCCTAGGAACTGAGCCAGCCACCTCTTTCCATACTGACATGTCAAAGTAACACTTAACAAAATAAGGATGCAACCAACACAGAATTAAATTATCGTCAGTATGAAACAATAAATAGTTTGAAATTTAATTCAAAATTTAATTCAGCCCACTCAAGCAACTCATCCATCTACCGACCTGGGTTTAACACACAGCTGTTATGAATGGACATAGCTGGATCTTCAATATTAATCAAAATCTTATGTCTTCTCTAGCTGTGTGTGTTGTAACAGGTTCACTTTCCACATGCACCTGGCTCATTATGATCTGACTGTATGTCAAATGAGTGAGGAGTGAAATGAGAATCATCCAAACAGGTCAACAGATGTAAAGACAGAGGTAGTAGCCAAGCACAAACATACCAGAACATGAATACTTCATAAAAAACAAACCAAAAAACCAAAGATGTTAAGTTATTTAGATTTCAGCATATTAAAAGGTAAATTATGTTTACTGCAACAAGGTCAAGGGTCGGTTTTGGGTAGTAATACAAAACTGAAAGATGTATTGTTAGCATAAATGGGGTCAGACTTTAAAAAAAACAAACACAAACAAACAATGTATAAGTTTTATTTTGTTTTAATTTGGTCAAATTTATCAAATATGTTACAAATCAATGTTGAGGAAAGGCCATGCTCTACTTGCTGTAAAGTCAGAATCAGTTACATGTCTTGCTCACACCACATGATCAGTAACTACTAAATGATCTTATTCAGCTTTCTCAAAACTTTTACACCCTGTCACGAGTTAGAAACCTCACTCAAATTTCACATTGGTCCAGTGACATGGGACTTTGGCTTAAATTCAGCCTGAGGTGTTGTCTGTGTTTGAGTTGGTTCACCTCTCCTCTCTGAAAACACTGAAAATGATTTATTTCTTGTCCAAGCCATATGGCAGCCTGTTCCTTCCGGCATCTGTCTTTGTTCCTCTTTAGTTGTAAACTTATTTTTGCTGCCATCTTTCTTCATTACCAATGATTCACTTCCAGTGAAGCTATTTGGGTGACTGTGAATCGGCCTCCTCTAAAACATCACATCTCTATCTAGCTGTTAACACCTGAGCCCATTTTAAACCAGAGATTTAAAAAATAATAATAAAATTAATAAATTGGATGCTATGATTCATATTTGAAACTACAGATCTGAGTTGTTTGAATGACAAAGTGCAGTATTGCATTTTCTAACACTGTAACTTTGTTGTAACTTCTTTTGTGTTGTTCACAAGGTTTAGTTATCCATTCGTATAATATATCTAATTATTACACTCACAGTCTCCATGCAGTTTATTCATTAGAGACTAAGAATAGAGAAACAAAACGAAAGCCTTGGTTTCCTGGAGCTGTGTACAGTATGTGACGTCATGCGTCTTCTTTCCACAGATGCGTGTCTTCGACAGCACTCGAAGAACTTCAGTCAGCGACAGGACAGCAGAGGGTAACGGCTTTTTGTTCATGCTCCTTACAGTAGATTGATACTATTGATATATGATGACGATGATGTATACAGTACAGTGTTTTGTGTGATTGTGCTAACTCTTACTCACAAGAAAGTTTATACCGAGGAGACAATAGTCCATGTGTATGTCCATCAATCATTTCTGAGAGAGAGAGTATAGCTGAGATGATAAACAAAACAAAGATTTGGCAACTTTTATTCTTATTCTTCTTTTTATTGAGGTAAATAGAAAAGCTTTTGTATGTAGTGAATATGTTAATGTAAAATGTGACTGAGGAGGCAGTCCACAGTCATTTGTGGAATCTTTTTTTTTAGTAATTTGTTGAGGTTTCCTGACAGTCAGCCCCGACATGTCGATTCTCCAAAAGGGGAAGTACTGTATAAGCCAGGAACTCACTCGATGTGGACAAAGTAATACAACAGCTTGCGTACTTACTGTATGTAGACACCGATTCTCATAAGTGTGTCCTCTCTCTCCCTCTCTCTGTGCCTAAAAGCCCTGTGTTGGTAATGAAGCTGTGTCTTGTCCGTCCAATATTGTGGTCCAGTTTCCTGGTTTTATGGGCCTTACAAGGTAGCTATACTGTTGTTGTTGTTGTTGTTGTTGTTGTTGTTGTTGTTGTTGTTGTTGTTTTATTGTGTACAGAAAACCATCTTCCTCCACCACCCTGATGATGCCATAATGACTGAACTTAAAGGGACAACGAGGAGTTTCTCCATCGGCAGAACAAAGAATTCCGCGACAATAAAAAAGTCTCATTAATGTGGATGAATCTACGCTACACACACTTGTTAATGGGCCCATTTTTGATAAATATATAGTTTTGTCTCTATCGTTATTTTGTTATTATTAGTGGTGGCGGAAATGCTGGGCGAGCCAACCAGCGTTTCCTTACTTTCGGTTTCGCGGACGCTGCCCAGCGAGTCATGAGAATAACGCCACCGAATCGCCGTTTATGGTCGGAACTACGACGGTATCTGATCGTCTTCGACCCTCTGACTTTAATTCTTGATGAATGAAAACATGAGTCTGTCTTGCGCCGGTCAAAGAATTTCACGGTGCGCGCGGAGGCTCATAAATGTAGTGTGAAAACGCTTCGATTTTTCAAAACTCCTCGTTGTCCCTTTAATGAAGAATTAAGCATATGAATTAAAAACCAACTGAGCAATGTGTTTTAATTTGACCAGCAGTGAGGCTCACTTTGGTTTAATTGGCTGACTTGTGTCGCTCATACAGAGAGTCTATATATGTTGTCTTTTCACAGTGACGGAGGGCAACAAGCAGGATGTCTGTCTGGACCAAAAAGATGTGAGAATCTAACTGTTGTCACACACATGAGTGTTGCTTTATATAGGTTCATATTTTGACTTCTACATCCTGTTCTTTGTGTTTGTGAAAATGTTTCAGCAAAGTGAAGATGTGAATGGTGAAGAGAAGAACTTTAGCTGCCTCCTTTACCCAACAAATGTTCTCAACTGCTCCTGGTCATTCCTCCATTTACACAAGGATGCTCATCTTTCTGTCTACATCAGGTACTTGTTTTAAATGATATATTATTACCAAAGCTATGGTCAATAACTTGTAATGTGTAAAACCAATCATTGTCTATCTTACTCAAAGTGTATGGGATGCTTTGAATGTGTATCTCTTTCTCTGTCTTATTTATCCAGTGTTTGTCATGATGACACAGTGATTCCCTCTCTGAGCCAGTTGTCCAGTGAAAGAGTTGGATCAAGGTCTTTGACTGTGCAGCGTCATGACACGCTCTTGGTAATACTCCAGTTTGACGAGTCCCAGCACGGCAAGTCGGAGGTGAAAACCCACATATATGACCTGGACCGACTAGGTAGGTCACAGCCATGGGACTCCAAGACTATCTGTTGTTGTATTTGAAAATGATTATGGTTTTCAATGGCACCTGCTGCTTGAATGTTGCACTAACTGGGTAGTACTTCATGTTAAAGGGATAGTTCACCCAAAATTCAAATTTCACTCATTATCTACTCACCCTCATGTTGACTAAGAGCTGTGAGAATTTTCAGAGTCCTCCGTGCCTTCGCTGACTTACAGGGGGGTCTGCGTAGCAGTATTTGTCCATATAATGGTTGTCAATGGATACCAACTTTCTTCGTCCAAAAAGACACTCCAAAAAACATCCAAATACCTCCACACTGCTCGTGTGTAATGTCCCTCTTGTATTGAAGCCCGGACATGAGAAATTGTTCCGCCGGTCAGTGCAAAACACAGGAAGAGCAGTGAACCAAGATACTGGGAGCTTCAACTACAAACAAGCTTAAAACATTGACTTATTTAATTTTTTTCAGAACAATTTCTCATGTCGGGGCTTCAGTACAAGAGGGACATTACAGACGAGCAGTATGGAGGTATTTGGATGTGTTTTGGTGTGTCTTTTTGGACGAAGAAAGTTGGTATCCATTGACAACCATTATATGGACAAATACTGCTGCATGGACCCCCCCGTAACTCAGAGAAGGAACGGAGGACTCTGAAAATTAGTTCTTAGTTGACATGCTTAGTTGACACAGCTCTTAGTTGACATGAGGGTGAGTAGATAATGAGTGAAATTTAAATTTTGGGTGAACTATCCCTTTAATCTGCCTACTTTACTCCGATGGTCAACGCGCTCTCTGTAGGTTATGTCAGATATTCAAATCATGATTGTTTGGGAGGCTTTTTTTGGGGCGTCACTTATTTGTTTAGGAACTGGTTATCAGCAATCAGCCTGTTCAGATCAGTAAACTGTAGCTTGTGTATATTTGGAGGCAAGAAGTGAAGATTTGTCCTTTTCACATGTAACTCAGTCACATCAGGCACTTTGAATAAGTTGTATAAATTGTTCATCTTTGCTGGTTATTTCACCGATGCAAAACAAAAATTAGGTAGGCTACAGTGAAATTTGGATGAGGTTACTTTGATTCAGAGGGAGAGAGTACTGTAATGTCTGTGGCAGTACATCAGTTGTTGGTGAGAAACTTCACTTGACAGCGCAAATGTCATCCTCATGGTGGCAGCAGAGGAAAAGTCCATTGTTGAAATGTTATTGGTTACGCTGCTTTCATATTATATTTTGATCATTGGACTGCTGACTGACAGTGTCTGTTGGGTGAGGTTAGACTTAGGTTGTACTTAGCAGACCCTCAGAATAAATCATCAGTTAACTGACAGCCTTTTTGTGCGGTCCACAGAGGTCCAGCCCCCACCCTCTGACGTCTCTGCTACAGTCAAAGATGGCGATCTGTTGGTGACATGGAATCCACCTTCCCATCCCCTATGCTTTGAATACGAGCTGGTCCTGGGTGACCAGGTGCAGTATATGTCTACTGTGGATGTTCATCATAACAGAGATATGTCGTATATTATCATATCATACATTTTCTGGTGCAGTAGGAATAAAGAAGAGGATTTTTAATCTTTTTATCACAGGAAAATGTCATAAACTTCAGCAGCCGGGTATCTTATACGGTGCCGAATGCAGATCCAAGTCACACCTACAGAGTGAAGATCAGGACCAGGAAATCGCCTGAAATTTGTACTGGATCTGCCCAGTGGAGTGAATGGAGTCCCACTGTCAGTGAGTGCTGCCAGTTAAAACCACGTCCAGTACATATTCAGCCTGGTTGTCCTCGTCTTAGTTGCGTAGTTGATTACACTGTTTGATGATACACTAATTGATTTGATAAACACAACATCCTCATCTTTTCGCAGCGGTTGAGCGATCATTTTACGAACTCAACACTCTGGTGATCATCTTGATCTCACTTGGAATACCCATGATCCTCCTGGCTGTGCTGCTGCTGGTGCGCCAACAGAGGTAGTGCTTGACAAACCTGTTAACTCAGTGGTTCCCAACCTTTTTTGGCTCGTGACCCCGTTTTGACAAATTTCTGCGACACGTGATGGGTCACCAGAAATTTGTGATTTGCCATCAATCAAGATACGTCAGCTCAGATATTTTTATATGCTGTTTGAACTTTATTTATATTCGAGAAAGTGAAAGTATAATATTGTTTAAGATTGTGTGTGGTGTAATTTAAAGCAGAAGTAAGCGGAATGTTTGTGTTAATATAAGTCTTAAATAGTTATATCTTCCGACAGCAATCACTTATATAGAGTGTTTGGTCTGAAACACGGGTCTGTCAGTCACTCTGCTCTGCTGTAAGCCGAGGAGAAAACTTTCCTTGTATCCTACAACCTTTATCCAATGAGGAGTGAGAACGGCATAAAGGGGCGGTCCTCTCTGTGTGTGCAGCCAAGGGATGCACGTGAATGTGGTGACGTAGAGACGAGGGCGGGGACTGCTAACTCCATCAGCTGACAAGAAGTTAGCCAAAACGACCGGATCGCTTACTTCTGCTTTAATAATTAAAAAAAAAAGTTAAAAATATATTTTCATCAATAATTTTTTTTAATTAAAGTATACTAGACATTTCAGGCGACCCCATTTGAATTCCAGGCGACCCCATGTGGGGTCCCGAACCCCAAGGTTGAAAAACACTGTGTTAACTGTTCTCTAACTCTGACTCTTATTCATACATCTCCTCACACATTGTCCGTCTGCACACCCTATTCAATTGACTTCAGTGAGCTGACCTGAAACTGTCTTCTCCCCTGAATGTGTCAGAAAGTTTTGATCGCCCCGGGTCGGCAGAAGAGGTGAAATTAAATGAGAAAACAAAAAACAAAAAGGGGAAGTGACAGAGCTGTACAGGCGGTTTTAAACCCACAACAAAATATACGCTTCCTTAAGATGCATATTCATGTGTGTGCCTGTGTGTGTGTGTGTGTGTGTGTGTGTGTGTGTGTGTGTGTGTGTGTGTGTGTTTCAGGGTGTCAGAACTTCTGTTTCCTCCGATTCCGCGGCCCCCGCCAAAATATAAACATTTCCTGGAAAAAACTGACATGTTCAGTGTAAGTACCCGTGCATAATGTACACATGAACTCACATCACAAGCGCTCTTAACCAAACACTGATGAGCCAATGATGCCAATGTGTTGCTTGTTGTGCGTTGTGTTTCCAGTTCTCCAACCCCGTCCTGTCACCTAAGGCTGAGGAGGAGATCACAACGGTGGAGGAAACAGAGTAAAAACCCCAGAGAAAATTTGTAAAATGTCTTTTAGCTACTATAGCATAAATGACTTGAATGTATGGATATGTGTGAAGGTGTGTATTTATGTGGAAACTTGGCTAAAAAAGTTTCATGTTGTTGTTTTTTGTAAACCAGTCAGGCCCGGCGAGTCACAGAACAATGACACATCATGCTGAACTGGTCCTGAAATGTAATCTTTGTGCTTGTGTGTGTGTGTAAAATGAAGCTGAGTAAACTGTCACCTGCTCTTTTAAAATGAAATAAAAACTTAATTATAAAATATGGAAAGTATCCAGTCTTCATGCTTAGCTAACTGGGTGATGACTGTAGTAACACATTTAACAGACAGGTTCTAGCCCATAGAGAAAGCATCTACACCTGTTTATTTCCCAAAATGTCCAACTTTAAATGCCTCACAATTAATGCAGAGCTAACCACTGAAAAAACTTATACCACAATCATCAGCGTCAGTCCAGCTTGATTTCCTGCTCCAGTTTATTCCACTTGAATTTTTGTGGTATATCCAGAATTGAATAAATCCAGAAAAGCAGAGTTTGTTTACAGAGCAGAGGTTAAATACAGACAGGTGACAAAAACAATAAAACAGGAATGAGTGGAGAAACAGTTTGACCATGTCTTTGTTCAAAGTGCATGAAGAGTCACTGAAGGGTTTCATGAGTAGGCTATAATAATAAATTATAATAATACATTTTATTTAACACACTTTTACACATGATCAAAGAGGCTTAGTATGAATGTGAATCATATGCTGCAGCCTCGTCCATGTGCATATAGGCTGCTTCCTTAGAAGTGCTTTTATGAAGTACATACTAAGAAATGTATCTCTCGTCTCGATATTAAGGGCGATAACCCTTGTACGAGTTCTCAAGCCACTTCCTCATTTTAATCTCAGAGATAATTTAAAGGTTGAATGCTGCTGCTAACCACTAACACAATTATTTGCGATGAGTCAGACTAAAGCCTGAAATACTTGTTGACTAACTGAGCGTGAGAGAGGAAGAGCGAGTCAAGTGAGTTAAGTGTTTTTCTCTAACTCACCATCACAACAGGGAGGAACCCATTCTGACAGGTGGAAATGTGCTGCTGAGATCCATTTCACCTGGATTCAATGTGACAGGAAGATCATACATCTGTCAACTATATAATAACTATAATACTATATTACTATTACTGCGGTTTTATGCACTGCATGCATATTTGTAGGCTAGCCAGGGGCGTATTCAGAGTATTTTCTGATGGGGGGGCACAGGGGGTAACAACAGTAGCACCCAAAAGTAACAAAAATGAAGGCTGCCACTGATCCCTCGCTCGCCTCAATATCTATATTGTACAGTTACACTCTGTTTACAGTAATCGAAGAGTTCTCATCTTTACTCTTTAGTGTAGGGCTGTAGTGCAACTGTGTATCATACTGTCAATTAACATAGCCTACTGTCCATCAACAACATCTGAAATACAAGAATGCAATACAGCATTGTACATAAACATAAATGAACTGTAATAATCCTTTCCCCGACTTGTGTTTAAATCACTCACAATTTCTCCCTTCATCTACTTCTTTCTATTGCTGCTTTTTCATCTCAAGTGTAGTTGTACATCTGCTGAAATGCAGCAGCAGCAGCAGCAGCAGCAGCAGCAGCAGTGTCCTTCAACAACATCAGAAACACATGAATGCAATACAACATTGTAAATAAACAAATGAACTGTAATAATCTTTTCCCCAACTTGTGTTTAAATCACTCACAATTTTTCCCCTCATCTACTTCTTTCTATTGCTGCTTTTGTACTGTAAATGTGTTTGTCACTAATACTCAAATACAAGCAGGTCAGTGTCCACTGGTTGTTACTATTTGAAAGAGCCAAACACATGCCTACGCTGGTCTGTAACAGAAATGAACTGCTGGCAGATTTCTCTCAGGTCAGTATTATCCAGTTTTCCCTGATGGACATGGCACACAGCAAGATTGTTCAGTCTTACTTGTGTCATGGTGGTTCTAAGCCATGTTTTAAGTCTCCTAAGAGCACTGAAACTTCTTTCAGCCTCAGCTGATGAAACTGGGATGACTAAAAGCAGCCTAACAAGGGATTCAACTTGATCAAACAAGCCTCTCACTTCAACTGTCAAACCTCTCATTATGTCAGCCACTTCAGCACTAGATTTGAAAGTGTATTTGGACCTAAACATGGCTAGTTGGACCTTTAATCTGTCCCTGTTTAGCTCTGGGCATTGATCAACAATGTCCTTCACTTCTCCAGTCAGGAGAGTTTCCTCCAGCTTCTGCAAGACATCTAGATCTGGTTGGTTGAACCTCTCCTCAAACTGAATATGCACACTATCTAACATTTTGTAGAACTCTGTTCTATAATGCTCCTCAGCTGACTTGGGAGTGTGCTGGCTAACCTCACTAGTGTATCGTTTTGGTGGCTTTCTTTGGTGAGGAATCTGGATGGGCTCAATCCCAAGAGAGTCAACCATTGCCACTGCTTTCTCAAAAACCTCATGAAAGCTCTCCTCACTTCTTTTGCCATCTACAGTAGATCTGACACAATCTATGGCACTTCTCATCCCTGCAACAGTTTCAGTCCTTTTTTGTAGATGTAGATGTAGATGTGCTCAGACACTCCAGCTCCTCTATCACTTCTAATAAGAAAAAAAACCCAAATCCCAGCGGTTTTCTTAATTGGCTGTCTGAAATCTGAAAAATCCAGAGCTGTCCAACCCATAGCACTCTAGACCCTCTGATCCAGCTGACAGCTTTGGAGGAAGTCTGGTTCTAAAGGTCGTGGCAGTCTGAAATTGAAATATGTGGTTCGGGGGCCAGGGGCGAGCGCATAGACGGCCGTTCGGGGCTGATCGGACCCGTACTGCGGGAGAGGCGGGGCTTTGAACATCGGCATTCCGCCGCCTTCCGGCCCCCGCCATTTCCATAGTAATGGTCCAAATGCCTCGAAACTTGGCCTGTGGACTTGTAACGAGGCCCAGATCGATCCCCCCGAGGCCCGAGCCTGTGGGCCAATAGGAAACCAAGTTGCTCCACGGTGGTCCAATCGCAACGGGACCAGGATTTTCTGATAGTAGGCCATCTGCTGAGCAACATATTCCAATTTCATAGTCCTAGATGAAAGCGTGTGTAAGCTATTAGAGATGGTTGGACGCTTTAACCTTGGGTCAGACAACAGAGCGTTGCTTTTTGGCCCTTTTGGACCCTTTTTAATGGCGTAGAGCTCTGATTTCGGGTACAAACAATCATCCCCACTGTCTGCACCACATACTCAAAGCTCATCTTCCTGGGTCAAAGTCTTGATGTTTTATTGGAGAAATTATGGCTAAAATTGTCGGAATTAAAAGGGAAAGGCCTGGATTTGACCCTAAATGGTGAACTCTGACCTCTCTGGACCTCCCAGGGGTCACTTTTTGAATAAAGTGTCTTTTCTGGCCGCCGTTCGGCGACCTTTGACCCCACGGACCCCAAACATGGCAAGCTGGATGGCCCTATGCCCCTGAAAAACCTCTGAACGTTTCAGGCTTATAACCCAAAGCACGTGGAAGTTATTAGAGATTTGCTGTTGAAATACGTCTCCTTTAACTCGATACCATTGCTTTTTGGCCATTTTGGACCCTTCTGAATGGCGCAGAGCTCTGATTTTTGGCACAAACAATCTTCCACGCTGTCTGTACCACATACTCAGAGCTCAGCTCCCCAGCTCAAAGTATTGGTGTGTTTTTCCAGAAATTAGTGCTAAAATCGTCAGATTTCACATGAAAAGTTGACCTTTCACCTCTGTGAAGGTCTGACAGGTCTGAAATTGCACATACCAGAAGGCCCTAGGCCCCTGATAAACCTCTGAACGTTTCAGGCTTCTAACCCAAAGCATGTGGAAGTTATTAGAGATTTGCTGTTGAAATATGTCTCCTTTAACTCGATACCATTGCTTTTTGGCTGTTTCGGACACTTCTGAATGGCGATTTTTGGCACAAACAATGTATTCCACAGTCTGGACTAGCTTCCCAGCTCAAAGTATTGGTGAGTTATTCCAGAAATCAGGGCTAAAATCACCAGATTTCACATGAAAAGTTGACCTTTGACCCCTGTGAAGGGCGGACAGGTCTGTAATTGCACATAGTCGATGAGCCTAGGCCCCTGATAAACCTCTGAACATTTCAAGCTTCTAACCCAAAGAAAGTTTTTTGACATAGGTGCGCTTTAATCTTGGCAGCGGAGCAATGCTTTATGACCATTTTGGACATTTCTGAATGGCCCAGAGCTCTGAAATTTTGCAGAAACAATCTCCCTCACCCTCTGAACATCATATTCCAATATCAGATAAGAAAAAAAACAAAAAACAAACAAAACACTTCTCCTTTAATATTTTTTCCCTCTCTCTTTGAAAAATAGTTTTTTTTTTTCTTTGAAGCATAATTTTGGGCTTTTTTGCCGTTAGCAAGATAGGACAGTGGACATAGACAGGAAAGGGGGAGGGAGGAGGGGATGACATACAGGAAGGGTCTGCCCGGCGCGGGATTCGAACCGGGGACCCCTGCGTCCATTAACATCTGTATGGGATGGCCGCCCTGACCACTGCGCCACGCACCTTCCCTGCAAAATGGGTATTTTATCATTGATTCAATCACGTGATCCAGGTGTTTTAGGTGTGAGTGACCGGAAACAGCCATAAAAACGACAAAGTCCCCACTTTGAGGTGTCCCGCGAAACGCAACAGTCACGAGCCCAGTAATCCAGCGCTCCATTGAGTTGCATTGAGAGTGGCGACTGACTGCTGGCTTCTCCGGGACACCATTAGGGGCTGAAAAAATGTCAAAGTCCCCAGCGGTGTACCAGAGCCACAAAGCCTGCTGGAGTACCAGTGCCACGAAGCCAGAGCCAGAAAAACGACAAAGTCCCCACTTTGAGGTGTCCCGCGAAACGCAGCAGTCACGAGCCCAGTAGCCCAGCGCTCCATTGATTTGCATCGAGAGTGGCGACTGACTGCTGGTTTCTCCGGGACACCCTCGGCACGATTTCAGAAACCTGGTTTTCGGAAACAGTGACCTCCAGACATTGGGATGCTTCTGACCCGAATGTTTATGGCTGGTTCATGTGCAATAATAAGTCAGGGTGCGGTTGTGCAATACCTGCAGTGCTTGAGTGAGACCGGCAATGGAAACATGGATGGATGGAATGTTTAGTTGCTATAAAATGCAGATAACATACCATGTCATTCTTTAATTTTACTTTTACTTTAATCCAATGCGCCATGCAATGCAATACACCTGGCACTTTAAACTGAGTGCACTTTAGGGCACCGTGCAATACAACTTGGTACCCATGTACTCCTGCACTTTAGCACCTGTCACTTTGGCCCAGCACTTTGCACCTTGCACTTTATTTCCCAAACTGTCCAGGTTCCATTACTGGCCTGATTATCTGACCTGTTTTTTACCTTGTTGTCTGCTTCGTCATGTCGTGTATATAACTGTGTTCCCCTGTTACTGTATTGTTTTTATGTCCTGGGACTCCGGATGGAAATTAGCATCGATGCTACAATCCCGCACATTTACATGTTTTTATGTGTACGTTGATGTGCACTGTCCCAGTCAAATAAACAAATAAAGTAAAAGTAAAGTAAAGTGACCCGCTAATGGCATCTCCAAACCGGGCTGGAAACTGAGAAATAAGGCCTGGAAACCCAACTCTCCTGGTCACTTTGGCACAATTTCAGGAACCAGGTTTCACATTAAGGGACATTGGGATGCTACTGGGCTGGAAACTGAGAAATAACCCCCTGGAAGCCAACTCTCTGGGATCAGCCGCGGCGCTACTATTGGGCCCGGGTGGGCCTGGGCCCACCCATTTTAGGCTGGGCCCACCCATTGGCGTCATTTACGCTGGGGACATGTCCCCACCACTTTTTGTCAAGAACAATGTTGTCCCCACCACAAAATGAACTTAACATCATCCTAATCAAGAATGACGTTGATAAACTATGACAAAATAGGCAGCTGAAACAGTGTGCACGGCGCAGAGCTTCTGCCGGAGTCAACTCGCAACAATGTAACTTCGATTAACTGCCCGGAGCGGGCGCTGCGCGCATCCTCGCAGGCGCTTGGTCGCACAGGGAGCAGCTTCATGCTCTCTCCTTGCCGGTAAAACATCGACTCCACTCGTCTGCACTCGGTTTTCCACACACACAGGTCTGTCCCTAGCTCTGTATGTATGGATGTGTGTGTGTGTATAATAGACGGACGGCAACAACTTCATTAATAATCATTTTATTTTGAAAATTGACCGGATTCTCTCGCCTTTTTCTGTGCCCGACTTCCTATCTGGTACGAGCTGGTCTATCCAGCTTGACAGACGGCGCTCACGGCTCGCGTGACAAATAGAACTGAAGCGTGTGCTTAATGTTTGGGTGCAAAGTCACTGTTAACAAAATCAACACAATCTGTCCCTTCAAAATAAAGTTTGTAACGTGTCTGTTTGGAGCAGCTGCTGACAGTGACAGTTCCTCATCACTAAACCTGAGCCACCATCCGATCCTCCCTCGCTCACGTCGTGACGACGGGACAAAGTCTTTTGGACATAGCCTATATTGTAGGCTATATTCTGTGTTTTTCCTCTCGTTAACCGTCTCATTTCAGTTTTTGCCGGTTGGCAATCATCTGGTGTGCCCCCGCTGTTTCTCTCGCGCTGGATGCGCATATAAATGTTATAAAAAAAAATAAAAAGGAAAAAACACAGTATAATAGTCTACACTGTAGTGTAGACTATTCAATGACCACAGCTGATCACCAGCTTGTCTGCCACACCTGTCAAGTTTCTGAACACAACTAAGGGCTTCTTTTTTTCCCCTTTTTTTTTTGCGGAGAATTAATTAAAAAAATAATGCTCGTCAGTCCGACACAAAACACACACAGCCAGTGTCACAACAACTGACAGCCATAAAAAGCTGTTTTAATTCTGGATTTAGCGCTGTTACCACATCACAGTTTAATATTTGTGCTGTCTTCAGCGCCGCAGAAAAGCGCTGAAACGGAGATGATGATGACGCTGATTTTTTTTTTTTATCTTATTTTAACTCATTGAGTGCCGCGCTCCTTTCCAAAGTTTTAGTCAAGTGTACCGGCAAATTAGACCATATTTGACTTTTTATTTTAGAGCCATAGTGTATTCTATATTATTGCCACCAACACATACTGTGGCTCATTTGAAAGGTTTAACTTTATCCTTCAAATGGCCACAAACCGTTTGTTTCTACGTGCCTCCGTTCCTGAGAAAAGTCAAGCTAAACATGGCTGGGTTTCACCAAAATCCCTCCTTTTTTTCTAGAAAAGGAGATAGAGCGTCTTCAACCCAGTCGCCAGAAAGAAACGTTCACTATGGACTATTCTGCAAACTCCAGAAAAGTCCAGGATCAACGTTTCCGAGCGAAAATACGTTATACGCCAACATTACGTTGCCCATTCATTTAACGTGAGCCAATTGCTGCGTTCATTATCAACGTTTTACATGTGGCTGTACAACGTTATTTTTTCGCTGGAAAAACAACATTTTAGGATATATTTGGCATGGTTTTGATGACTTTTTTAGCGAGAAATGTGTGTTTTAGTTTCCAAATGTATGTTGAATTAATGCAAATAAGCTTCTGTTTGTAACATATTCTGCGAATTTGAAAATTGAAAACGTATATATTCAACATTATTCATTAAGCTTTCTGGCGGATAAAATGTGATTATTTGGCACTATTTGAGGACATTTCTAGCGAGAAATGTGTCTTTTACTTTACAAATATGTTGAATGAATGAAAATTAAGTTTTATTTGTAGCCTACTCCAGCGATATTTTATCCGACTGATTGGACTCTCCCACTATGCTGTGGGCACTGAATTATGATTATGAAAACCTGATACTTTTTTTTCATTATTGTGGTAGGCCAACGTTTGGTGCATTATTTTAATCATAAACGTTATATTTATTCAGTTAATGTGTATTTCGTTTGTTAGTTATTACGAAGATTGCTCAGATTTCCATCGTTGCTATGGTTACAGTGAACGATCAGCTGATTTCATTGTGACTGACGTAGCTTCCGGCAAGTCCGTCATCGTCTCACCGACAGGCAGCCCCCGTTCAGGTAACGTAAACAAACAACATGGAAAATTGTGATAAAATAATTAACAGTTAAAGCTATTTTACCTCCAAAAACCAGCCAGTGTCGTCAACCACAAACAAAGTTTGACAGATGTGGTTGATCAAAGTTGTTAAACTGGCTGACTTTACTAGCTGCACTGTTTGATGTAGATTTTAATGATTAGGCTAACGTTAACATAGCTAGGCTAACATTAATGCTACATGCCAGCCCTCACTGTACTTTTCTCACTGTTTTACAGGTAACAGATAATACCTACAATGGCTACAGCTGAAGCTGAGTTCAATGAGATGCTCAGTAAAACGAAGAGCCTGACACAAAGGTAATTTAAATATCTTATTCCATGCATGGGGATCAGATATTATGATGCATTTGTGCAGGAAGTCTGTGTGGTTAACTGCATTACTTTGATTATATTGTGTTGTTTTTTTAGGTCAAAAAAGAGGACAAAGGCATCAGACCTGCCACGATGGAGAAAACGTGATGATCATCTCTGTGTCCTTGAGGAGACCGGTGTGGAGATGCTTGATGAACAAGAGCCAGGATTTGGTATGTGATCATGATAATTTGTGCATCATTATTCTTATTTTGGTAGAAAAACATCATGTTAGGATTTCTATGCGGATGTACCAGTCCAAGAAGCTTTCTGAAGTCTGTAGTAGTTGTAGTCGTAGGCCTGCACACCTCAACATCACCATAATACTTCATTTAGAATGTGATTTTCACAGGGCCTGATTTAAACCACAGTACCACCTTAAATTAGCTCAGTGCAGCATCACACCGGTGCTCTTACCAATCATATTTCCAACACACGCAACATAACACCACCTGAGAACTCTCTCCTAAACTTCATATGGATGCTGGCAGAAAATGGAGTATGCCAGGGTGGGCTGGCTTATGCAATATTTACAGTTGCCACCTTTTAATTCTACATATAAGTGTATTTTCAATTATTCTGTCAACAGACTGGCAAAGTGTGTTTGAACACCGTTTTACCAGAGTTTTATGGAGTGGGTGATAAGCTCTTTCAAGGTGGACAAGCTGTGCGCAGAAAGAGGATGACACTTGTTGGAAATTCCCACGGGTCACGTGATTCCCGCGGGATGGGAGTCAAAGTTTTATTAATCCTGTGATTGGGACGGGACGGGAATAATGACGATACATGATAATGATGATTTTCAGCCGTGTTAAACTACCAAAAGGATCTATGCGTCCATTTTTGCCGTCATCTTTCAGTGAGCCAAAACTATTTTGGCTTGCGTTAGTTAGTTAAATGGGGAGTGGGCGCAGGAGACACACAATAACAACAAAATGCAACATTTTTGCAACATGTTTGGGGTTCATTTGTGTATTTTCCACATAGATTCTCATTGAACTTCTCGTACTACTTGAAAGTTTATTTTCAAAATAACACTAGAAACTTTTTGTCTTTGTATGCACCAGGAAAGGGCATCTGTGGTCGGTCTCAGCTGAATGCAGCAAAGGCGAGGACAACGAGGAGGAGTAGCTCCAGCCTTGATGAGCAGGTGTGTATCATATAAGAGTTATGCCATCATGGCATTATTCTTTGTGCTCTAAATATGTATGTATCCACACATCAGCTGACCCACACTATAGGCCCAGTTCCAATCCGCCCCATAAGACTCAGGCCCTGAACCCTCACTGACTAAAGTGACGTCAGATCTAAGACAGAGTGTGAGAGTCTGTGAGGGTCCAGATGCTGTAAACATGACTGGAACAGCACTTACCCACTCTCACGATACGTTACCTTGACAACAAAATGTTGTTGACTCCGGTCATGAAATGATAATTCAATTTGCCTTGATGAGCAGGTGTGTATCATACAAGAGTTATGCCATCATGGCATTATTCTTTGTGCTCTAAATATGTACAGGCAAGTACCGTATAATAACATTCTTATTCTTGTTGATAGTCCTAACTATATTCTCCTAAATCTATGCAACCAACATGTTTCACTGTTTAAGCTGACACACTATACTCTTCTCTACAAGTCATTTTGCACTTCATCTATTCACAACCGTACTACACTTGAATAATTGATTAAGGTTTCACTAACTCACTTTCACAGACTAACAAAAACCCAGCAGTTGAATGAATCTCTCTATTGGGCTCTTTTGGTTTTGTTTTGTTTGTTTGTTTTTTGAAAGAAGACAATAAGAGTTTAATTGCAATTTTACTTACTACTTTTTGTGTGACTGTTAATATATTTTCACCATCAGTACAACAAGAACTGCTATTAATGCTGTATGCAATCCTACAGGGGAGAGATCTTCGCATATCCCATGTTCTCAAGTCCTCCAGTCTTCTGTATGGACGTAGTTGGCAAGTACTGGTCCTACATAAGTGAAGCCTGCCCTGAATACAGCCACCTGACCACCATGACGTCCTTGTTGTCTGTGCTTTATGCCAAGGCATATGGCATCAAGTGAGAGGTAACTGTAACTGTTTCAGCACTTTCAGCTGACTGACTCTTCTCTCCAAGTTATTTAGTACTTTATCTGTTAACAACTGTACTACACTTGAATGAAAATCAGTGTTGATCAAGGGTCAAGATCTTGTATACAGGGATGCACATGTACAGGCAGGCAGGTGTATATGCATTCACACACATCCATTATGTAGATAGCATCACTAACATTAAGAATTGCTCAAATTATTTTCTAAGTATTAATATTTGTATTCATGTCATTTAATATTTGTATTCATGTCATTCATGGATGTCTCTATCAAAACAAGTGTTTTAGTCATTTCAGTAATTTAGCTTTTTGTGCTTTTATGCTAAACTTACAAACTTTCACTCATTTCCAGACTGTGACGTCCACATAAACCTGTAGAGCTTCCCTTATTCCAAGATTGTGGGGCAAAGGATTACCAAAGTAAGTTGTCCTTGTGGTGGTTGTTGTTTCTGTTGTTTTTAGTTGAATACTGTTTACTAGTGTGCAGATATTACAAGGGCTTCTACCAACACTTCTCATCTTTTCAGGGTTTTATGTAGGCTACATGAACCATTTAATATACACATTCACCATGCAGAGGAGAATTGGGCAAGTTGAGCATAGGAGCATCTAAGTTGAGTCCCCCCCCCGACCCCCACCAGCTCCCACCTCCCCCTTTACTTCATATTCCACCTGTCCAGGTGGCAGGTGAACACAAACTGCAGTGACCTGCTGCTGAGCCACCAACTCACTGAGCTTTGGGGAGTTTTGTGATTACATTGCATCTTGGGAAGAATCCTTCATCTTTCTCTTTTAAAGTAATACATGGCTCACCATAAACAGCAGCTTGTTTTCAGCAGCGTACTTACTGTAATCATAAACATCCAGAATCCTGATTTAGTAATCAGGACAAGTAAAGACAAAATACATTCATTTAGGAGCATCAAGTGAGCATGTGTAGAGGCTACAGTCCTCACTGCAGGCGGCCCCGGTTCGAATCCCGCATCGGGCAGTCCTTTCCTGCATGTCATTCCCCCTCTCTCTCTCTCTCTCTCTCCCCATTTCCTGTCTCTCTCAACTGAACTAAAAAAAGGAAAAATATAAAAATACATTCATGTAGTGTATGTGGCAGGTGGCACAACGTACCCCACAGTTACCATATTGACTTTAATACTTCCCACAGCTAAAAAGTTTCAACTGATGCATACTACACATTTATAATAATCTCTTTTGGTCTAAACACAATTCTCATGAAACTTGTGATTGACAAAAATTCACTTTCGAGAGTAAAAATGTTTTTTCGGACATAGATGTCTAACCGTTTAACCCATGTGGTTCTTACGTCACAAATTCCATGAAATGATGCCTTCCTCTGTCCTCCTAAATATCTGGTCACATGCTCTATTTTTCTTAATGGTTCCCTAGCAACAAGGGGTGGCTCAGCTTGCCCAATGCTGCGTACCACAGTCTCCCCTACAGATTTACTGCAAACTTTCTATAATCACCATTTCACCACACACAGTTTAAAGTTAAGATCTTATGTTATAATAGCCTGACAAGCCAGACTATATCATTAAAATGTCTAGTCTGGCAACGACCGGTAGACCTCGGCTCAATCCAGGGGGCGGGATGAAGGCTGTCTTTCAAACTGCCTCTGCACGTAATGGGGTAGTGCTTGAGCGCTACAACTAATCAGAGCAAAGAGCAGGATGACGTTAGCCTGACAAGCCAATTAAAATGTATGTCGTCATGGCGTTAAGCCGCCCAACGACTCTCTAAACAGATAGAGCGCTGTGATTGGTTATAATAGATATTATTATAGATTATTATTTCTGCTTATTTTTTGTATTAATTTTCAGTCATTTTGGTTATTGCTTGTTTTTCAGGGGTTTAAGGGAGGTGAAGGTGAAATGGCTGCCCTGCTCGAAGAGGTACAGTATGTATGTTGTGTCATCATAGATGCATTACCACAAATGCAACATCTCAAATTCTGTGCACAACTTTGCCATGAAGCGTAGCTGTATGAGAGGCTTCTGGGTTACAGGGTGAACATTCATGCTGGAGTAACAGATATAGTTCAGAACACTGTAGTTACCAATCAACATTGAATGCAAGTAACACCATACAGTATTTCTAAAAGAAGTGTGTATGTCATGTTCAACATCATGTTTAATTCATGATTCATTGATACTAAAGCAACTGTTACTAAAAAGAATTTCTCTTTTTTCCGTTTCTTCTTTCTCGTAGCAACATGATGGAGAGATTCCTGGGTGCCACACAAACAGCTTAAAACAATGTACAATTATGTGGTTAATGATTATAGTTACATTGTTATGAATGATTGAGTGGTGGATCAGTTGATAGATTGGTTAGTTATGCTTATCCAATTGTACAGTTTTTGTGTGTTTTTGTCCTTTTAATCATTTTTTAAACGGTAGTCCATGAGTTCATCAGTTGTATACTGTATTCATGTTTGAAAATCTCTTCCCACAGATAACAAAATAAAAGTATCTGCATTCATCAACCCGAATGGAAAATATGCATGCCTGTTAATTGAAGAAATGTAGTACATTTGAAACACTATGTTCTCCAGAGTACAGTTTACCTTGTAGTATGTGTTAAATAAAGGTTGCCTTAGACTGTCATCTTTCAGATTTCGTTTTTATGAGCATTTGCATATAAGCCCATCTTGACAAGTCCATCAGTGGAAGAAGAGAAGACCAAGAAGGAAGGGCTGATCTCACTCAACCAACACGATTGACTGCTTCATGGCCAGAGGATATTTCAACAGTGATCCAACTTCCCAAACACAGCCACTGCAATACTGACAATAACTATAGACAAAAACAATGGTTTCTGTGTGTGTGTGTGTGTGTGTGTGTGTGTGTGTGTGTGTTTTGTACAAATGAAACAGCAATCACTAATACCTTTCACTAATGCCTTGGAGAAAAGGAAGGTGAGGAGACCATATGGCTTTCAGCCATTATAGAATAAGGTGTTATAACAGACTTATAACAGAGTTATGTAATAATTTTTTATATACTTGGGGAGGAGGGGTATCCCATCCAACATACAGTGCACTTGTGATTGTAAGACTGTAACATATCCTAAATTTGGGGGAGGGGCTAACACAAATCAAAACTGCAGTATCAATTTGGTGTAGATTTATAAGAGAAATTTAGATTTATAGATAGATTTTTATCAGGGCAAGTGGGAAAATTGTATAGAATGATTGGTTAGGCTATTTAAAGTGTTGTTCTCTGCTGCTGACCTCCTTTCTGGGCAGTCAGGGCATCCTAATTAGAGAGAGGACAGCTGGTCTTCCTTGTCTGACCTTTGTGTAGATGTAGATTATGAGGAAAATTAGTCTAAACTGGTCAAAATTTTAAAGTCTAACAGTGTATAAGTCAGACACCAACATCTTGAACAATTTTTGGCCACTCACTACCCCTGAAAACATGTTTGACTGATTTCATCCAGTTAGGCTCATAGATAGGGCTAGGAACGTATATCTCAAAGGGCCATAGTTTTCAAGCAAGATGAAAATCAAACTTTGTCGTAGGACAACAATGAAGACATCGTTGGAAAGGTCTTGACCTAGGGAGTAACATGTGTCAGTATGAAAACTGAGGTCAGCTCTTGCTCCCCACAAGTGACCTTTGAACCTTGATCCTGACACACTTTTAAAGGCTTATAGAGCAGCAACAAAATGTGCTACAGACAAGTTATACACATTTTTGGAAAGCTCTTGACCTCTACTATCAGGTCCAATGGCAAACCAGCAGGAAGGGGTCAAGAATAGGGTCAAATATGGCACAAAACACATTTTCTCCCTTTTAACAGGAACACACATCAAATCTGACCAAACACATGTGCTCAGCACCCCAGAAAACCTATAAAAAGATTACAATGTTCCTGGTCTTAGACAAACATAATAGGGAAAACACATTAGAACTACAACCAACATGGCGGAGCGCACATACAGTCAACGTGTCACTATGGCAACATGTAGTTCTTGTGTCGTTCTCCTGGGTTAGGGTTGGGGTTGTCACACTAGGGTTCAGAAAGTGTCTATTCGCTCATTCTTTAACAAAAAACGCATAACCATGACATATATGTTTATATCGTGAGAGATTGTATGTTATAAAATATAAAAATAGTAATGTATTAGTGCTAGTTTAGACGTGATTTCTGCCACGCTGTTTCGCGGTCTGAACGGGATGCGTTCAAAGGCAATAGGATTAGGCAACGTTTCAAAACGGAACACCCACCAAGCATCATTCCTCGACACATTTTTGTTGCTATAAAGTGAGAGTGTTGTTTGAAGACTGTGTTCATAAAATGTGGCTTAAAAAATATGCAACCAGATGGGTTAATAGCCAGTTTAGCTTACATTAGAGCATTGAGCTATTGAACGCAGCCCAAGGTGCCCAAGGCACACAACAGAGAGGTTACAAGAAGTTGTCAGAGAGGAAATTTACTATATCAATTTTATCAATAAAAGATGGCTACATCTATCCAATGCAATATGGTGAAAAACTCAAAAGATTGCAGATTTCAGTGTAGCCTATTGAAATGAAATTATTATAATATATATTGGAATATGGTGATAGAAAGAAAATTGTGTTTTAAATACCTTTCTGTACATTTGCAGGGTCAAGAAGTGAAGGAATCAAGGTCATTTGATTTGAATTCATTTGTCATTTTATAACACAGGGTGGTAAAAACAAAACTTAAAGAGTCATTTTCATACTACAGATAAAGAATACATACACAGATCATTACAACTAGAATAAAACATGGTTAAGTAAGACCATCTACACATATTTATACACACATACACATTTAGTGGTGGAAAATCTAACCACTTACAGCATTGCAAGTTTATCTGTATAGCCTGTTTTTACAAACACTTTGTCTCCAAGGTCATTACATAGCAACAACATCCTCTGCCCTTAGACCCTCACATCCACTGAGGAAAAACTTCAGAGAGAAAAAAACAGGAGAAACTTCAGGATGAGCAGCAGAGGGATCCCACACCCAGGACGGCCAGACGGGACATAGATGTTGGACATAGAGCATACAGGACATATAGTATACAGAGAAGAAAACAGTTCACAACAAGCAATAGGAAGTACTAACCTTTACAGTTTTGAGGAAAAACGTTTAATCTACTTTGTCGTTGACTACAACCCACAGTACTGTGGTGATGAAAAATGGTCACGAAATAAACAAAGCCCTATACACCTGGCCTGATCTGTTTCACAAGAATGTATTAATTTATCTCCTCCTTGTGGGTCTCTAGGCTTTGCCTTTGCCTGTGGAGATGCTGGTGTGTCTGGTGCAAAGAGAAGCTAAAGACTTTCATGAGCCCCTGTTGGTCACTTTTTGAGTCGGGTTTTAACTGTTTTAGTATCATGTTGTGCTCACTTACTGTAACTAACAACAATGTAGTCGGACTATTCCACTAAAATACCTGAAATACAATAGTCATGTAATGCTAAAATGTAGTGAAATGTAAATCATAACTCTATAACAATGTGTAACAGCCTAAAACAAACCTCCCTTACTCATGAGCTTAGTGATAATGGCAGTCCTGGAGAGGAAAGAGTTGCCCATTTCCTCCACCAACGTAGATCCAGCTCCATCCTGGTTGTCTGCTCCCCACTTTATCTGTCATTTAAAGAACAGTGCACTTCATTAGTCTGAGTCTGTGGAACATTCATCAGTTTGTTTGAGCATTGTAATCCAGCACGCAGCGCTCACTGGATTTGAAACTTTCCAATGACTGTCAGCATTATCATGCTGAGTTTCACCTTTAATAATGATAAACCATGTATTACCTTGTGTCTTATGGGTTGTAGAATTCAATACAATTATGTAAACATCATCAAATTATAGCTAATAAGAACTGTTAAATATCACTGTAATTGGATATGAAACGAATAATAAATAAAATGATATTGCACTTGATGCCATATGCCTTGGGATAAAGCACAGACAACAAGGACTTCATGGCAGTCAGGTGGCTGCATTCTGGGCAGGCTTCACTTATTATAGTTGCGTACACCCTTAATAGCAGTAATTGTTGTTGTACTGATGGCAAACATATTAACAGTCACACAAAAAAGATGAAGCTAATATTGTAGTTTCAAAAAAAGAGCCCAATAGATAAATTCATTCAACTGGGTTTTTGTTAGTCTGTGAAAGTTACACAGATTTTAATTCAAGTGTAGTACAGTTGTGAATAGATGAAGTGCAAAATAACTTGGAGAGAAGAGTATGGCCCAATTCCAATCCGAGCCCTTACGGACACACTGACTTAGGGTGCACTCACACTAGGCACACTAGACTAAAGTCCTGATTCTATTGCCAGTGTGAGTGCAAGTGTACCGTGCCTGAGCACGGTACACTTCCCTGGCCCGGCACAGTTGGTGAGGTGTGCACGGTACGCTTGGCCAGGAATGCGTACAGTAATGCGTCGCGGGCTCGTTCTCCACCTCGTGTCTGCAACCGCGTGTAAACAACAGTCACGATTGCGTCGCGCCATAAACATAGCTAGTTGACATCGCTTTGATTAAACTTCAAGATGTTACCATGACAACCGGTCAAACAATTAAAAAGCGCTGTTCTTTCTGCAGTCAGAGCGCATCATGGATGTATTGGTATATCAACGCGATGACGTATGTGTCGGAGGCAACCGTGCTTCAGCACGCTTGGGTTGGAGGTAGTGTGAGTGCGGGCCAGCGGGGGACAGGGGAGGGGGGGCATTCGGGCTTCAGCACGGTACGGATCAACTGGCCCTAGTGTGAGTGTGTCCTTAGAGGCGCATTCACGGGAATTCCGTGAGTGTGTGAGGGCTGTTCCGTTGTCAGATCACCAAGTCAGTGAATGAGCCCTTACTGCCCCCTTACCGTAAGTTAGCACCGATGCTGACTTTGGGTAGGGGAATTACCCACAGTTCATAGCGTTGTGAAGTCAAACACATGAGATGCCGTTGGAACGCAAGTGTTAAAAAAAAAAGCAAAAAGCAAATAAACAAACGTAGTCAGAGAGAGCTCTGCCGCTCTCTTTATTGTTAATGGACAGGGGCAACAAAAAAATAAAAAAAGAAGTTTACCGTCAGTATTAACGTGTGCAGTTTGCACACGTTAATACTGACGGTAGTAGTACTGCAGAGTATTGATGATGATTTGATCAGATCTGATCCAGGAACATTTTGTTTTGAGTCCGTCCCCCTCACACACTTTGTGCGTGTTGAAATTACAGTAAATTATCATTTCATGACCGGAGTCAACAACATTTTGTTGTCAAGGTAACGTATCGTGAGAGTGGGTAAGTGCTGTTCCAGTCATGTTTACAGCATCTGGACCCTCACAGACTCTCACACTCTGTCTTAGATCTGACGTCACTTTAGTCAGTGAGGGTTCAGGGCCTGAGTCTTATGGGGCGGATTGGAACTGGGCCTATAGTGTGGGTCAGCTGATGTGTGGATACATACATATTTAGAGCACAAAGAATAATGCCATGATGGCATAACTCTTATATGATACACACCTGCTCATCAAGGCTGGAGCTACTCCTCCTCGTTGTCCTCGCCTTTGCTGCATTCAGCTGAGACCGACCACAGATGCCCTTTCCTGGTGCATACAAAGACAAAAAGTTTCTAGTGTTATTTTAAAAATAAACTTTCAAGTAGTACGAGAAGTTCAATGAGAATCTATGTGGAAAATACACAAATGAACCCCAAACATGTTGCAAAAATGTTGCATTTTGTTGTTATTGTGTGTCTCCTGCGCCCACTCCCCATTTAACTAACTAACGCAAGCCAAAATAGTTTTGGCTCACTGAAAGATGACGGCAAAAATGGACGCATAGATCCTTTTGGTAGTTTAACACGGCTGAAAATCATCATTATCATGTATCGTCATTATTCCCGTCCCGTCCCAATCACAGGATTAATAAAACTTTGACTCCCATCCCGCGGGAATCACGTGACCCGTGGGAATTTCCAACAAGTGTCATCCTCTTTCTGCGCACAGCTTGTCCACCTTGAAAGAGCTTATCACCCACTCCATAAAACTCTGGTAAAACGGTGTTCAAACACACTTTGCCAGTCTGTTGACAGAATAATTGAAAATACACTTATATGTAGAATTAAAAGGTGGCAACTGTAAATATTGCATAAGCCAGCCCACCCTGGCATACTCCATTTTCTGCCAGCATCCATATGAAGTTTAGGAGAGAGTTCTCAGGTGGTGTTATGTTGCGTGTGTTGGAAATATGATTGGTAAGAGCACCGGTGTGATGCTGCACTGAGCTAATTTAAGGTGGTACTGTGGTTTAAATCAGGCCCTGTGAAAATCACATTCTAAATGAAGTATTATGGTGATGTTGAGGTGTGCAGGCCTACGACTACAACTACTACAGACTTCAGAAAGCTTCTTGGACTGGTACATCCGCATAGAAATCCTAACATGATGTTTTTCTACCAAAATAAGAATAATGATGCACAAATTATCATGATCACATACCAAATCCTGGCTCTTGTTCATCAAGCATCTCCACACCGGTCTCCTCAAGGACACAGAGATGATCATCACGTTTTCTCCATCGTGGCAGGTCTGATGCCTTTGTCCTCTTTTTTGACCTAAAAAAACAACACAATATAATCAAAGTAATGCAGTTAACCACACAGACTTCCTGCACAAATGCATCATAATATCTGATCCCCATGCATGGAATAAGATATTTAAATTACCTTTGTGTCAGGCTCTTCGTTTTACTGAGCATCTCATTGAACTCAGCTTCAGCTGTAGCCATTGTAGGTATTATCTGTTACCTGTAAAACAGTGAGAAAAGTACAGTGAGGGCTGGCATGTAGCATTAATGTTAGCCTAGCTATGTTAACGTTAGCCTAATCATTAAAATCTACATCAAACAGTGCAGCTAGTAAAGTCCAGTGTTGCCAACTCCTCAGTAAGCAAAGTCGCTATTGGCTGTCGTAAAAGTCGCTAAAAGTCGCTAAATGACGTTGTTATCTCAGCGGGGGGGGGGGGGCGGCAGCGGCCAGCGGCGCTCTTTATGTCTGTGGCGTGGAGCAGTGCGTCTCTGAATGCAGCGGAGGCAGCTCCGTGACACTACTGTGTGTAGGCTGAATACCTGTGAGTGCCCGCGGCAGCGCCGCTGCTCGTTGAAAACAGCTGTGATAACGTGATTTCAGGTCCAGAAACGTTTGTAATATCACGGGAAAAAGTCGCTAGATTTGTCGCTAGTCGCTTTTGACAAAAAAAGTCACCAAGAGGGGTTGGAAAGTCGCCAGATTTAGCGACAAAGTCGCCAAGTTGGCAACACTGGTAAAGTCAGCCAGTTTAACAACTTTGATCAACCACATCTGTCAAACTTTGTTTGTGGTTGACGACACTGGCTGGTTTTTGGAGGTAAAATAGCTTTAACTGTTAATTATTTTATCACAATTTTCCATGTTGTTTGTTTACGTTACCTGAACGGGGGCTGCCTGTCGGTGAGACGATGACGGACTTGCCGGAAGCTACGTCAGTCACAATGAAATCAGCTGATCGTTCACTGTAACCATAGCAACGATGGAAATCTGAGCAATCTTCGTAATAACTAACAAACGAAATACACATTAACTGAATAAATATAACGTTTATGATTAAAATAATGCACCAAACGTTGGCCTACCACAATAATGAAAAAAAAAAATTACATTCATAAAATAGCGTTTAAAACAACCACGACAGCAACTACAAGCTGAACAAATCTTCGTCAAAACGAAAAAAGTATCAGGTTTTCATAATCATAATTCAGTGCCCACAGCATAGTGGGAGAGTCCAATCAGTCGGATAAAATATCGCTGGAGTAGGCTACAAATAAAACTTAATTTTCATTCATTCAACATATTTGTAAAGTAAAAGACACATTTCTCGCTAGAAATGTCCTCAAATAGTGCCAAATAATCACATTTTATCCGCCAGAAAGCTTAATGAATAATGTTGAATATATACGTTTTCAATTTTCAAATTCGCAGAATATGTTACAAACAGAAGCTTATTTGCATTAATTCAACATACATTTGGAAACTAAAACACACATTTCTCGCTAAAAAAGTCATCAAAACCATGCCAAATATATCCTAAAATGTTGTTTTTCCAGCGAAAAAATAACGTTGTACAGCCACATGTAAAACGTTGATAATGAACGCAGCAATTGGCTCACGTTAAATGAATGGGCAACGTAATGTTGGCGTATAACGTATTTTCGCTCGGAAACGTTGATCCTGGACTTTTCTGGAGTTTGCAGAATAGTCCATAGTGAACGTTTCTTTCTGGCGACTGGGTTGGCGTCTTTTATGAAAGGTGCGCTGTTTGTGTCTGTCGCTCTTCTCACACTCGCATTTCTGGATCAAAGGGCTCGTATAAGATAAATATACACAACAATTGTTGTTCTATTCACAAAACCACCATCGGGGGCGGGGGGGGCGCCACTAAACAACAATAACACAGACGCACCGTGCCGTGTCACAGCCTCTCGCCGCGGAACGTGAGGGTCTGCCGGCCACAGCGGCTCGCGAACACCGGTCCCGCCGGTGGTCACGGTCCTTCTGTGGTACGGGTCGGTGACGCCGGTCTGCTTTGACCCAGAGACCATCAGATTTTACCGCGGGAGGACTTTGGGGAGGACACGGTGTTGCTCCAGATGAAGACCGGGCGGGACTGTCGGCTGAGAGCTTCCTGGTTCAGCTCCCAGCTGCTGCAGCCTCGCGGGTGAGAGCAGAGCAGCTGCGGCGCAGCTGCGCTGCATCTGCATGCAGAACTCCGTTTGCAGAAGCTGAGTTATGATAAAAACTTCCAGATCATGAGCTGTCATGTGACTTTGATCGTCATCTATTTCAGTTCTCCTCGTCGTAGAGTCCCCAAATTTACATATAATGTGTATTAAAGTGTCTATTTTCATAATTAAAAAAAAAAGCAAAAAACGAAAAATTTCGTTTTTGGCACTCAACGCATGGGAACGAAAAACGAGAAATTACGTGGTTGGCACTCAATGAGTTAACTGGCCCATCCAGTTTTCTGAAGGCCCACCCACAATCAAAATCCTGGCGCCGCTACTGTCTGGGACACATGGGATGCTTTTGACCCGCCGATGGCATCACCATACTGGGCTGGAAACTGAGAAATAACCCCCTGGAAGCCAACTCTCTGGGACACATGGGATGCTTTTGACCCGCCGATGGCATCACCATACTGGGCTGGAAACTGAGAAATAACCCCCTGGAAGCCAACTCTCCGGGACGCCATCGGCACGATTGTAAGGGACTTTGGGATGCTTCTGACCTGCCTCTGGCATCTTCAAACTGGGCTGGAAACTGGGAAATAAGGCCCGTACGTCCCGCTGGATGGATTGGATGAGCTGTTCGATATGCAAACTCTACCCGCTATCGGAGGGCCTCCACCTTTAGGTGTGCAGTTCCTCCGGCCTGCGGGTCTGTCAGCATGGGGCCTGGGATTGTAGCCGATGGGTGGGACGAGTCTGTGGGTCAATAGGGAAACCTATTAGCTCCACGGTGGTCTCTAATACGGCGGTATTAGAGATGGTTTTGTGCTTTAACCTTGGTTCAGACAACAGAGTGTTGCTTTGTGGCCATTTCTGAATGGCACAGAGCTGTGAAATTTTGCAGGAACAATCTCCCTCACCATCTTATGTGTAACCATGTGTCTTGGTCTTGACTGCGGCATGTCAAGCCACTGACCTCCTTTAACCTTGGCTCTCATCATGTGTTCCAGGTTTGTGAGGTGTGAGTGACTGGAGCACCACCAGAGCAGCAGGACACAGCAGCAGCAGCAGCAGATCTCTCGGGATTTTTGTGTGGTTGATTGACCCCCCCCCCCCCCACACACACACACACACACACAGAGTTTATTCAATGTTGATTTATTTTCCTGTTCCTTCTTTATCTTCATAGATGACCAAGCCTAAGTTGTGGGGCGACTGCCCAATTTGCAACAAATCTTTGCAGCCGGTCTCAAAACACCTCAGGGTGATTCACCAACTGAGGAATGACAATGAGAGAAAGATCTTGAACCATCTGGCCACCGGCCGGCCGGTTATTCCACCCGGTCCCTGCCCCATCCCCCTTTGCTCGGGCCACCTCCTCCACCTGGACAAACATTTAAGGGGCCACAGGGATATCACCATGGCAAGGGCGGAAAGGGAGGTGGCGGCCCTCAAAAAAGCAGCAGCAATTGTCGAACTTGCTGACCTGCAGGCAACAAACCCTGTGCCCGCTATGGTCAGCCAACTGGACCTTGCCGATGAAATGGAAACACTTGAGCTGGCAGAGCAGGACCCGAACCTCTGCCAAAAAACCACGTGCAAGAGTGTACGGAAACAAAACATAAAACTTGAAAGAGAGTTGGCAGAGGTTCGGGCCATCAACACCGACCTCTGGGTGAGTAATTAAGAAATGATTCCCAAAATTTTACACTGCAGTCCTGTTTTGTCTTGCTGGGTGTTGCTATCTTGTATTTTCTCCTTCTGACCGAGCAGAAGAAGCTAAGCCAGAGCCAGGGGGGCCACCCCCAGCCCGGAGGGTCTGGGATTAAGAAGCCCCAGCGAATAAGTGAAGGGGAGGAGGCAGCAGCAGCACCGTCCCCAGCATCCCAACAAACTGCCTCAGCCTCAGCCCCATCCCCACACCCAACAACATCCCCGGAACAACCATCCACTTCAGCCGCATCCCCAGGCCCATCCACAGCAGCCCCACCCCCATCAACATCATCACCCCGAAAAAGCAAGTGCAAATCAAAAAAGAGGCTGGATTACAGCAGTGAGGGCTCAAGCGGGAGTGAGGTAAGTGAAATGGTTGGCTTCATCAACAATTTCAGACATCTTTAGCAATTTTATGACATGTTAACCATGTTTTCATTTCCTAGAAGCCAGAGGGGGCAGAGGCAATCAGCCCGGACCTGAAGCCCATGCATGATGCCCTGAAGAAATACATGGAGGGCAGATCAAAAGCATCAAAACTACGGTCTATTTCCTTTGGGGCATCCGTTGGTAAGAAATTACACATTCTATATGTGTGCAGGTGTGTGTAAAGTGATTTCTTGCTACATTTGTGTGTTCATGCCTTTCACAGAGAAGTACCTTGCCTCATACGAGGAGTTTCTCTGGTGCCCCGAAGGGACACTGAAGATGCAGCAGAACGCCGTGTCAAAGGGGGCTAGGACCTGGTTTTTTGTCAAGTATATGAGCTTGGGCCATTCCACTATCACATACTGGGACTGGAAGTTCATCGACAACCTCCCCCTCATAAAGAAGTGAGTAGTGCAATGTGAAGCACGTCCTGTCTTAGCAAGTCCTAAAAATATCAGATTACTGGAGCCAGAATTTGCTTCCCACAGCTTCCCAGCACTCCTCCGGACCTTCAGCCTGGCCCCGACCACAGTCTCGCTGTACGTGGGACAGGCCATAGCCTTCCTGGACTATGTTCAGGATGTGCCCCCCCAACACTCCCTGCTAAAAAGGGCGAGGGTGGTTATCCTCATAAAGGAAGTGCAGAAGCTGCATAGGGACTTGGGCCGCATCCTCCTTGGCCACCAGTCCCTGGTCAAGGAGAAGAAGGGCCAGAAACTAGTGTCAAAGGAGGACTTGGCAGAGTGTCAGCGCCTGGCGAAGGCAAAAATTCCAACGCTGCTGGGCAAGTCACACACACACACACACACACCTTTCCGATATAGACAGTTATTCATTACTGTCTTCTCTCTTTGGCTCTCATTTCAGATGACATGGTGAAGGCACCGCCTAAGCACCCACAGACAAGATACCGGTTTTTTGGCTACTTTGGGGCATACCTGTCATCAATATATGGACACCGAACCGGGGTGCTCACAAGGATGACTGTCAAAAATGTCAAAGAGGCCATCGGGGACGATGCCAACGGCTACTTCATCAACGTAATGCACAAATGTTGTGAACACTCTGAAATTCAGGTTAGAATATGCATGAATACATTAACCTCATTGACTGCTGTCTTTGCTTTCTGTCTTCTCGGTCTTTTGCAGGTGGTAGACCACAAAACGGCCCGCAAGTATGGGAATGCCCAAGAATACCTCACGGCGGAGGAGATGGGTTGGTGCCACAGGTGGCTCAGATTGAGGGCCAGGTGTGTGGCTACCAACCCCTACTTTTTCAACTCATTTGGAAGAGGGGAGGCCAAGGACTTAGTCTGCCATGTGAGGAAGGCGTGGGCAGAGATGGGGCTGGCCGGGGCCCCAAGCCTGCTAGTCTTCAGAACGGCCGTGTCGACCTACGTGAGTAATACAGACACCTAACACTTGATTTTCACATGGTAAATTCAACTCATTCTCAACAAAGCAATACTTGTTCTTTTGTAGAACTTCGAAACAAACAAAAATCCCGAGACCAGGAAGAACATATCTGAGTTTATGTGTCACTCGGCGGCCACGCAGGAGCGTTTTTATGCACTCCACAAGACCCTGGGGAGAGCGAGGGAGGTGAGAGAGCTCTTCATCTTCTTGACGGTAGACGAGAGCAGCTCCCCCTCTCCTCAGGGTGCAGTGGTACCCTCCACCAGCCCTGGACCCTCCACCAGCCCTGGCCCCTCCGCTGGACCCTCCACCACCCCTGGACCCGACACCAGCCCTGGCCCCTGCGCTGGACCCTCCGACAAAACCCCAGACAAGATTGAGGTAAAGCACCCAACATGGTTTGTTGATTAGTAAACAATTAAAATTCAAACAGCTCATTGTATGCTCTCTCTCTATTCCAAAGGACAAGTCCCCGAGGAAGAGGATGTCTCAATCAGTCAAAGACAAACCTTTGTCCCCAAAAAAGAGGAAGCAGCCAGTGGTTGTGCTCAAAAGACTTTGATTTAGTTTGTTGTGTTTGTATTTGTTTTTTATTTTTCTATTTTTGTATTATTTGAGTTAAAAAAAAAACCCTGTTGGGAAGAAAATGATTTTTTTTTTTTTTAAATCCCTGTTGGGAGCAAAAAAAAAAAACCTTTTGGGAGCCAAAAAAAACCTCCACATGGGTACTGCCTTGACGTGGCGTGGGGGCTTACTGCTCGATCACAATGACTTACAATTAAAATTTCTGTGAATTTCAGGCTGAGAGCAGCAGTTTCAACATGCAAGTTATCAGCAACCTTCAGGTCTTCAGCCCAGTGATCTAACCACTTCACCATAGTTACATTCAATGACAGAAGGGTAAAAGAAATCCCTGTATATCCCTGAATTAGCAGAATAAATTGACAAAGCCATGCGTAATGACATGCAAGAAACATGTCCAAGGAAGGAATTGAACCCACAACTTCATGAGTGGTAACCTAACACTAACCACATGGCCACTGAGGACATGAGGCACAATCAGCTTTACAGAGGCGCCGCTAGGGATTTTGGGCCCCATGAAAAGTATCTCTACAGGGCCCCCAACACAGCGGCAACATTTTTTGATGCTATTTTACATACAATTATGCATTTTAATGGTATTTTTGACTATCATTGCCATATTTGTGAAAGAAGAACAACATGACAGTTTACATGTACAGAATTCATTTTGATTCATTTATTTGCTGCAACACTGATTCTTAAATAGGAAATAAACAATGATCAGTGAAATCTGCTGGCCAGAAACCAGGGTCATCAGTCAGATTATCTTCTTCCCTTTCAAATACCTCAACATCAGCTTGTTTTTCTTCCTGCCTCTCTGTGGTCTTTCTGATCTTTCTGTACACTCATTCAGTCCATCCTCCTCTGAATACTTTCAACTTCTTTGTCCTCACTCTGTTGCCTGTGTTTCTGCGCTCTCACTTTCATCTGTACCCTCTTCCATCTCTTCCTCCACTTCCTCCACATTCCTCCCTGACAAACCACAAGAGGGTCCTAGACCTAGCTCTGTAGAGTGTACATGACATACATTAATTATATAGTATTTCCTATAATATAACTATTTGTAATAGCATAGTCACCAACATGTAAACTTCTCAGATTGGACTGAGAGCAGTCACCCCAGTCTGCTGCACACACCACAGATGTTCTCCTCTGTTCTTACTGCACGTCTTCTATTTAATTTTTTTAAAGGGTTTATGCTTTTTGAACCATTAAAATTGTTCAAAATGATTTTTCTTTCATTCATTTTAATTAATCTTTCCCATAACAGATTAACCTTTGTATTGTTTTGAGACTGTAGTAAAATGTATTATTATTATTATTATTATTATTATTATTTGAACACACACAGCTGCTCACCTCCTTCCTCATGTGGGGGCACTGGGGCTGGTTCAGGGGCAGGGAGAGTTTGGGGCTGACAGACAGATGCTGCAGCTGCTGGTGCACTTGACTCTGTTCAGAATGAGGCATCATTTTGACAGAGGGGAGGTCAACTAATTGAATAAGAACAGCTTGATAAATGTTTGACTGGATTGATTATTTAACTAAAATAACAGTGAAATGTAAAAATCCAGAGTTTTCTTGAGCTAACATGGTGAGAAAAGTGAGCTAGCTTATAGACCACAGACTGGGACAAAGTTGATATTCCATAACTTTCCACCACAACTAACAAACCCACCTTTTTTTCCTGAAATACTGGGTGACATATTGCCGACCCTTCAACTCCTTCTCCTCTCTTAATTTATTTTCTTATGGTTTTTTTTTCACTGCCTGCTATTTGAGGCATACTGCCGTCTCCGCCTCCTTGCCACTGTGGCGCTGTGACAAAGCGCCAGTACGCTACCTGTAGCTGATCCAGTCGGACTGAACCATTTTACATAAATACAGGGGGGTAAGGGGGGGCCCTGCAGGCGTTGATGTTTCCAAAACAAATAAAGTTATTGTTACCAGGACATTGAAAATAAAATATTTGTGACTATATGTTAGTTAATAACTTAGTGTCATATTATTTTTTCTGTATTATCATTTCATCATCATTAGGGGCCTTTCTGGGCCCCCCTCAATCATGGGCCCCTAGAATCCATCTCCTTTACCCCCCCCCCCCCCCCCCCCCTTTTCGGCGCCCCTGCAGCTTTATACTGTGAGGAGTCAAAGACTGCCAGTGACAGCTGAATAGTTGGAATCAGTCAAGTAAAGTCAAGCAATGACATGACTGAAGCAGGAATCGAACTCATGATCTCATCATGATCACTAAACCTTTACTCTGCCACTTCGCCACAGAGAGAACACTGTTTCCAAGACTGTTGTCATTCATTGTAATGTGATGATGTGGTACAAATTGGGCAGTAGCGACGTTACAAGTAGCGGCTTACTAACTTAACTTAACCAGAGCGATAGATATAACAGAGTGGCGACACTCCCATAGGACTCCGTTGTAAAAAATGGCGGGCCGACTTCCGGGTTATGGAGCCCTCAATAGTTCCAAACATTCCTCCCGCGGCGCTGCACCACGTCTGTTTCTATGGCTGCACAGCAAGAAACTACTGAGCTACGTTGACGAAATACCGACCAATTTTAAGTCATAAAGTGGTAATAATCTTTCCCAAGTACAGTAACCATGTTGACTTAACAAAATAAAAATTATTAGACTGATCGGTTCATTGAAAAACATTTATTTATTTACGTAACTGTGGTGATTTCAGTCCGTAGCCCAGAAGCAGCCCTGCTCACTTTTCATTCAAACAAACTAATGCCACTGCCACAGTTGTTAAATTTCATCAATGAGACCAACATTAATCTCTTCAAAATAATTTAACAAGCCAGCGGTAAACCTCTAAAAGCATGCGGATACGTTACTTGGCTCGTTTTCTCCGACGGGAGGACGGACGGTCGGCCCCGGCAGCTCAGTAGAGCGGCTGCTGCTGCTGTGACAGCCGCCTCCCCTGGTCCCCGGTCGGGGCTCACACAGACTCTGCACTTCTCCCAGAACAAACATCGGTGCAAGTTCCTAACAAACGTTATGAACTGACCACAGACTCCGGATTAAACGGTGACTTTCTTGCATGAAAAAAATATAAAAACTGTGACGTGTTGACAGCGCTAAAGCCAGGTTTTGGCAGCTTTACTGCTGTGGCTCGGTTGCCGCAAAATGGCGATATCGATGCTAATTTCTGTTAGCCCGTCTATGAGGTTTTGCATTATACGTTAGCATTAAGCTAGCGGGCTTTATATTTAGGTGATACTGGCTGTGTGTGTTTTGAACGTTGTTTCAAACTGTGTGGGTTTGATTGAACATCTTTTATGCTTAAATATATATATTCCCGCTTAATATATGGCTTTACTCCTCTCCTTATGCCATTTTTACTGTAGGGCAGGCTAATCTTCACTTTAGAGTGACAAATAAAACCTTGAAGCAAGAAGATTTTGCCTTTTGTTTGAAAACTGACATTGATGTACATACAGTAATTCAGTAACAGTTGTAAATATACCTTTGTACGGTTTATTTTTTATATTTACCGTCCAAAAGCAAGCTCAGTGCTGTCTGTCCCATAGCAGAACATGACAGCGGCAGCCTCGTTTGGAACTATTGGGAGCTACATGAACCACGTGACCGCGCTGGCGGCGACATCAAAGGCTGTCGCCACTCTGTTATATCTATCGCTCTGAACTTAACTACATTTCTCAGTAGGGTGGTCGTAGCGTCGCTGTTTTCTACATCAAATAGCTTTTCAGTAGTTATGCTATTTAATTGATCAGTAGCGCGGTAGCGTCCACAGCTACATTTCCCCAGGCATTTCTAGACCTTAACGTATCTGTTGATGCCCATCTGCTGCAGCGGGGCGCAGCACGCAGCAGGTGACAGAGGAGGAGGGATAGTTAAGTTCGTGAATCAGAGCCGTAGCTGGACAACTTTATCGCTGCACAGCGACCGCGCGCACCGTTGCACGCCGCTCCAAGAGCCCGGTGCGTCCTATCTGCAGCGGAGACACGGTCGGCCACTGAGAGGACTGAGTGAGCCAGGGGACCGTTCCTGTAGCAACGCGCCATTTTATAAATCATTTAAAAACCAAACACTCTGAACAGCATGCTGAGTACGAGAGGGAGGGACGACTGCAGCAGTTAAAACGAAAGCTCCTCGTCCCAGCATGTCGCCCACTCCGTCCGTGGCCGACAGCTTTTAAAACAGTGTTTCCCAACCTTGGGGTCGGGACCCCACGTGGGGTCGCCTGAAATTCAAATGAGGTCGTCTGAAATGTCTAGTAGCCTAATTGATGAATTGAAAAAAAATCTGACCAAGAAAGGTTAGGAACCACTGTTTGAAAAGACACTTGGGGTTTTTTTTTGAATGTACTTGCATAGATCTTTCAGCACTCACAATGGGCCGATATAAATGAAAAACTTTATTTAACTTCTTGTGCTTTTTTGATGAGCAACGGAGACTGGAATATTCAAAAACTGTCAAAATCAGTCAATAAACATTTACTTTCTTTGAAAATTAAGTCTAAAAAAATATTTTATTTATCCAATAGGCCTATTAAAAAAAACAAAACAAAAAAACTTTAAAACCACTTTCGGTATTCGGTATTATTCGGTTATTCGGCCAAGCGTTTTGATTTTATTCGGTATTCGGCTTCGGCCAAAAAAATGCCATTCGGTGCACCCCTACTTGGAATTAAGTTGGTTTGATGTAAAAAGAAAAAAAAAAAAAGCTTTGATGTAGCTAAGCTACTTCTGTCATTTTATTGTAGCGTAGCTTGCTACATTTCTCTGGTGGGTAGCTTCAGTGTAGTGAAGCTTCATTTCATGTAGAGTAACTTTTAGCTTAGCTCACTACATTTTCCAAGTAGCTTGCCCAACACTGCAAATAATCAATGAGATAACGAACACCTGTAACCAATTGAAGGCGGGGGGAGGGGAGGTGAATTCTGCCAGTGAAGTCCCATAGTGGGCAGCGCAGGACAAGAAATGATGGATACAAATCATTCAAGAGCTTTAAGCCTGTGCATATTCAAGAGCTTTGCTTTTCTCTGCTGCATTCTTGGTTTTCAAAGTTCCAGTGCAAATCAATCTTAGTGCAGTGGTATAAACAAGAAACATATTAACACAAACCAAGATTGAAAGAGGTAAAGAGAACAGGTGGGGGCGCATTATCAAGTTTGATCATGTGACCAGACCAAGTGGTATTGGTTAAAGTTCAAAGTGGCTGACACACTAACAAGACTGCTCAGATGGGATTTGAACCAATGACCTTATGGTTGGATGGCAGGACTCTTAACCACTGGACTATTCCAGCACTTCTGGTGGAGTAGAGGTTGAGACTTTGATGAATGTGAGATTTTTCAATGATGCTTTAAAAGAAAAGAAAAGAGTAGAAATGAGCCACAACAAGTCATAGTCTAGACGGATTTCAGAAAAAGGGCCTTCTATAAGAGGTAAGGAGTATTTATGGGTACAAGTCGGGAACCGGCCGATCTTACCTATTTCAAGGGTGCTGAGTCCAAAAAAACTGGTACCCAAGCAAAATTTTGAGTTTTTGACCTTCTAATTTGCATATCAAAATGGCCGCCAAAGCCCATCTTGCACAGTCATTGGACCATTTCCCCTTAGTTTTTTTTGTAAGTAGGCAATCAAGATGAGGAAATTAAGTTTCTAGATCGATAGTCAAGGGTCAGAGCAAGGATATAGTGGAGGCTCACTGCCTTTTTTATGCATATACATGCAAATGTACAACTTCTAAGGTGGAATTAAGCATTTAATCAGGGGGCAAACCCTAAGATTGCTAACTATGCTCACGTTTCTGGGATTTTTTTGTTAGAAGGAACCCCTAGGAGGAATAATAGGGGTGTTGTCATCTTGGATTTTTTTTTGCTGGTGACCACTAGAGGCGCTATAACATTCAAATACTCAATTCATGCATATGGTCACAATAATGGTCAAAATGTTCAGTTTATATACATAATTTTCAATGTTCAAGATTTTATATTTAGGGAAATGGATAGAAAAAAACAATTGAAAGAGCTGTTTTAATTGCATTGCTATATTTTGGCCAATATTGGTTAAAAAAATAAAAAAAAACTTTTTTTGTAGGCGTTTTTGACATACACATGAGCATCTTTTTTTTGCAATTATAATATTCAAGATTCTAACTAGTAATGGGATTTTATGCTAATTTAAGATGAGGGTCTTCCAAAATTTAGCAGCAGCCCCCCCCTTCTGGAGCTAGAGCTCTGCACCATGCTTTTACTATCAGTTTCACTTTCTGTGCTTAATCGAACATACAGTATCTCACAAAAGTGAGTACATCCCTGCCATTTAAAAAAATTATTCTATTACGGTATATCTTTTCATGGGACAACACTGAAGATATGACACTTTGATACAATGTAAAGTAGTCAGTGTACAGCTTGTATAACAGTGTAAATTTGCTGTCCCCTCAAAATTACTCAACACACAGCCATTAATGTCTGAACCGCTGGCAACAAAAGCGAGTACACCCCTAAGTGAAAATGTCCAAATTGTGCCCAAAGTGTCAATTTTTGGTGTGGCTACCATTTTTTCCCCAGTACTGCCTCAGCTGTCTTGGGCATGGAGTTCATTAGAGCTTCACAGGTTGCCACTGGAAACCTCTTCCACTCCTCCATGATGACATCACAGAGCTGGTGGATGTTAGACACCTGGTGCTCCTCCACCTTCCCGGATGCCCCACAGATGATCAGTAGGGTTTACGTCTGGAGACATGTTGGACAGTCCATCACCTTTACCCTCAGTGTCTTTAGCAAGGCAGTGGTGGTCTTGGAGGTGTGTTTGGGGTCGTTGTCTTGTTGGACTACTGCCCTGGGCCCAGTTTATGAAGGGAGGGGATCATGCTCTGCCCCTCCCCATTACTTAAGGCTGGCAACCTCGAAAGAGCATCAGCATTTTTATGAAGTTTTCCTGGCCGATGCACAATTTTGTATTGAAAATTAGCGAGCTGTTCAACCCAGCGAGCCAACTGCCCTTCGAGCCCCTGAAAATTGTGGAGCCACCGTAAGGAGTTGTGGTCGGTGCGCAGAACAAATTCCTTACCTAGCAGATAATGTTTGAAATGTTTAGTAAATGCGACCATACTCAAAAGTTCCTTCTTTGTGGTAGCATATTTACACTCCTGTTTGGTAAGTGCCCTGCTGGCATATGCAACCACTCGTTCGTAACCCCCATCTTCCTGCGACAGGACCGCCCCAATCCCCACGTCACTGGCGTATCTAAAATGAATGATTTGCTGGGGTCTGGATATGACAACACAGGGGCAGTAATAAGGCTGGCTTTAAGTTGTTCAAATGCCCGCTGACAATCTTCAGTCCACTGAAAACGCTTCCCCTTTTCCCCGAGCTGGTGTAAAGGCCGGGCAATATCTGCAAAACCCTTCACAAAGCGCCTGTAATAGGAGGCTAACCCTACAAAACTCTGAACTTCAGTTTGGTTCCTTGGGACAGGGCTATCAGCCCTATTATTAAGTCTCTTTGCATTTTTGACCAGAATTTTAGCCAGAAGACAAGTGTGGCTACAAAACTGGAGAAAATAATGTGTCTAGAGTTTAATTTGTGGCCATGCTGACAGTTTAGCCAGAAAAACTCTAGAATGTTTTTTTGCCTCTCTCCACTCTGGCTGACAATAGTTGCGTTTCCATCCACCTTTTTTTATTCGCATTTTCAAAAATTGCGAATAAATACTTGAATGGAAACGCCAGAAATTCGAAAAAAGGCAGTAAATGCGCATAAAAGTTTATACGCTTGGAGGGGGTGGATTTGTCAGCGTATCGATTAAAGGAAATGCGAGTTTTTGTGATGGATTATGCGAATTGAGCCAGAGTTTGTGGGTGAAGTGCTGCTGGACTTCACCCAGCGATGTTCAAACAAATGGAGAACGACGCCCCGGTGTCCCAGCTCTCCTCTCTGCACCCCGCGACACAAACGCGCTCCGTAACCCGTAATCTTTTGTTTATGACGGTTAAGACTACACAAACACACGCCGTAACATCGTATATGTAACGTTATCCACCGCTACATTTATTGATTTTTCACCAGCTTCGTATGTCAACAGATGCACATGGGCGAGAGGAGCATAACCAAAACAGCGGAAAAGCGAGCGGACTTGCACAGTTCCCGACTGACTTTCTGTGTAAATATCTCATGTTACAACATGAAAATCTGAGGCTTATAGCTATTCAAGTGCGGCCTATATATGTATTTTCTTTAAAAATTTAGCTGGTGTGGCTTATACAGGTGCGTCTATAGTCCGGAAAGTACGTAAATTGTCCATGATGTTGAGTGTCAGCTGAGTGTCAGCTGTCAGCTGAGTGTCAACTGTTGGATACATTCACGCTCTCTTATGACGTAATCTCACGGCGCTCTCCTCCTCTCCCAATAATCGCAAAACAATAATGAATGGAAACGGTCATAAATTCGCATTTGCTTTTTGCGCATTTTCACAAAATCCGCTTTTAAATTCGATACGACTTGGATGGAAACCCAACTAATGTCACCACTCTAGCTCTGCTCGTTAGACGCAACACACACCCATTATAAAGCTGGATTTTGTCAAAAAACTTAATGATTTTAAAACTGCCAAATATCAGAAACTGTTGAAGATATCAATAAGCTGAGTCATAGAGGAACACTTAAAAAGTTTGTCTACAGCTTAGAATTTGAATGAAGTCTCTAGCAGAAAGTATGGTGAAGCTTTAGTGGCTGAAAGAAGTAAGAAGATTTGAAGAGTTTGAAGACTGTTCCAATGCATTCTCTATGGGGGAAAAAAAAATCAGAAAAAATGAAATATTTGAAAAAGTATAAAAAGTATGAAAAATTTGAATACATCCGATAAAGTCCAGAAAAAGCTGCACGTTTTGATATTTAAATTGTTGAAATAGCACAAAGTATGAAGGACTAGAAGAAGACCGTAAAAAGGCGGAAGAACATGGCCGAACAGAAGAACAATAGTGTGCATTCACACTAAAAAGAGAATAAAGAAAATGGCCGAAAATGGCTTTCAGCATTCACACTGATAAGAAAAAATCCACACAATAACAGTTTGCCCGGGCACTGGTCCCTGCAGCTATTTCATAACTGTAGGGATCAGTGCCGGGTGCGATGGCCCGTGGCCCTAATAATGGCCCCAGGACAGAGCCCTGTGGAACACCATGGCTAACTGGACAAGTACCTGTCTTCATCTTGCTTTTATTGGCTGCATTACAGTAAATCCTTCACCTTGTAACAAAGATGCCTATGACCTTTTCATTTTCCACTGTCAGTATCGACATGAAAAATTAAAATCAATCAATAATCAACTCTATGTTGTAAACAAGAATACAATAAATTCTCACAGTGAACAGAAATATCTTACACTCTTACCCAGTAGTTAAAGCTCACCTCTGTGCAATGACAACTCAGTGTTTTGTGTAACAGTCAATCAATATTATGCAGAACAACCAGAAAAAAGCATTACTCAAATTGTGAAACTGAGAACAATAACAATCTTACACCATTTTTTATACAGAGCACTAGGATGTTTGCTGTACAGAGTTGAGCCCAAGGGGGCAGTTGTCGGTCTGAGAAGTGAAGCTCACTTCCGCGTTCAAAAAACTGCAATCCCCTCGGATTCCTCTGGGGGCTGGTGTCAGAAGGGAGCATTCCCCATAGACCCCCATGTTAAAATCGCCGACTTTACATCCTCAGTAAACATGTTAAAAGCCTGGTGTCAGAACGTTTTTTCGTCTCAATCGATAGTTTCTACCCCCGCACACACTCTGAGGGGGGTGAATTTTTTTTTAACTCTACAGTTTTACTGTTATTAGGTTAAAATTCTGGCCAATTAGGGCGCGGAAACGTTGAGTGACAGGTGCGAGCAGCTCCGTGGACAGCTGCTTCGAGGCCAGTGGGCGGGTTCTCGGCCGGCCAATCCAACATGGCGCTGTTCAGGCCGCCATATTTGAGTCACAAAAACGACTCCCCAAAACCAATGGGTGACGTCACGGACGCTACGTCCATTCTTTTTACAGTCTATGGTTGAGCCTTAGTCACAAGTTAGTGCTTACAGCTCTGTAGCTACAGTGAACATAGCTGTGGTAAAAAGCTTTACACAATGATTAACATTACCATGAGTAAATGACCATTGGGGGGCACACAGGGTGCCCAATCAGATTGCAGGGGGGGCATGTGCCCCCCGCCCATGCCACCCTGGAAGCTCGCCCCTGAGGATGTCACTTCTGTGATGCTATATAAAAAGTGTACAGTACCTGACTTGAATGAGTGAAGACAATGAGCCATGTTTGTACATATTAACAATGAAAATCAAACTTGACAGCAAGAACAAACATAAAGTGAAGAAAGAAAAGATGTACCAGTACTCACTACTGCTGAACTCTCTTAGTTTAGTTTAGTTAAGTTGCAGGTCAGTTATAGTTGCTTTATACAGTATATAGAGAGAAAGATTGTAAATATCTCTCTCTCTCTCTCTCTCTCTCTCTCTCTCTCTCTCTCTCTCTCTCTCTCTCTCCAGTCTTATTTATAAAAATGTATGTTCACAGACACATGCAAACAAATAGACCCACCGCACAGGAAGGATACAGCTCTGTCAAAAGGAAACTACAGTCACAAAACAGAGTTTTTTCACCAGATCAAAAATATGTCAATTGTCCTCAAGGGCTCTTGGGTAGCTGGTGATACTGACATGTTTTTACATGAACTACAGTTGTGACATTTTGATCATGAAAGATAAAACTCCCTGTCTTTTGAAACTGATACTCATTTGAATCAGATATTGATAGAGATAAACATGGAAAGCCCCTGGAAAAAAAGGTGCACAGAGGGTTGACGTGCCACACACTCCTCTCATCTACAGTTTGTCCTCCTGGTTAATGGCGCTGGTCCTGTGGTGCAAAGACACGTGTCAGCGGAGAGAGCTGCTGCTGCTGCTCATCTCCATGTAGACAAACTCTGTGGATGAGACAGTTGGAACTATGTTAGAGGTGACTGAGTAGGTCATGAGTTGTGTCACATTTCCTTTCGCACTTTGATGTACAACAAACAAAATCACACTGAACACACTGCAGTGAGATAGGTAAACACTCATTCTGCTGTGCTATGCTTTTGGATCTGTGCAGGGAGCTGGTCTAATCTCATTCAAACCTATCATGGGCACCAGTTAGTTAGGGATAGTTCAACATTTTGACAAATGGGCCAACTGCCATAATCCCTATAGTTTTAGCAGTAAGTTCGTTACCTTTATTTGTCGGTGCAAGCTATTTTTAGACCGCGAGCTGCTCAGAGCTACGCTACGGAGGCAAATGGGATATCTTGGTTTCCCTCATCAAACTCATAAAATACACAATCCAACAAAAAATTCATGCAAAACCACTGATGCACATTTCCGTCGAGGACAGTTTTTCAACAAATAGTCTCTGCATTGACTCGAAAACAACGTTCTGTTACTATCTCATAGCGTGGTGAATGTGCAGGTCACAACTTGTCCACCAGAGCGTTTTGGAGTTGTTGGTTTGTGTATTTGATGAGTTTGATGAGGGAAACCAAGAAATTCCATTAGCCTCCGTAGCATAGCTCTGAGCAGCTCGCGACTCTGCCCCGCCATTCTAAAAATATCTTGCACTGACAATTAAAGGTAACAAACCTACTCTTATAATTATAGGGATTATGGCAATGGGCCAATGAACTATCCCTTTAAGGAGGCTGGAGAACCTGGAGAGAACCGGGAAGGCATGTTGCAACCAAAAACGTAATAACGGCCAATAACGTAATAATTTTGGCCATTTTAAATGTAATAAAGCCAATAATGTAATAAAACTTTTGAGCCAATAACGTAATAACATTTTGCCAATAATGTAATAAGTTATTACATTATTGGCTGGTTATTACGTTATTGGCCTAGTATTAAAAAAACCTTTGACAATGTAATAACTGGTGCCGATAATGTAATAATACATAAATATGACTGCAGTTCTTGGAAATAAAAGGCAGTTTTGTGCAGTTTGCTAATCAAAAATAGGTATAGTGGATGACAGTCGTAATATTTATTCATCCAAGATGTACTACCTTTCACCTCTCTCTCACTTCTACCATGCTTAGTTCGCAAACGGAAGAAGTAAGCATTGTAGGCTATTAACAACCTCCAAAACATAACCAAACTTGTGTATTGAATGGTGTCTGCCAGCCAGTTTATGTTTCAGTCATGTATAACTTCCTGCCTCAGACAAACCATTGGGAATAGGTAATGTTAAATGTGATAATCCCAGCATGGCTCGGAGGAGCAATGGCATTGATTTGATTTTACCATTGATTTTTTTTAATTAACATATTTAGCCATCATTTGTCCAACTTGATGGTTAGCGTTATCTCCAGAACACCCAAATGAAGTTCCAAATGAAGTGGCAGCACAATTGTACACATTCAGAAATCTCTTTCTCAAAGAAATGTTTTCTTTTGCAGCACCAATCAACAAATAGCTCACTGGTGAAACCAGCTGTTGGAGATCTAAAATGAAATCTTTGCAGGTTTCATACATCTAACTTTGATTTTCATGTTTGAAAATTAAAAACTACATCAAAACGTTGAGCTTAAAGTTCCCATTTGGATAAAGTGACATTTCAATGTTTTTTGTTTTTTCTACAGTGATGATAAAGCAGCTTTAGGTTCTATATTAATACTGTGAAAGTCTAAAGGTAGATGTTTGTATTGCTCCAAACAGTATAAAGGTCTTTTTTTTTTTTTTTTACATTTGTGAATGAAAAAACTACCATTATACTTTCACAGTATAAATATAGAACCTATGTTGCTTTATTCTCACTGTAAAAAACAAAAAAAACGACAACAAAAAAAACATCAAAATGTCACTTTATCCAACACGGGACCTTTAAGCTCAACGTGTTGAAAAAAAAAATTCAAATAGAAAGAGAATGGTAAAACCTGGGATTATCACATTTCACATGGTTTGTCTGAGGCAGGAAGTTATACATGACTGAAACATAAACTGGCTGGCAGACACCATTCAATACACAAGTTTGGTTATGTTTTGGAGGTTGTTGATAGCCTACAATGTTTACTTCTTCCGTTTGCAAACATATCATGAAGCATGGTAGAAGTGAGAGAGAGAGAGAGAGAGAGAGGGGGGTGAAAGATAGTACATATCTTGGATGAATAAATATGACGACTATGTCATCCACCTATTTTTGATTAGCAAACTGCACAAAAACCTATTAGGCTACATTATTGGCAAAAATTTATTACGTTATTGGCTCAAAAGTTTTATTACATTATTGGCACATTATTACATTATTGGCTTTATTACATTTAAAATGGCCAAAATTATTACATTATTGGCTGTTATTACGTTATTGGCCGTTATTACGTTTTTACAAGGCACAAAGAGAACATGCAAACTCCACACACAGACCACAGAACCTTTTTGTTAGGAGACAGTGCAAACCACTGTACCACCAAGTCTTGTGTTTGAGGGTTTCACGTAAACTTGAACTTAAAACAATAAGGATGCAAATACATTTTTGTGATTCTTCAATATCTTATACTGCGATTAGTAGGCTACATACATTTTAAATCCACAACTCAGTTTTTGAATCACAGTAACAATGCTAACCACTGCACCACCATGCTACTAGTCTTATATCTCAGGCACACTCAGTAAACTTGACTTATCTCTTTATCTTTTTCATAATTTAGTTTACCCTTCTATTAATAAATGCATTTCAAATCTCAAACTCAGTTTTTAAATCACAGTGACTGGGCCCAAAACTAGTGATGAAGCAGAGGAACATAAAAAACAAGGAAATCTGTATTTTCAAAGTGTTGCTGAGTCTACTACTATCTACCCCTGTGTGTGCGTGTGTGTGCATCTGTGTGTGTGTGTGTGTGTGTGTGTGTGTGTGTGTGTGTGTGTGTAACCTCATCATTTAGCAGCTATAGAAGATCAGGATGTTTATTGCAGTTTGAAACATAGGAAAATATCAGTGGTGTGTGGGCACTTACAGATCGGCAGGCAGAGCCCACCGCCCCCCCCCCCCCACACACACACACACACACACTTTTCCGCCCCACAAACCCACAGATCTAAATGTGTTTCTCTTAAATTCAGGCCCTGTCTTGTCTCACAGTTTCGTGCTGCTTGTCTTTCCTGTCCTGACAGCGTTCCTCCTGCACCTTGCTGCTCTCCTTCCTGGAGAACCGTCAGGTTTGTTCCCTTTGAACTGACAATAAACACGTCAAAGCAGCAGTTTGCCGCTTCAGAGTGCTCAAACTTCCTGCAGGTCTCGTACAGAGATCGCTGCAGCTCCTTCACATGAGGAGGTAATTAAGAGAACAACAACAGATCTGAGGTGATGAACTGGAGAAATTTGTTCATTTACTACACTTAGGAAGGAAAGACCGTTGCAGCAGTTATATAGTATATACATATATACGTATATAGGCTATATGTGCAATATCATAACTGATCTCAGAACAGCAGAAGCTAAAAGATGACAGCATCTTGACGAGCATACGTGTCTGTAGCTATCACCATCAAAGCCTTTGTCAATGGGACATGGAGCATGAAATTACAAGAAGAAAACAAACAGGAAATATCAGATCCATTGTGGAGAAAGAACCCCATGTTAGCATTTTTGGGTCAGTTGAAGGGTTTTTGCTAAGATGCCATGTTATTAACATGTTTGAGTTGTTTATTTCATAGCATTAAACATGTAAATGATTCTTTAAACTTTTACATCCTAAATAGACTGATACTCACAAGTGGCTAAATGAGACACAGGAAGTTGCAGACACGAAAAGTGATCTAATCTAAGACTAACAGTCCAGTCTACTTCCTGAGAGGAAAAGTGTTTGTGTTTTGATGGTGGTGATTTGGAGCCATGTGACCATTGTGTAATTCGTTTACAGTTTTTAACATGTGAAGATTATGGTACTGGATGAAAATAGGCTAGTATTGACCTCAGTCACTGAATTTATTGACTTTGTCTTTACTGGTCAGTCACTTCTTGTCATTGCGCTCTATATTGTGACATTAAATGTATCAAGCGTAGTGTTAGTTCTAGCAGGCCACGACGTCAAGCTCTAAATCAGCATCAACAGTGTATGTATCTCCGTGGCTGCTTCCTATTGGGAAATTACATTCAGAGCACGCTATTTAAACTGCTCTAGCCCGACGTCACCTCCCTTGCTGCTTCCTCTGCTGGCTTCTTTGCAACCCACCTCCACCCCAGCTCCTCCCGTTATCATAAAGAGGCTTATGCCCTTCATGATGGTTCATGAAGGGCAGGAAGGTGCTCTTCCTGCCTCAGGCTTTCCACGCAAGCGCGAGGAAGAGCAGGGGGTCCCAGAACAGTACCATACCACCAAATGAAACTTGTGCAAGTAAATATAGATTATTTTGACAAAGTGGTCCTGACTGAAGTGTGTTTGTGTGCAGGTGTGTGTGGTACCTTCTCCAAAGCTGATGTACTGTAGCTGTGTTTTGTCCAGTGGCTCTGTGAGGGGGGGCATTCGTACATCAGGGCTCATGCCCCTCCTGTATCTCTCTATCAGTGTTTCCACTGTTCTGAATCGTTGCTGTCTGACTCCTGGAATCTGATCAAACACACAAATAAATCATAAATAATTAATTCCAACGGTCATCAGTCTGACTCTGTAATAACCTGCACTTTGAACTCTTTATTACTTTTGACATTTATTGCACTGATCTATTGCCATTGCACAAGCCACTCTTTTTCATCTCACTCCATTACCTCACCCGGTTTTATCTATAAAGTCTTTTGCCACATTATCTATTTTGTGTATCTTACCTTTTTCTGTATACAAACTGTTCATTTATTCATATTCATGCCCATCCACACTGTGCAATATCTCTGAACAAGCAACTTGTAAGTATTGTTTTTCTACTTAAATACAAAACTGTATACATTTTGTTTACATACCTTTGTACATATAGAGTGTCTTTATATTTTTTTATTCTGAATGAATAAATTTCCCACAAGTGGGATCAATAACTAAGTCATGTGTCTTATGTGTTAACCACCCCGTCTATGCATGTGGGGGGTGTGATCTGCATGTTCATAGTTCACCCACCTGAAGAGACCAGCCCTCAGTGGAGTGTGTGAGCCTGAATGTGTGCACGAACGGTGCTTTCCTGTAAAACACAAATTACAGAAGTTCGAGAGATATGCTGTGAAATGATGTGAAGTCTGCGCACAAACGTTCCAGTCGAGTGATTCAAACTGAAAGAAGAGATGACTAATGATTCCAATTTTATGTTCGACGGTGGAGGTGAAACAACTTCTTATTTACATAAAAATCTCTGTAGAGCAGTCAAACTGATTCAGTTTATGTGATATAGCTGATTAGTCTCTATAGCTACAATATGCTGTCGTTTAGAATTTAAATAAGTAATTTATTTTCTTATTTATTATCTTCTCACCCTTCAAGCTGTAATTGTGTTTATCTTTCTATATTCTGTATATCAATTTAATGTTGGACATACTTGAGTCTTGATAACTTGATATGAGTGTAATTCTTAATAGAGAACTTTTATGGCTAATTTATGGTAGGTAATTTTGAACCAGTGAAACTGGAAGAAGAAAAATCACAATGTGAGAATACTTCCAATAAAAACTTTGTATAGCAATAATAGGATGATAATGAAGTCTTAATTGAGTAGGCCACTTAATTTTCATTTGTGCTCATGAGTTTGACTGTTGAAGAATTTTTAAACGGCCTTTGGCTCAAGCATCTGACATATATTTTTTTCCCTTTTTAAAAGCTCTCTGCAGCTTTCTAACAATAAAGTCTATATGGAATAATCAATAATATTCATCATTCTCTTTTAACATGTAAGTGTCGACACAAAAAGCTGCAATTGAATTGATGCAATAACAGTTGAAACTGTTGCAGTTTTTTATATTGAGGAAATCCTCTGTGGACGATTATAATGAACAAACTATATTTATAACAGCTGCAGAAAATTAAAATAGCTACTGTTTATGTAATACTATTTCTTTAATATCTAATATCACATGTTAATCACTTCAGTTATGTTTCATGATGTAATTAAAATAAAAGCTGATACGGCTTTCAGTGATTTAACATCATGGAGTCAATTTACAATTTATTTTAAAAAAAAAATGTTTTTACCCTATTTATATATCCATTTAGTTCTTTGTTTACATTTCAACTACATGCAAAAAAGCCATTTCATTGGTTTATTCATGCTGCCAAATCCAAAATGTGAGAAAACTTTGGTAACTCTGTCTCATTTGTACTATCACACAAAAGTAAAAAAAAACAACAACAACAACAAAAAAAAAAACATAAACAAAACATGAAAAAACATATATGTGCTTCTTTCTACAGACATGATAGGGTTTTGAAAACCTCACACCTGCATTTTCTATTGGCTTTCTCATTGTGTCTGTGCACGGTATTTAAATCAAGTTACTATAAATGAAATGTGGTCACAGATGAACAAACAGAAGAAGAGGAATCAAGTGTAGCACCACACTCACAGCTCACCTCACACACAGACAGTAGGCTCCCTGCATGGTCTCGCTGTCTCTGAGCAGAAAGCTGCCGTCATGTCCAAACCTCTCCATCAGCCTCTCTGTGGCCTCGCTCCCAATCCTCCCGTAATAAAAAGAGCGGACCAGCATCCCCTCCCGCTCCATGCTGCCTCAGGCCGGCCGTCTGACTGAGTGGAGGGTGGGCGGCTGTGCAGCAGGTTGTAGCAGCTCTGTAACACAGAGGCAGGAAAAGCTGTTCTGGTTTTCACACTTTTTTTTTGTCTTGCAGCTGCAGGTCACGTATTGCGCTTGTTTTAACCCAATTATGACGTTTATATGAAGAAAATGAAAGTAGAATTTTGGTTTTGCTGTGCCCTCGTCCTGCAGTGTGTGTTTCACATCAAGCAGAAACACAACATTTCTCACAAACTACTTCTCCTTCCAATTAACTCTGTGTGCATGTGAGTGTGTGAACATCTGTTGTTGTTGTTAGGCCTGTGAATATTCTCATTGGTCATAGTTATCTCAAGGAAATTGTTGTTGTTGTTTTATTCTGCATTTTAGTATCCAGCTGGAACATTCAATGTAGATTTTGACATTTAGCACTGTTACGTTAGGTATTTTAATACAGCATCAGGATGTGGTGCTGACAGACAGACAGACAGACAGACAGACAGACAGACAGACAGACAGACAGACAGACAGACAGACAGACAGACAGACAGACAGACAGACAGGTGGTTGGTTGGTGATATACAGTATCAGATTCACACACACTCTGCACACAGCAGCAATCCTCCTCACAAACCACCAGCCAACCCTGCTGCTCCATCAAAGGTCTTAACATTCAGCTCTCTTGTTCTCATGCCCTCATACAGTTTCCGTCTCTGCACAACAGAGATGGAAATGTCTCATGTAATAAACAATCGTGCAGAAGCAACATGGATGAAAAGTAGAAGAATAAGACACTTTTCTTTGTGATCATCACTTGGTCTCTGTCAAGTAGACCAGTCCTGATGTGTGAGAGGGACATTAGGAACTGACACAATCAAGATGTTTCTACAGTAGAGGCTGAAAGGACATCACAATTGTCGACTCTATTTCGACTCTATCTACTCCCACAAGGGTCAATTTTAGGGCCGCTGCTGTTTTGTTTATACATTAATGACTTGCCCTCTGTCTGTCAGGATGTTAACACTATAATGTATGCCGATGACACTGTATTGTATACTCATGGGAAAAATGTAACAGAGGTGGCTGTGAAATTAACAAAGGCAATGAACAAGGTTAGTGATTGGTTATACAATTCATGACTCACATTAAATGTGGAAAAAACTGTGACCATGTTCTTTACAAATATAGGTGTAAACTTAAAAGTTACCCTGATATTGTAGTAAATGGGCAAAAAATAAAACACGTAGAACAATTTAAATACCTGGGGGTAACGTTAGATCCAACACTTAGTTTTAAAGGGCATGTCAAAAAGCTGAGTAACACGTTGAAATATAATTTAGCTAATTTCAGATACATAAGAAATTCTCTCACCCTTGAGGCATCAAGTACATATTTAAATGCAAGCCCCATTTTTGTACTGTGTTACATCCTGGTCTCAGGCATGTAAAACAGTTACAAAACCACTAGAGTTATTGTACAAAAGTAGTCTTAAGATCCATGCCAAAAAACCACGGCATTACCATCATTGCCATGTACTTGCCAAATATGATATTTTGAGCTTTGAAAACTTGATTATACACTCAAATGTTTGTCTACTTCACAAAATTATTCATAATGCTTATGCCCCCCCTCTGAAAAAGTTTGTGACACTCTGCTCTGAAAACACAGTACGTCTAACTAGATCTGTTACGAGGGGTGAGTGTAGTATTCCTCAACGTAGAACTCAGTTTGGCAGCTCTTCTTTTTCATGTGTGGCCATGAGTCAGTGTCCTTCCCACACAACTTATTCTATGTACAAATCCTCACAAATTCTCATGCTTGTCAAAGCGCTGGTTACTAAGTAAGCAAGTTTGCACATATTGTTGAGTACTATGTGAGTGTGTGTATGTGTCTGGCTATGAGTGTGGTTATTAGAGGATGATGATTGTTATCTGTGTATTGTATGTGTATGTGTTTGAATGTGTGATGAGAGTGAGAGAGAGTGTACTGTATGTGCTGTTAGTCCCTATTGTGCACTTTATGATTTGGCGCTCCTGTTTCCCTGCTTTTATTAGTGCATTCTGTCAATTTTTTAAATATTATGGTTATTATGTCCTATTTCAATTAATCTTAGTAATATTGTATCTGTTTAGCACTTTACCTGCCCAGGGACTACAGGCGGAAATTAGCAATTGTTGCTATAACCTGGCTCAAAGCATCTCTTCTTGTTTTACAAGATTAATGTTTTTTGTGCATTGTCCCTGTTTTAAATAAATAAATTCATTCATTCATTCATTGTATCCTATAGAGTATCCAGCAGGTGGCGCTACTGAACACTACTCAAGAAAAATACAATAAAAACACTGTGTATTACAGTAAAAGGATTTCCCATAAAAAGATGACTCGTATTCTTATAGGAGTCATGTTATCACCTTATCTGCCCTACAAAGGCAAAGTGTAAAAATAATAATCAGTAATCTGTAAAAATACCAAACTGAGAAAAACAGCTTTTTGTATTTTTCATTGTCAGGTTTAAGCATCAAATTATGAATAACTACCAAGTCTATAATTGATTAGATAAAGGTGGACTGAATTAAATGTATTTTGACCATTTTATGGCAGATACTGCACTTTGCCTTGGTTTTGGTGCAGATACTGCACTTTGGCTTGGTATAGCTACAGATACTTGGTTTTACTCCAATGGAATAGAGTAAATTATAGAATGTAGGGAGTACAGTACTCTTTGCAGATACTGCACTTTGACTTGGTTTCACAGTGCTTTTTTGGATGGACAGCAAAATAAAAAGCCCAATAATTCTGGAAATTTTAGCAGTACCAATATCAAATTCTTCCAGATTGAAGAGAATATGCCACACTTTGCAGATACTGCACTTTGCCTTTGTAGGTCAGTTATATGATCAACACGCACGCACACACACACACAGAAAGAGAGAGAGAGAGAGAAGTTGAAATTAAACAGCCATCACATGCTGCAATATATTTTCATGATAATTTGGTTATATTTACATTGCAAGATCATTCAAAATTCATAAAACATAAATGCCTTTAATTTATTAATTTTAATCTGTATGTTTATTTATGCTCTTCTTATCAATATTTCTCTTCAAATTTTGGGAAAGTGTTTTTTGGACACATTATCAACATTTACTGACTTTGAGGTGGGTTTATATTTTTTTATACAATAGTGGGGTAAAGCACGCACATCCAAAAGTATTGCAGGTGCAGGACTAACAAACAAGTAGACTTAGAAGAAAAAAAGGGTGAAGTCCGCACACTGTTAAAGCTCCTCAAGTGTTTATTGTAGGGATCAACGTTTCAAAATTCATATTCATTTGGGCCAGAGCTATACATGGGTATGTAATTGCTCCAATTTGTAATGTGTTTCATATATACTTTTATATGTTTTTATTTTATTTGTTCATATATGTCACATTATGGAAAATCAATATGTAGATATATTTAAAAAGTGGTTTGAGTTATATGATGTAAGATATAACAGTGCGGAAAATAAAAACTTTCCTTATAGATCTAGATGTTTATAGAAGAAAAGCAGGATTTTCATTCACCACCTCGGCTTTGAGAAAATATGGTGACAAGAAGAACACCAGCTCACTTTGTGTGGCTGATGTGGCAGCAGGTGCGTATAACCGGTTCAGACTCAAGTTCAGCATTAGCATCACTCCAACCACCTCATCAGAAATGAATGTTACACTTGAGCCTCAACAACACTGCACATATAGAGTCTCAAAAGTCTCCTACCTTTGATGAGGCCGTGTCAGTGTCTCCCTCCAGTTTGTTTATGATGCCACAGAAGTGGTGGTGGTTGTCGAACAGAAGAGACTCAAACTGAAGCTCATGGATTCAAATGAATTTATCTGAAAAGAAATTGAAAACCCAGAAAGAACACTTCATCATCCATAGGTTTCCACAGTACTTCCCCAAATACAAGTTGGGGACTCCCATGCTTCCTGTTTCACCAGTGCCCACAACAACAACAACAACAACAACAACAACAACAACAATCTTTCTGTTATTGCACTGTCTGGTGCAACTTGTCTTGCCCTTACAAAATCAGACATGCACTCCAACACAATCACTCCTATGTACAGTTCATTCACCATAAAGCCCACTCAGGAAACATGAATGTTTCAGTAGTTATATGGAGTGAAACTACAGTGGAGCCTCTCAGACAGGAGGATACACTGAGGCTGAAACAGTCAGTCAGCTGTGATAAACCAGACACAAATCCCTTGTGAGCTCATTTGAAATCACAGTGACTGGTTGGTCCACTCCCTGTGGACTCACTGATCTGCTCTCCCCTCCACACTGACAGAGATGTTTGTACGTGATGTGACCCTACAGATAGGCCCCGCCCTCTGAGTCATCCAACAATATCAAACATGACTCTGCTTGAAACTGCGCTCAAGTTCACTCAAATATTGCGAGGTACGGTTCTGTCCTCCAAAAACATTGGTAGGGACATGTCCTTACTGTCCATATCCAAACATACACGTTTACTATCTACCTGTGGAAGAACTGTGAAAACCTTCAATATGTGCTCAATATCTAAATCATTGAATTGATATACTTTTTTTTTACCATTTAGAATTATCTTCTTAAAGTCTTAGGTGCATAAAAATGTAAAATGTCTTACAAACGCTTCATAAAAACTATGATAAACGATGAACTATTAAAGCAGAAGTAAGCAGAATGTTTGTGTTAATATAAATCTTAAATAGTTATATCTTCCGACAGCAATCACTTACAGTATATAGAGTGTTTGGTCTGAAACACCGGTCTGTCAGTCACTCTGCTCTGCTGTAAGCCGAGGAGAAAACTTTCCTTGTATCCTACAACCTTTATCCAATGAGGAGAGAGAACGGCATAAAGGGGCGGTCCTCTCTGTGTGTGCAGCCAAGGGATGCACATGAATGTGGTGACATAGGGACGAGGGCGGGGACTGCTAACTCCATCGGCTGACAGGAAGTTAGCCAAAACGACCGAATCGCTTACTTCTGCTTTAAGTTAATCAATTAATGGTCTAATAAAACAAGAGCCTTTAAAATGAAAATGTGTGAAAGAAATGAACTCAAACATCAGTAAACACCCTGCCCTGTCTGCTTTAAAAAGTCTGTCTACCTGTGACAAATTATGTTATATTTCTATGGAGGGAGTTTATTATGGCCACAATTCTTGTGTCTCTGCAGCTGAAGAGGATGTGAGCAGTACACCAGTGAAACCATGACTGTCGCTGTAAAAGTCAACCCCTCCCATATGACTCCATAAAGGACTTACCCTCCGACACTAATCACACCACATATCTCATGAGAAACAGCCCCACATAGACGAGTCACGCAGCTTAGGCAGCGTTTTAACATCCACCACACAAAGTCAGTGGAGCCAGCAGCCATTGACCAATCAAAACCCACAACCAGATTTAAAGCATTACTTACATTTTAATGGCACAATATGGTATATGACATTCTGTCAGAGAGAACAGAACAAACTCTCCTCTGGCTTATGTCTCATCGCTTTGGAACAAATCAGTTCAGCACTTTTTGTGTTATTTTTTATCCTACTGATGAATGAACTAACAAACGGTTAAATTAACAATAATAATAATAATGATAAGAACAAAGTCAAAACCATGTGAGTTAATGAATATATCGCAACATTCGACCACATGTGTGAAGTAAGACATTTTTGACATGACCTTTGAAATCTACATGAAAGCAACATGAAGTGCATTCATATAAAAAAAAGTAGTACATAAAAATACATTCTGAAGTTACTTTGGTATTAACTCAAAAGTACATAGTGTTCTTTTTTTTTTGTATATTTTTTGGGCATTTTTGCCTTTATAGATAGTGCAGTTGAGACAGACAGGAAACGGGGAGGCAGAGAGAGGGCGCCCGACGCGGGACTCGAACCGGGGCCGACCGCAGCTACGCGACGCCCCCATAGTGTTCAATAATCCTCTTCTTTTCATTGTCTGTCCTCCAGTGAGTTGATGAGCTGCAGCTCTGCAGAAAACTTCTCACTCAAGTCTCTGTTGACCTGCAGGAAACCAGCCAGGCTCCTCAGCTGCTCAGAGTCCTGGTGAAGAGACGGAGCGTCAGCTGAGATCATGTCATTATTAGGGATGGGCATGATTAATCGATGATTGATTATTGATCGTTAAGAATTTTATCGATCACGTACATTTTTTATTGATTTATTATAAGGGATCATGTAGATGTTATGGAGAAATAAACCCCGGTTTTATTTTTTCATAACAACCAATAAACTCTATATTATTATTATATAGTATTATTATTACATGGTTTAAGAGTGAAATAGTTCTGGGGCGGTGCGTGGCGCAGTGGTTGGGGCGCTTGGGAGGCTGCGGTCCTCGGCGCGGGCGTCCCCGGTTCGAGTCCCGCGTCGGGCGGACCTTTCCTGCTTGTCGTTCCCCCTCTCTCTGCCTCCCCCTTTCCTGTCTATCTCACTATGTACTATCCAATAAAATATACTTAAATATAGGCCTACTTAAAAAAAAAGAGTGAAATAATTCATTAAATATGACGGGGCGCGCCTGTGTCGCGGACTCGGTGCAACAGAGACGTGAGCTGTGACACCGCGGCTCCGCCCGCTCTGATCAGCAGGTTTGGTTTTCAGCAGCGGTGTGGAAGGAGCCTCCACTCTCTCTGTAAGTTACAAGCTACAAGTCATTTATCTAACATCACAGTTAGTCCGAAGCTGTTTAACGACAGTTAAAATTAAACTTAAGGTAAATATCCTGCATAGTTAGTTTCTCTTTTCTGTGCTCCTGTGATCAGAGCGCCGCTCCGCGGTGTGTTGGCTACAGAAATAATAATAAAACACACGCTTTCACATTTTGAAAGTGCTTGCGATTTCTTTCGTACAAGTGCAGCCAAACACAAGGCTGAAGAGAGAGGGACGGCAGAGCTGCTCTGACAGCTCAGCTGCAGTCGAGACAGGCAGCGCAACGGTCCCTTTTTTTTCTTTTAAATGCCGGTGAAGCACAAGCACACAGACGTCCGTGTACGTTGTTGTCTGACCTTCTTCCTTCACGGGGACTGCCCTGGATTACTGGCACACATTCTGTTTTTAAATATGAATATTAATATTAACGATTAATCGATAATTGATTAATTAATTTCCCCGATGATCGATCAAAAAGATTTCTTCAAATGCCCATCCCTAGTCATTATACAGAATGTTAATGGTGAGGATGCATATGGACGTCTGTGTTTGTTTGTTGCACCTGTGTCGTTGCGTCATCATCAGCACTATACAGCAACTCCTGCAGCCTCTCCTGTAGCAACTCAGCTTCCCACTGGCTGATTAAGTCCGTCTCCCATTGGTGGACAGAATCACACACAAGTCCATCCAAGTCAGCAGAGTCCAGTCCATCCGACCCAGAGACACATACCGTCAAATCAGCAGACAGCATCTGGACAAGACATGGACACACAAAACAAACTGTGATCAAAGTAACAAAAATGGCATTGTTACACAGAAAACACACACACTCACCTTGTCTATCTCCTTTCCAGCAGTTGCCATCTGTGGCACGTGGCGGAGCTGCTGCACAAAGTGTCTCAGAGTGCTCTGATAATGTGTCATCCACTCATTGGTCACCTGCATCTCACAAGAATGCATTAACTCATTCCTGTATCGGATCACCTGGAACATACACAGACACACACAAACGCACAAGAGCAGCTCAATCTCCAGCAACATTTCAAAAATACAAATCTCCTTGTTTTGAATTTACTGCTTCATCGCTGGTTCTGGAGGTTGCATGTTCTCCCTGTGCCTGGTTCTCTCCAGGTTCAATATGGTCATGTGACAGACCTGTCTGGGATGTACCCACTCTTATACTATATAAGTAAGTAAGTAAAATTGTTTTTATATAGCACTATGGATGAAAAAATAACATGGAAACCTCACATAAAGCATGTTTGAAGCAAATTGTCACGGAGCATCTCAGTACTAAGCAAGGAAAAACACTATCTGGACCACAAATCACTCCACAGTCTTTACAATTCACTGATATTACCATATTCGAGTTACTGCAGAGATTTGGGACAATACTTATAAATCTACACTACAACCACTGTGTTGATTCTGCAAAAAAGAGCAATCAGGGTAATTCATAACAGTGGTTACAGAGAACACACAAACCCCTTATTCTCAAAATCAAAAAATACTGAAACTCACTGATCTGGTACACTTCCAAACAGCACAAATCATGTACAGGGCAACAAATAACATACTACCAGTCCAGTAAATATTCAAGCATGTTTTTTTCTGAGAGAAGGGGGATATAATCTGAGGGGGGAACTAAATCTAAAACATCTGTATGCACGCACAACTTTAAAAACCTTTTGCATTTCAATATGTGGAGTGAAACTGTGGAACAGACTAGCGGAGGAGCTCAGACAACCATGAGCAAATTCAAACAGCGGTACAAACAGATGGTATTTACAAGGTACAGGGAAGAAGAGGGGTATGACAAACATTAAGGTTTTCACACTTTTGCCATACTTGTCACTTATTGTATTTATCTTGACACAAGCAGTCATGGTGTTGTTGTTTGTTGGTGATTGTTCGTTTTGTTGTGAGTATTAAAAAAAACAACAAAAAACAAAAACAGGATATACAGGAAGTAAGATAACCTATAGTACTAGGTACTAGGTGGAGAAGGGGTAGGAATTAATAAGCTAATGCTTCTTCCTATTCCTTTTCAAACATACAAGGTTTTTATCGACTAGTGCTTCAAGTGTAATATGTTATTCACATGTTTGAAATAAAGTATTCATTCATTCATTCATTCATTCATTCATTCATTCATTCATTCACTTCTCACAGAGAAGACTCACAAAGTGCTTCACATAAAAAATACAAACATCATACCATTAAAGTAAATAACAACAAAAGCAGCAGCACAATTGAAAGAGACGTACAGCAACACAATACAAATATCCCCAGGAGAGTTCCACCATTTTGGAGCAACGGACTGAAAAGCTCCATCACCTCTGGTTTTTAGTAGCAGGCTTCCAGCAGATCGCAGTGACCTCACAGGGTGGTAAACAGTGAGGAGATCAGCTAAATATGGAGGCCTGACTGTTGTGGGCTCTGTATGTAAGGGTGAGGATTTTGTATTGGATTCTGAAATGTACCGGAAGCCAGTGCAGGGTGGCTAAGACGGGAGAGATGTGAGAGAATTTGTGGGATCTGGACAGAAGTCGGGCGGCAGCGTTTTGAATTAAAGCAGAAGTAAGCAGAATGTTTGTGTTAATATAAGTCTTAAATAGTTATATCTTCCGACAGCAATCACTTATATAGAGTGTTTGGTCCGAAACACGGGTCTGTCAGTCACTCTGCTCTGCTGTAAGCCGAGGAGAAAACGTCTTGTATACTTCCTTGCAGTGTTAATTTTGACAACAAATTCTAATTTAGTTTTAGTCTTAGTCTTTTGACTAAAATACAATTTAGTTGTAGTCATATTTTAGTCATCTGAAATATTTTAGTTTTAGTCTAGTTTTAGTTGACAAAATATCTTTAGAATTTTAGTCAGCTAAAATTACAGTGAATTTAGTCGACGAAATGTTTCTCCAGAATATCCAGTCATTGGAATTATCCATCAATCTGTTATGGAATGGTATTAAGGTTTGAGTCTACAATACAGGCACAGAAACAGTTGTAATATGGTGCATTTTGTTTTATTCATGTTCTTTTAACTTTCATGTTAATACTGAGTTTCAATCAAATTGCTTTGGTTTTCTTTGGAACAGTTTAGTCAGTGTCCCATCTACTATCTCCATCATTAGCACAAAGTTCTCAGCTGCAGTTGTGAGTGGTAAATGTGTGTGTCCAGTCCATCTGGCCTGCTCCTTGGTCTGTTGTTCTAGAAGAACTGAGGGAAGCTGTAGAGATGAACTGCTGCTGGGTTGCTTAGCAGCACTAGCTTTATCTCCACTTGGTCCATGGTCATCTGTGTATCATCAGAGTCTTCTGTATCTGTGAGGGTGAATAAGGGGGGAATCAAGCTGTGATCTTTGTCGCTCAGTCCTCCCAGATCTCTCTGTCACACTATACACACACACACGCAGGCACACATGCACGCGCTTGCACACGCACACACACGCGCAACGAATCAATCTTCTAATCAATACAATTCAGAGGTGGTTTCCTTTAGCTTCTATTGCATTTCATGTTTAGTCCTATAAACACGGTGGTTTGTCTGATAATATAACTTTAGCGTGTGTGCTTACCGTCGCGTGTTCTGGATGAGCTCTGTGTAGATGATGCTTCACGTTGCTGGTGTGTGGATCGATGTGGGTCCCCGCGATTTCTGCTCCGGTTTACAGGGGGTCCTGGGCATTGTCCTTGTTGTCATATGTGAAGTGTGTGACCAGATGTCATTTCTTCGTTTCCGTCCTAAACTCAGCGCTGATATTTCCGTGGTGTTGTGTTCATAACTCATGCTGTCGCGCTCGGAGCGCGTGCACCGCAGGGCGCTAAGGAGCGAGGCCAGTTTTATTTTGAAACTTTTCATGTGCCGCGGCTGTGGCTCTGCTTCCGGAGAAATCAACATGATTGGACCTCTTCTCCATTCGTCCCTCCCTAACATTTTCGTCTCGTTTTTATTCGTTGACTAAATTGTTTATTAATTTCATCATCGTCTTCGTCATCACAGCTGACTTTTTATTTAGTTTTTATTTAGTTTTCGTCCGTGAAAAAGGTTCGTTGACGAATATATTTCGTCATAGTCTTCGTCAACGAAATTAACACTGCTTCCTTGTATCCTACAAGTTTTATCCAATGAGGAGAGAGAACGGCATGAAGGGCTGTGTGTGCAGCCAAGGGATGCGTGTGAATGTGGTGACGTAGGGACGAGGACCAATAGATCCATGACGAGGGCGGGGGCTGCTAACTAACGAAGTTAACGACCGGATCGCTTACTTCTGCTTTAACTGAAGGCGGTCTAGTGAGGCTTTACTGAGGCAGGTGAAGAGGGAATTACAATAATCTAAGCGTGAGGAGATGAAGGCATGAATAATCATTTCCAGTTCTGAGAGAGACACAATTGACCTGAGTTTGGAAATATTTCTGAGGCGGAAAAAGCAGGACCGGGTTATAGTTTTTATATGTTCATCGAAGATCATGGACTGATCAAAAATAACACCAAGGTTTCTAGAGCTGGGTCCAGCCTCCAGCAGCTGATGGATGGATGGTCATGTGATCATTTCCTGACCCAACAGACTTGACAATGTCTGAAGGTAGCACAGCTGAATACGAGTGTTTACCTCTCTCACTAATTTTGGATTCACAGACTGGAAATAGTCACAGTAGTTGATGAGGTTGAGCAGAGCAGACGCATCAAACTGATCGGCCCCCTTCACCTTCCCCTGACCTCGAGGCATGTAGGCCTGGAGAGGGACAGAGGGACAGAGGGACAGAGGGACAGAGGGACAGAGGGACAGAGGGACAGAGGGACAGAGAGACAGAGAGAGATTAAAGATTATATACAGTATTTCCTGGAACATTCACAATGTGACTGGTGGTTGTCACCTGTCATAAAGTTGTCATCACCACAAGCACTTTGTGGTAGAGGTGTTGATATTAGTCCATGAGCCAAGACCCCAAAATTGGCCTCCCGCAATCGAACGGGTGGGCAATTTCTAGTTTGTTTTTTTGACTTGGTAGACATCTCTAGTGAGCAGTTTGGCATGATAACCATTGCAAACAGGTAGCTTAGTGGTGGTTATCATGTGTTGAATAGGTGGACCGGTAGAGTGGAAACTTGAAAACTGTGTATAGTGCTTGTTCGGTATTATGCTGTTTGTTGACCACTCAGTGCCTAAATCACTTCAAGGATGTTTTTCCCTTTTATCAAGACCCTACTGTAATAATAACAGACTCACCTCAGGAATATGTGAATGAAAATGTGATAAAAAATTAGAACATACACATGAAATAGCCAAAGTTTTTAGAGTGTTTTACTTTTCATGCAATAACAAGAACAAACAAATATTTTTTTACACAATTAAAATCAACTAAAGAGCTTGCTCCTTCTGTCACAAATAATGTGGAGCATACTGCCAGTACAGTATTTCAAGTGTCCCTCTGTCAATGACCTACGCCTGGCCAACAGCCTGAACGAGTTCTACTACCACTTTGAAAGACAATGGGACAGACCTGATATCCCCCACACCTCCAACCACCAGCTATCGATCAGCAACAGCTCCTCCACACCTCGATCACCTACACAGCTCCACACCCCAGAGCCACCCTCCCCCACACCTCTCACACCACTTCATCACTCCATCATAGAAATCAAATCAAATCAAAGAAGGAGAGGTGAAGAGACTGTTTAAACGGCTGAACCCGTGCAAAGCTGCAGGCCCAAACTCTAGCCGTTTTCCTACTAACATCAGCGGGTCGACGCAGGTTTTTTAAATGCGGGTCGACCCGCTAACAATCGGCATTTGGCTCCTTTCCCATTGACCAAAATGAGCCGGGTCTGTCCGTCTAACCCCCGCATAAACTAGTCGCCCCGCTTTCATTCGCAGTGCGAGAAACACCGTGTCATGCCCCAGCCGCCCGCCATGGAGGACAGCGAGTCTGCCGCGGCCACAACATGTCAGTTAAACAGACTGTCGCTTCTTTTTTTTCAATCTTTTTTGGTCAGTGTTCTTTGATCTTCAAATCCCAGGGTTAGGGCTACTTAAGTCGGAGAAATGGGAGGTCGGACTAATGGACGCAAAAATAAAGAAATGTATGGTCGGAGAAATGGGTAGTCAGACAGACGTCCCAGGTTGACGCGGGTCGGTGCGTTTAAACGGGTTTTGGCCAGTGGGAAAGGGGTATAAGTCTCCCCCTCCACCCTGAAGCACTGAGCCAATCAGCTGTCTCCGGTGTTCACACACATTTTTAACACCTCACTGGAGGACTGTCATGTGCCAGCTTGCTTCAAGGCCTCAGCCATTGTTCCAGTTCCAAAAAAGACAAGGATCACAGGCCTTAATGACTACAGACCTGTTGCTCTGACTTCTGTGGTCATGAAGACTTTTGAGTGCCTCGTCTTGACCCACCGTAAGGACATTACAGTTCACCTACAGAGCCAACAGATCTGTAGATGATGCTGTAAACATGGCCCTCCACTAGCACCTGGACTCCCCAGGATCCTACGCCAGGGTACAGTTTGTGGACTTCAGCTCTGCCTTCAATACGATCATCCCAGCTCTGCTCTGTGACAAGCTCTGCAGCTTAATGTGCCTGACTCCATGTGCAGGTGGATTACGGACTTCCTGACTGACAGACGGTAGTTCGTGAGGCTGGGGAAGCATGTCTCTGACACCTGGACCATCAGCACTGGATCCCCCCAAGGTTGCGTCCTTTCTCCTCTGCTGTTCTCCCTGTACACCAACAGCTGCACATCTGGACACCAGTCTGTCAAGCTCCTGAAATTTGCTGACACCACCCTCATCGGCCTCATCTCTGATGGGGACGAGTCGGCCTACAGGAGCGAGACGGACCCTCTGGTGTCATGGTGCAGCATGAACAACCTGGAGCTGAACGCTCTGAAGACAGTGGAGATGATAGTGGACTTCAGAAAGGACCCACCTGCCCTCCCCCTGTCATCCTCTGTGACTCTACAGCGACCCTGGTTGAGTCCTTCTGCTTCCTGGGCACCACCATCTCCCAGGAGCTCCAATGGGAGCAGAACATCAGCTCCCTCACCAAGAAGCCTCAGCAGAGGATAGGCTATACTTCCTGCTGCAGCTGAAGAAGTTTCACCTCCCTGTGAAGATGCTGGTGAACTTCTACACTGCCACCACTGAATCCATCCTCACATCCTCCATGTCAGTCTGGTGTGCTGCAGCTACAGCCAGAGACAAGGCCAAACTGCAGCGTGTCATTCACTCTGCCCAGAGGGTGATCGGCTGCAGCCTCCCATCTCTTCAAGAGCTGTACATCTCCAGGACCCGGAGACCAGAGCCAGAATAGCTGCTGACCCCTCTCACCCTGGACACAAACTCTTCCAGCCCCTCCCCTCTGGCAAAAGGCTCTGGTCCATCCGGACCAGGACCTCACGCCACAAGAACAGTTTCTTCCTCTCTGCAGTCAGCCTAATGAACAATGCCCCAGTTCCCCCTAAATAACCCTAAACCTATGGATGTAATATGCTATAATGTTAATGTCATCTTTACTCACTACATCTTAGCCTTCTTAACCTTGGATGTATATATAAACCATTAAAAATGTTACCTGTATAATGTGATTTCACAAAAGTCCTCTGCTACTTCCTGCTAACAGCAGTATTAAAGCCGATTTTCCCCCTCGCTCCCTCATGCACCCAGTGGAATTAGCGCCAACTAGTGGTGCAAACAAATATTATCTGCAGGGCCTTTCTGCAACTGCAAAGGTGCTCTAAATCATCAGTAGTGGCACACAAATTATGAAATGTGCAACATCGGAGAATGGCCATAATTGGTGTATATGGCATTTTTATGGTCAAAATAGTGAATGCATGATAAATATTGTTAAGCTACTCTTGTGCGAAGGTTATCATACCAATTAATAATCTGGACATATATAGGAATAATAAAATAGCAACAAGAATTTGCCCACCCTTTCGATTGCGATTGGTGGTCTGGCTCATGGACTATATGTTTCACATCTATGATACAGCACATCCAGAGTATTACAGGTACAGGACTAACAGACAAACAGACTTTTAGAAAAAGGGTGAAGGCCGCACACTGTTGTAGCTCAAATGTTTATTGTAGGATATAAGATCAACGTTTCAATCACATAGATCTTCATAAGGATAAAGGACAAAAGAGACACTGTGTTCATATAAATTATTGGTATAAATAAATGACGATTTAATCTGACTATACAGTATATTAATCTGACTATTTATTGTATCTGATGGATCCAATGTGTTTAGTCGATGTGCATATTGGGCATCTATTGTGTCTATATTCTTTACTCATTTTAGGATTAGTTGAACACTTGTTGTTTATCTATTTATCTATGTTTATTGTTTTTCTATCAACCTGCTCAGTTCCTTAGTTCCCTACCTTTTTATTTCCCAACAACAGCCTCTTTTGGGTTGCCTCACCTGAGCCGCATCCCTGGCTTGATTGGGAGGTGGGACCAATAACTTATATGAGCAAGGTGTCTCTTTTGTCCTTTATCCTGATGAAGATCTATGTGATTGAAACGTTATATCCTACAATAAACATTTGAGGAGCTACAACAGTGTGCAGACTTCACATCTCACATATCCCACCGATCTGAGTCACAGGTGTCTGGTGCTTTTGGTAAATGATGATAATGGAGCAGCGAGTCAGCAACAATTAATTGCTTGAAAGAATATTAATCAGCAGCCATGCTGACAGTCAATTAATTGCTTTAATCATTTCACAAGAAAATAGACCGAATGTTGTTACTTTTTAATTACTTTTCAATTGTCAGGGTTTTGTTGTATCTGACAAGCAGTGGTTTAATGAAGCTAAGTATATTTATGCAAATAATTTCCTATACAGTTTTGACTTTATTACATTACAGATTAATGATGCCAAATGTAACCAGCTAACTATAGTTTATGTATGCCACTAATCAGGGTCAAATAAGCATCTTCAGTAATCAATAAATTGTATTGTGAGTCTTTTAATTTGTGAGGTATATTTTGATGCTGTGATAATTTCTAAGTACTTCCAGGACCTTGTGGCATGTAGCAATACATTTTTATTCCACAACTGGCTGTGTGATATTAACAAGCATGTTTCACTATGTTCAGAAATCTTATGGGTCAAATTATTAATTGATGATACATCAATAAACAAGATCATCACACCGCACATTATACAGCTGTTTTCCAGCTGTTGCTTACCTTAGCCACCTCCCAGTGGTCTGTTCTCCAGGATGCAGGAGAACAGTTGTCCCAGTTCATGGTGGCATCTTGTTGTCTGTGGTGTCTCATGATTGCTCTCTGCCACTCAGCACACAGTGTGCACGTCCTGAAGAGCTACACACACACACCCTTGTAACGTTATTTTTGTGAGGACACTCATTGACATAATGTATTTCCTAGCCCCTTACCCTAACGTTAACCATCCAAAACAAATGCCTAACCTTAACCGTTACTCTTAAAGGTACATTGTGTAAGAATCACTCCCATCTAGCGTTGCAGCTGTATATTACAAGCAACTCAATCGTATTTTTCATACTGCATTCACGTGAAATTGGACAGATGGCAGACGGATGACAGCCGCTGCGCATAAACAAGCCTCTATGTAAACAAGTGATCCTTCAGCATGAGGCAAAACAATACACGTGACAATATGTTGTCATAGCAATGTCTTATTGTTTACCTGACCCACGTTTTATCTGGTTTGTTACCGACGGCCGTCTGCCCGACTGCAGGTGAATGCAGCATCAGTGTAATGCTCCATTCCTCCTCACTGCGTTACCGTGGTGACTTTTCACAGACGCCACCTCGACCTGAGCCGACAGCTCCGGTGTCTCCGCTGAGTTTCCGTGGTTTCCTACCGTCACGCTGCCACTGAACGTAAAAACATGGCGACACGACATGGCAGCCAGCACCGAGCTTACCCGCTCCATGTAGATATGAATGATATGAACGGCAAATTCAGAGCTGAAAGGAACACTTCAGTTTGTTGATGGGGGGGATTACTGACTTTTGAACGAAATAATCGATTTTCGTGAATAGATAACAGGAGAAGTTACACAATGTCCCTTTAACCTAATTTAAACCTAATTATAACCTAAAGTCTTAACCCTCAAACAGCCCTTGGAAAAAGTGAGGACCGGGCAAAAATGTCCTCACTTCCCAAAAATGTTCTCACTCTGTTGGTTAAAAATTCCAGTCCTCACAATGTAGGAAAGTACAATAACACATACACACACGCACGCGCACACACGTTTAATGAAAAGAGACTTAAATCAGTCAAGTTAGTCTGACTTTAAACAGACATTGGACTCTGCTCTGACCTTATTCCCTCTTGGTCTACATGAGGACACACACGGTTTCTTCAGCACAGTGTTTTGATTGAGCAGATCTGCGTGGAAACTTCTCATGTGCTGGTTGATGAACGGGTGGAGGGCGCTTCTCAGTATGAGCAGACACCGTCCTGCCTTCAGCCAGTTGGTGTACTTGCTGTCGTTGAGACGACGCGCCAGCTCCGCGCGGTCCATCTCTGCTCTGCTACGGTCTCTTTCTCTTCCTGATGCAACAACAAGGAAATCAGAACAAGTCCACACACAGTCCTTCACCTTAGCTCCGCCCACTCTGTGTAAGTAACACAGAGACCACGAGATGGCGCCATCGACTGTGAAATGAGACTGTTGCTGCTCCCTCCTCCCGGACCCGGTCTGAGGAGGAGGGAGAAGTGCTGATGTTGAGATCTCAGTGATGAACTCACTTCAGGATAGAGATGCTATAAAGTTATTGTTCTGTCTCAGGACCACAGGTCTGAAGGTGGAGGCTGCAGCAGGAGGTGGTGGTGTCAGGGTGTGTTTGACACTGCAGGGTCACAGGTCCAACTGCTGTGTGGTGATCAGTATGTTCAACTACCTTTAGAGGCTGCAGCTGATAACACTTGACTTGAGGCTCCTGTGAATCCTGCAGAGCTGAATGTGTGTGTTGTGGGGAAATCATTTCTATTGGACACAGAGACACACAAGAGAGTGATACACCTGCAAGGACTAATGCTGGCTCATGAGCACTGCACTAACATGTTTTTATGTAGCCTATGTATTTTTCTTTTCTTTTTAAACAGATTTATCACATTTGGAGCTGTATAGGCTTGTCTCAGGTTGCATTTACAATACTAGCCTGAACTCAGGTGAGATGCGTAAACCTGACTAAATGATCCCAGATGTTATATAAAACATCCACAGCAACACAATGAACAGATTTTATTCCTAGGTGGTTCCACTGAAAGGTGTTCACAGGGCTGTGGTGGATAAATGCTCAGACCGATTTTTTTGTCCACCTGGGGGCAGGCTTGAGAAACAAAACAACAAAAAAAGACATCACCACAGTGACTAATGTTGTGAACATTAGTTGCCTCTTTACATAGACTGTTATGCAGAAATTGAGTAGCATTGGCATTTATCTGAGGCCACCTTATTGATCGAAGTCCAGTATTAACTCATTTTGCTCTATTGATGTCTTCAGCTATGAATTGGCTGAAACCAGCTGCCCACATCTGGAAACAACACTGGTGAGTAGCCGTGAGACTGAACCATAAGAATAAACCAAGACAATGCACTGAAAATCAGCAAAAGGCTCCAGAGGGCTGAGAGGAGCAGCAGCATCTGGTCATCTCCTTCATATCACACATGGACATTTGATTAACTTGTGATATAAAAACATGAGAATGACAAGATTTATGCATGTGATGTAAATATGATCATGACTGTATGACCACATCTGACTCCATCACCTGGAGGCAGAGCCCTGTGCCAGCCTGCAGCAGCTCCTTATGGAAGGTGGCACCACCAAGCTGCTACATCTGCTGTTTGCTGTGAAGAGGAGCGTTGGAAAACCTTAAAGAGCCTGGCCAGCAGCTGCATATGCTGACTTCCCCGAGGCTGCTGCTGCTGCTGCTGCTGCTGCTGCTGCTGAAGGTGTTCATCTGGGAGGAGCTGGAGTTTCTGACAGATACCATGTATCAACTGAGACTGGAGGGGCTGGCAGGAGGAGAGGAGCTACTAACCCTTTGCTATTTCAAGCCCGAGCAGCACGGGCAGACACGCTGAAGGGAAACACACCTAAAAACATTTCAAATTCAAGACAACAGCCATTGACACTGCACCATCCATTTCTGGGTCTATTGCGTTTCGTGGTGCATTTTCCTCATTGCTGCAGATATCTGTCCGCACTTAGACAACATCAAGATATTTTCAGCATCGCCCACAGTTTCACAGCACGGTAATCTCTCGACTATTTACAACGTCTGCCACATCAGCGGTAAATGTCAGTGAAAGACAGCTTCTTTCCAGAGCTGCCAATTTATACTGAATTCTAATCATACACGAATTAATTACAGAGGAGACCAAGATATCAGTTCATCAGCCAACTGAATATAAATATTCAGTGGGGTCCATAAATCTGGCACCAAGTGGTGTTTTCTGTAAACTACACTGTACATATCTCTCACAATTAACAGCTGGGGTTTGTCCAAGCTCACTGTGGGTCATGTGGGAAATCATTATGTGAAAATGATCTATGGGACAACTACATGAAAACAAGACCACTGCAAACATGCTGCTGCAACTTTGAAAGCGTTTTGATTCACTGGAAGAACTGAGGCTGAAGATTAGTCACAGTATTGGCTCAGCAATAGAAGGCCGACAAGGTGAAGAGGACAGTTTCTTATGGATTACATTATTTCCCTGTTACTCTTTTGTCAAGAAAAGAAATATCTCAACCACCACACAGATCGCTATGAAACTTTGAAATATGCTTTTCAGATCCTTTCACTTTCTTTGGTGGCGATTTCAAGGTTTTGAAGATGTCCAAAATGCAACTTCTTAGCTGACAAAAAAAAAAAATCTGCACAGCCGCTATCAAAGCTGGGGCAAACAACAAGAAGCCTTGGATATTGTGGAAAAAGGACGAGTGAATTAGATTTTTTGAAAAGTTTTTCTGCCATTCGAGCGGCATGACCTCAGAGATGGAAAGGCCATGCAGTTTGACTGTCATTACACGACTTTGGTCCAAACTGAAACGTCTGAGCAAACTCTGAATATTGTGTTTTTTTACGCAGTTTTTTGTCCTCATGACTTTAGATGTTTTTGTCTGGTGCAAAAGTAACAACATCCCATCGGCCTCAGATACAGCTTGTCTTCTGCATAGCGATGATTGGCAAATGTAACTTATATTGCTTAACATGTCACTCTGGCTGTATTAGCATGCTGATATTAGCATTTGGACCGTAGCACATCTTTACACAGCTGCTATCATGACTGTAGAAGTTAAGGGGACTTTCAGTGGGGGATTGTATTGTATACAACTGCCCATGTGGTTATTTACATGTATATTTTATTCTATACACATTTGCCTTGTGATTAAGTTGTATTATTGTAATGCTAGCAACAACAACATGACAGCCACCTGATATTTATACAGTCATACTTCTTTGTTTTTCAGGGAAGGGCAGACTGCAAGACAAACAACTCTGGATAACTGAGGATTTACTGTTTTGAGTCACTGTATTTGTTTTTCTTTCTTTCTTTTTCTTTTTTTTGATAGCTCTTTGATTGACTGCCTTCTGCCCAATGCATGCTGGGATATGTTCGAGCTCCCATGACCCCAACGTGGAATAATGACAGAATGATGAAAGAAGGAAAGGTAAGCAGAGTGCATCACTAGTCTGTTCTGTGTTTTTCATGTGTCTGTTTTAACTGTTGTATACAGGCTTAAAAGTGCAGCTGAAACAGTCACAGGATCCCCAATTAAAACATATTACATTACAATTATGAAAATGAAAAGACATTTGTGTTGTATCACATAATTTCATCTTTACATGAAAATTTAATTAGTCTTTTAGGATGCACAGAGAAAAACAAATATTCCTCTATCTTTGTAATTGGATCTCTATGGATTTGACGATAGTTAAAGTAGATTAGACGCCCTGGAGTGTATGTGTGTGTGTGTGTGTGTGTGACTGAATGTGCGAGTGTGAGCGCATAAATGAGCCCCGTTCAGCAGTCAGTCGTGGGGACACAGCGAAATTAATGTGGGTGTGTGTGCTCATAGGTATGTACAGAAGTGTGCAAGCGTGTACATAAATACATATGTATTTGTGTGTGTTGGAGTGTGTGTGTGTGTGTGTGTGTGTGCCCGCAGTCCCAGCAGGGTGTTTTTTTTTAAGCAGAGGAGATCAAAGAGACATTAGTATTCTGAAATAAATCACATGCTCAGGCCTCACTGTGTGGGTCCCCAAACACATACACAGGAGACACACACTCTCTGTCTCATTCTCTCCGTCTCCTCCTTTCTCTTTCCCCCTACCATCTCTCTCTTCAAAAGACACCACCAGCCCACACCTCCTTCACCACCACCACCACCACCCTTTCCCTCCACCCTTCCCCCTCCCCTGCCCGGCCCCTAGCGGCCTTCAGAGCTATCTGCTTACTGGCTCTGAATCCTTTGTTACATCCTTTCAGTTTCTCACGTTCCAACTTGAGCCCCGTCTCCTCCCTCCGTCTGCAAATAAGCAGGAAAATGCTTTGTCAGAGAAAACTGTTGTTCATCGCTGAAAAAGTCAGAAACGCAAAGTAGGGGTTTTTGACAAGTATATCCTTAGGGAGAGACCTCTCCTTCTCCCTGCTTCGCTCCATCTTTCTCCTTTCTTGCTTTGCCCCTCTCCATCTTTCACACCTCTCTTTCACTCTGCCTCTCTTTCGCCAGCTCCCCCTCTGCGAAATGATTCCAAGCGATCTTAATTTCCTTTTTGTCCATGGTTTTGGTGCTTGAATATCTCTAACAGAAAAGTGTGAGCACTTCTAAGACTTTCTGACAAAGCTACGACTCGCTCCTAAGTTCAGAAGTAATGAGAGCCGTTCTGCCAGTCGGCCCGCATCGGCTGGACTTCACTTTGCTCTGAAAGGTGGTCGCTGCTTTTGCCGGTGGGAGAAAGAGGCGAACAGAGGAAGAGAGAGTGAAAGGAAAAGGGAGGAAAATGATTGACATGGTGTAGCTGGGAGAGGAAGAAGCTCATTTTTAGCCACAGAATTAGAATGAGTAGAACATAAATGTTGTAGCTTCCTGACAGATGCAATATCCATGAGATTCAGGGATTTCTTTGTGCTTTGTTGTCAGCGTTTGTGTGTGCACCCATGTATTTGTATGTACGTGCGCATGTGGGCATGTGTGTGGGATGGATAAGTTTAGGCCAATGTGTGCATGCATATACTTATTTATGTGCATGTGCATGTATCTGCATGTCTACTTGTGTGCGTGTGTGTGTGTCATTTTGATAGCCACCCACATGAATATGCAGATCAGTTTTAGAGAGCGTATGTGCTCAGCATTAAAGCCCACTCTCCACTGCTGACCCAATTTCACACTGCAGTGTATGTGTGCGTGTGTGTGGGTACGTGCACTTGCTTATCAATGTATTTTGCCAAGCTTGGAAAAATCATGTGGTTAAGGTGGAGGTGTGTGTGTAGGTGCGTTGTGTGAGTTGGCCTATGAGTGCAGTATTTAGGAAGCAAAAAACACATGCGATAAGTCTCATCCAACACACACACACACGAATAACAAAAACTCACAACAACACTGGCCAAACAACACGCCACGCTGCCGCGCTGTTGTTGTATTTCTTTGTATTTCTCTCACACACATACACACACACACTGCTTTATGAAGAGCGAGGACATAAGCCTTTTAAATTTGATATTATTATTCTCATCATGAATAACTGAAAAGATTAATGGGTAATTTGACATGTAGGAAATTCACACACTTGCTTTCTTGGCAAGAGTTAGATAAGACAATTGACAGAACTCTCATGTCTAAATATGGACGAACAGGCTGCAACTGGTTGGCTTAGCTTACAGCTACACACAGACAGATACATACATACATTATTTATCCCCAAGAGGAATTTCATATGTCCAGGAGCTCATTAGTAATTTATAATTAGTCAGGACTGGTAATTGGTGAAAACTCTGACTCTGTCCATATTACATTTGCCCTAAACCAACTTGTTTAATAGTGTTTGCGCTGGAATAGCTTTTATCTTGGTGCTATGTGGCGCTCGCTTTATACTGTAAGTGTTAATGCTAAGCTATGCTAACCATCCCCTGGCTGTGGCTTCAGAATTGAAAAAAATGAAATTTTGTTAAAGGTATAACATGTAGGAATTCCCCCCATCTAGCGGTGCGGTTGCATACGTATTCTTTTTTTTTTATTTTTTATTTTTATTTTTTATTTTTTTAAAGTATATTTTTTGGGCTTTTTATGCCTTTATAGATAGCACAGTTGAGACAGACAGGAAATGGGGAGGCAGAGAGAGGGGGGATGACATGCAGCAAATGGCGCCCGACGCGGGACTCGAACCGGGGCCGACCGCAGCGAGGACTGTGCCTCTATACATGGGGCGCCCGCTCTAACCACTACGCCACGCGACGCCCCCGGAACGTATTCTTGATGTTGCATTCACGTGAAATTGGGCAGATGTCAGACAGACAACAGACGCTGCATGTAACAGGATAAACAAGCGTCTATGTAAACAAGTGGTCCGCCAGCACGAGGCAAAACAATACAGGCGTGACAATATGTTGTCATGGTGATGTCGTATTGTTTACCTGACCCACGTTTTACCGTCTTTCTCAGGTGGAGTAAAATGACATCCGGTTGGTTTGCCAACGGCCGTCTGCCTGACTGCACCTGAATGCAACATCAGTGCCTCCGTCCGTCCTCACACTACACAGTGGTGACAGTTTTAACAGGCGCTACCTGGAAAACTTTCTCCCCGAGCCGACAGCTCCTCTGAGTTTCCGTGGTTACCTACGGTCACGCTGCCACTCAACGTAAAAAATGGCGATGCAACATGGCCGCCTCGGTTCGGTGCGTCGCCCACTTATGTATTTGTAACGACTTGTAACAATTCATTCTAAGGTACGAGAAAGCTTTCATTTGTATGCGGGTGTGATTCCACTTCGGTGAAATACGCATTTATGAAAGACATATTTGATTTTTGTTAATAAAAAGTCAAATAAGTTACAAACTGGGGCTTTAAATTTCATATGTAGCCTACATACTGTACATTCACACACTCAGCACTTTTTTCTTAATGTATTGCACATTTTTGGACATGTAATGTGGAGTTCAGTATCTCCTGAGCCACAGCCAGCTGATATTATGAGACATAATGCTTGTTCGCTCTCTCCCCAGAGTTTGATGAGGAGATGGATCTCACTCTCACGTCTCTGCGCTAACAACAACAGAGCTGCCATTCATCAATATACCTGCTCCCCTGAAATGTGTTTACATAGACTAAATCGTTGACAGGTCTCGAAATGCAGCGGTGTGGCATACTTAACCTTTTTCATTTTGATGTCTAGACATTATATCAACAGACTTCCTTGTTGTCAACTCAGCAGTGCCAGTCAGCAGAACAGAGCGGGACGGGCCGTCAGTTCGTCAGGCCTGCAGTAGATGGAGACGTTGAGTAGAGGGAGGCCGGTGGCAGAGCTGAGGTAATGGCTCTCTGGTCTATTGTTCCCCTGTATTCATCCTCACCCTCCACCCTCTGCTTCTGCCTTCCAGTCTAAACTCCCCCACATGGACTTCAAAGGAAAGGAAGGAACTAGAAAAATAAGGTGAATTAATTTGCCCCTCCATCCCATGCCTACATGTTGCAGCGGATATGCTTTTTAATTGCTTGTGCTAAATACATAACCTATTTTTGTATCCATTATAAAAGCCTAAATGATGATCTGGGTAGAATCTATGCAAATGCTAGCAGCCCTCCTCATAAAACATTAACATTACCTCATAAGCAAAGCACCTTGAAAAACAAGTTGCTTCAATAAAAGAGGACAGTGTAAAGTACAGCTCGGTCAGCGTATGGCTTAATAAGATCTGGCACCCAGCGCTGCAAACTCTGACAGTCATTCCTTGGCATCTTTAACCCTCAACCCAGAAGCCTCGGCGCAGACTGAACTCTGTGAAGTAGATCAATGGGAGGATTATCGCAGGACCAAGATGCCAGTTATAGAGCAGCTCTGTGCTGCCTCAGTGAGGGGAGAAGATTGAGAGGCTTTCCTTTGATCTTGTGCTGGCGCATCTGAGAGGGCCCGCTGCTGATGATAATGATGCTGAGGCCCAATGCAGAGAGCCAGGCTGGGCTCGGCCCCGCTCGCACTCCCATTCCTATACTCTGATATGAAAAGGCTGGTCTGTGGAGGACGGGACGGGACAAACGGATTTAGTTGGACAGATTGTGGATTCATGTGAATTTATCCCAACAAATGTTTTTTTTTCTTTCCTGGAAAGGAATGTTATTGATGCAACAGTGGTGTGTGTGTGTGTGTGTGTGTGTGAGAGAGAGAGAGAGAGAGAGAGAGAGAGAGAGAGAGAGAGAGAGAGAGAGTGTGTATGTGCTCTGGTTGTTTCCTCCGTCACATTAGATCCAGCAGAACACCTCTGTCCTCTTTCAAGGACACCCCTCCCTCCTGCATGTCTCCGTCCCTCAGCTTCTTTCTCCGTCTCTCTCTCACTCACTCACTCTCACACACACAGACACACACACATCTTCACATATACACACTCCGACTTCACACACAATCGCTCTTTCTCTCTCTCACTCTGTGTGACAGGCCGTGGTGCTGGAGATGGCTGCTGACATTCTGGACAGTAAAAGGCTTAAGGTGGAGTGTGTGTCTGTCTGTGCGTGCACACGGGTGTGTGTGTGTGTGTGTGTGTGTGTGCGTGTCTCAGAGGCGGATAGAGGAACCTTACAGTTCTTTCTCTGGTGTATCTCTGCATCTTATCTGAGTGAGCGCTGTTGTCACACTCACAATCCCAGACAGTACAGCACACTCTGACTCTTGACTGCTCCTGCCGTTTGATTGACTTTGTTTTCTTTCTGTTTGACCGTTTGCCAAAGCGTGATGATTATGATAATAGGATGTGAGGTCAATAATCTCTTAATTAGTGCTAAGTGGGAATTAGATTAGTCTTTTGTTCATTTCAGAAACAGCTCTAGTTAACCAGATTAGCGGCGCGTGGATTAGAGCCCAGGATGAGGACAGAGCGGCCGAGGGTTAGAGGAGACTGACGTGTCACATCCACAGCGACCACAGGAGCCGGTTATCTGACTGAAGGTGTCCGGGGCCAGCTGATTGGCCGGTGGCTGGAGGCGAGATGCTCCGATGATACATGATGATACGAGGCTAAACAGTTTGTACTGCTTCTGTATCTCCTCAGCTGCAGAGCCGATCTAACACCTCTCTCACACACAGTCACGCTCTCTCCTCTGGTGTTCTCTGTTTTTTCTTTACTCCTCCCTCTCTCATCCCTCTGCTCCTAAAGAGCTTTTCTGTTCAGCTGACCTCCTATCCACTTCATTTGATGGGCTCCTGCTAAGAGGACTCCATTCCCTCTCTCTTTCTCCCTCTGTCTCATCTTCCTCACTCTCACTCCCACTTTGCTCACCGTCTTTGCTCGCCCTCCCTCTTTCTCTCTCTCTCTCTCTCTCTCTCTCTCATCATCATCCTCCCTGCCTTCCATCCCTCGCTACCCCCCGTCTACTCTGTGGCCCAGCGTGGGTGGCTGAGTTTAATGAATTCTCTTTTCTCTCTGCAGCCAGGCGCTGATTTCTGATTGTGAAGAGGTGTGTGTGTGTGTGTGTGTGTGTGTGTGTGTGTGTGTGTGTGTGTGTGTGTGTGCGTCACTTGTTCACTCAGTCATACACACACACACACACATTAAATAAATCTTGGCCTTTGTCCTGATCAAGGCTTCAGGTTGCACTTCCTTTTTCTTAAAGGAGAAAGTTGCCGACTGTCAGCTTTAAAATAGATTTGCCCCAGGATGTATGTGTTGTTGTGAACGCTACCTGCTGTCTCCTGCAGCCAGAAACATGAGGCCAGAGTCTCTTTGTCCTTTGATGTCTCACTGATGCACAGGAAAATACAAAAATCAGGCGATAATGTGGAAAGTGTCTGGCGTCCTGGATCCCGGATGTTTTATTTTGTTGTTTAAGTAAGAACACAAATTGAAAGTAAAGCTTGTTGGACTGAATTTAATACACGTGTGTGCACAAAGTCAGTGTGTCATTTTGTGAATATGAAGCATCTGAAGTAGGCTTCATGTCAGCATGAGAGTATTGGAGGAGAGTTGTTCTTTAACAATGTGGGATCTGGTAACATGAAGTAGCATGAGAGCATGCTGCAGATGATGCTTGTAGTTAGTTATCTGTGCTGGACTGGACTGTGGTTGGCTTATCGGGCTCTGCCTTCAGCAGGGAGGCTGATTCAAGTCCAGGTTAAGTTTCATGTCCATACGTATGCTTGATGTTGTTCCTCATGGACCTCAGAGCAACACAGAGTAGCTACGGTGCAAACAGCAAACAGCCTTATGGACACAGCTGCGGTGTTTATGCACCTTTCCTTCTGGTTATAAACACATAGTCTGCCAGCATGAATTCATGATTCTCTGTTCAGCTCAGTGTCCATGTCCTGTTGCTCTGTGGCCATGTTTCAGTGACAACAAACATGCAGCAGATCCTGATCTAATGCTGGATAGTTAAGACTCTGTAGCTGTTGCTGAGTTTCACAGCACAAAAGGTGTTTTTACAGTTGAAGACATGAAAGTGAACTGAAAAATTGGCTCTTGAGGGGCCACATGTTGTTAATGTGAACTAATGTTAGACTTGATATGAACGATACTGTATTAAAGGCTGAAACAGTGACTAAAGATGAATGTGGACGTAGTCTCCATGACATCATGAAGACGTAGTTTAGCAGTTTTGAGGCTCGGAGCAAGCTGCTTCTCTGTTGCCATCTTGGCCTCTCCGCCCCTAACTCCCAGCGAATCCAAATATGGGCAACAAGATGTGGCGTCCATGGAGATGAGACTTTGCTGCATGTTGGTTTGTGACAAACATCTGTTTGTTCACCTGTCATGTGCTCAATCATGCAGAACTCTAAGCCTCAATAACATTTAAACTGATGAGTTGTACAAAAATTCACTTCCTGTACCCTACATGCTGTAAAATCTGGCATTTTAACATGAGAGTCAATGGGGATTGAATCACTTCCATGTTGGCTTCATTTTCAGCCCTGCAGGTTGCTGCTTGGGCTTCAATCATAAATCATTTTGTTGATACAAATTATTTTATACAGTTCAGATATTTGTTGTCAGTGAATGTGTAGTTTGTTCACTTCTTCTCCTGAGCTTAGTGTGAACACACCATGGTCCATGGTCTTCAGTTCAGTAACATGTTCAGTCTGTTGTCCACCCGAGCCATACAAGCACAGCACACAGCGCTATTAGCTCTGCAGCTGGTTATTTATGACAGAGTAATAAGATTATAATTGTTTCTGTGGCTGTCACTGTTTTTAATGAGCTTTTAACAAGAAAGTTACTTCCTGTGAATCACAGCTAAACCCATTGCGCTCAGTCGCCAGTGTACGTAGCTCCACTGAAGATGCGTTCAATGACAGCGACGATTGTGCGCCGTTCAAAGACTCATAGACTGAACTTTCTGTGAGATATTAGCTAACATGTTTGTAACTGTTGTCTTATACAAGCCCTGGTGTGGTTTTGTAAAATCACCTTTGCCTAATAAAGTTAAGTCCACTGATTTATAAGCTGTTTTATTTAAATCCTAAATAATTCACAGGGAACAGAGTTTCTAACTGAGCAGCTGAGTGTTTCACCATCGAGTTTGACAGACTGTGCTGGATTTGACTGGTGTGACTGATGACTGTTTTTTCTTTTTTTTTGGACTTTCACTCAAATCACAATGCAGTTGTCAAATGGCATAAGCAGAGTGACTGCTGCTGTAGACAAATGAACCTGCATGAGTTCACATTTACTGCAAGTTTAACTCCAAATGTTCAAACTCCTAATAACTTTACACAGTTTGTGAAACACTGCTTGCCAAATGCCAAACCAGAAACCACTGGGCAAAAGCAAAATGGTTTCATTTTTATTTTGAGACTCCTTGATTTGCTCTGCCATAACTACATTTGATTAATTGTTATACCATTGTTGATGCAGGGTCATGGGGGATGGAGACATTGCCAGCTGACACGAGATGAGACAGGTAACCACAGGACAGATATAACATCCTCACACAAACACATCCCCAACTAACCTAATGTGCATGTGTTTGGACTGTGGGAGGAAGCAGGTGAACCAGACACAAGGAGAACATGCAAAGTCCAACCAAGAAGGCCAGGGAATCGAACCCAGAACCACCTTGCTGAGAGACAACAGTACTAACCACAGTTAAAGGGATAGTTCACCCAAAATTCAAATTTCACTCATTATCTACTCACCCTCATGTCAACTAAGAGCTGTGAGAATTTTCAGAGTCCTCTGTCCCTTCTCTGAGTTACGGGGGGGTCCGTGCAGCAGTATTTGTCGATATAATGGTTGTCAATGGATACCAACTTTCTTCGTCCAAAAAGACACACCAAAAACATCCAAATACCTCCATACTGCTCGTCTGTAATGTCCCTCTTGTATTGAAGCCCCGACATGAGAAATTGTTACGAAAAAAATTAAATAAGTGTATATTTTAAGCTTGTTTGTAGCGGAAGCTCCCAGTGTCTCGGTTCACTGCTCTTCCTCCGGTGGAACAATTTCTCATGTCGGGGCTTCAATACAAGAGGGACATTACAGACGAGCAGTATGGAGGTATTTGGATGTTTTTTGGCGTGTCTTTTTGGACGAAGAAAGTTGGTATCCATTGACAACCATTATATGGACAAATACTGCTGCGCAGAACCCCCCGTAACTCAGAGAAGGGACGGAGGACTCTGAAAATTCTCACAGCTCTTAGTCGACATGAGGGTGAGTAGATAATGGGTGAAATTTTAATTTTGGGTGAACTATCCCTTTAATGGTATTGTACATTTAAAAGTGTATCATGTGATTTTGTCCATGTCAAGTGTTCCATTGTTAAAGATCAGTGCAGAATGGAGAGTGAGGAGATGTGGCCTCATTAGTCCAGTACAGATGGACTTTGCTGCTACGTGGCTACGTTCAGACTGATGGTGGTAGTTCTAGATTAGAAACATCCACACTACTCCTTTTGAACTCTTCTGTGTTGTGGTCTGGATGAGCAAAAACTGAGACCTTTGAAGATAAAGACGTGGGAGTGAGGCTGTCGCCTACAGTAGCACACTTTCATTTTCAAACAATCAACATCTTGGTGTTGTAAAAGATCTCTGTCGCACACTATCATGTCTAAAAATTGAATGTCACACGACCACTTGCATACACTGGGCATGTGTGAACAGGAGGCAGATTGTCGACTCTGCAGTTGGTTAGCGGCAAAGAATACTACGAACGAGGAACACGAAGGCAGCTGTAGCGTTAAAAGGCAGAATGTCACCGCACAACAGCTGCTAGCAAAGACAACAAGGTCAGCTACACTTGTGTTTCATTATCCATGTTGTTTTCACCACTGGTAGTCGAGGCTGATAAGACCCAATCTGGGAGCAACTGGGAGCGTTTATCATGGTTTCCAAGGGTCTCTGTGTCTGTCCGTCCAGATGACAACACAACACTGGAGTGCTCTAAAGCTTGTGTGGATGGCAGATGTAAATGACAAAAGAGATGTTTTTTAAAATTAAAGGTAGTAATGTGGATGTAATCGAGTTGCCAGGCAGCTAAAGGGTTGCCAGTTACATTCCCTCCGATGAGCAGACAAACTTTCACCGAAAAACCGTTTGTGTTTGGAAGTCGCTCTAACTATGTCTGCATCATAGCACCGAGAAGAGACTGTGGAGTTTGAGAGACAAGCAGCACTTTGTTAGGAAAGTGCACAGAGCTCAATCAACTTTCCAAATAAAAGTAGACTTTTGTAAACTGGGTTGCATTCCCCTTTTCATGCCAAATGCCAGACTTCAAAAGGATGAAACAATCCTCCCTCGAATCCGAGCGGCGCCTCTGAAAGTGGATCATCTCCACATCTCCACATCTGTCTGAGGGTCACCGCCGGGGAGCAGGTGCCGCCGCCTCTGCCCTGCCTGCTGATTGGACAGATGGATTAGCTGCTTAACGAGGTGAATTTTGTTTAATCTGATAATTGTCGCGGCGATGAAAACATATTCAGTAATTCTCTGCGGCCGCTGTTTTTCTGTCCTCCTGATTAAAGACACTTTCATTCTGGCACACACACACAAATAATGGAACAGTTGTTGTTATGACCAGAAGACAATGCTCTGAGGTGTGCTGGCACAGGCGCGCACACGCACACACATACACACAGCACACATACACACAAAGAAGCACACAGTCCCCTGTGTGTAGGCCCCCTGTGGTATGGTAATGAGCTGCTAATCTCTCTGGTTTACACAGCCAGAATGTGTGTGTATGTGTGTGTGTGTGTGTGTGTGTGTGTGTGTATCTCTGTGTGTGTGTATCTGTGTGCGTGTGTGCATTAAGGTGCTGTGCGGAAAAGCCTGAGGAATTCTCTTAGGCCGTCAACCTTCTGCTCTCACTGGGGCGCAGGCTGTCAACACATTAAATAGCGGAATCTATGTTTGTGTGTGACAGAGGGAGAGGAATAGAAAGTGAAAGCTCGACAAAAACACAACGTAAAGGAGAAAAGAGAGAGAAAAGAAGGAAATTAGTGACAGAGAGCAACAGAGTGGATCAGGCAGCATCAGCCCATTTGTTTACTTCCCTTGTAAATGTGCGCTTTCTTCATCCGATCTGTAAATCCTGACTCTAACTCTCTGCTCTGTGTTCGCTTTTTGTGTTTTGATGCTGTGCTGGAGTGCGCGTGTGCGTGTGTGTGTATGTGTGTTTATTTATTATGCCGAAGTCACATCACTAATTAGTCCCTGGGAGAAGCCCGAGGCCATTTGCAAAATCCCACTGATTAAAAACAAGTCCAAATCCAACCTTGTGTCGCATACGCACAAAAACACACACACACACACACACACAGGCACACACAATTGAGCACACAGTGGCACATTTACAATTTTTGCACTCGCACACATCCACACAGCAGCCATGTATGCTGAGGAAAGCTACTTACTGTCAAGGCTGGAACACGTGTGGGCGAGTGTTTGCGAAACAGGGCTCACGCATGCATGTTGAACGGCTGTTGAACGGGTGTTAGAGAGCTGTCAGTTGTTAAGGCCAGTTTAATATTTAAACTCGCCATCTAAAGTTATCATACCCCAGGGTGGCTCCTGTCACAGCACAGGACACACACACACACACACACACACTCGGACGAACGCGCTCAAAGCCTTCAGGAGCTTCAGCTTGTCACAAATCACACTCAAGATGTCAAGGGCATCGTGCATTAGCAAGTGTGACAGACAGAGGCAGAGAGAGAGAGACACATACAAAACAGAGTAGTAGACAGAGAGAGAGAGAGAGAGAGAGTCCCCACAATATTTTTCCTCTTAATTTCTGAATCATATTTACATTTTTACACCTCGCACAACCTGCTGCAGCCAACAAATTAAAGCCATACCGATTAATCTCATTTGAATTTTAATTCAAGCAAAAAAGAGGGAGGGCGGCTGGATGTGATGGATGGAGACAGAGGAGTGGAAGGAGGAGAGGAGAAGGAGGAGACAGTGACAGCGTGGGGAGAAGGTGGAGGAAGAGAGGGATGATGGGAGACGTGGGGAGGAGGAGGAGGAGGAGGAGGGGGGAGATTGTGATAAATTGCTTTGAACTTTAATGGACGTCTCAGATGCTCCTCTGGTGATGTGTTCGGACAATACACAACATTACTGGCACACGTGAGGGCTGATTGTAGCTGACAGCCAAAGAGGCCTGTCCCCATCGACCTAGAACACACACACATACACACACACACATATATATATATAAATACACACACACACACACACAGATGTGCACACATGGCTGCATAGCTTTCCAGAAGTCAGCTGAAGGAAGACGGCGGGGAGGCAACTTTTACGGCAGAAAAGTGCAAACAAGACGAGGGCGAACAGATGAGCTGTGGGTGAGGGAGAGAGAGAGTGGGGGAGGAAATAAGAGAGGGAGAAGAAGAAGGAAGGAGTGTGAAGTCCAGAGGGAGAGGGAGAGAAGGAGGAGAGAAGAGTGGAGGGGAGGAAGAGGAGTGAGCAGGGGAAGGTGTTGCCATATGGTCAGGGTTGGGTTCAGACAAATAAAATGTTGCCTTCTCTCCACAATGGTTAACTACACACAAATGAATCACTAATGGAGCACTCACTCACAGTGACAAACCCCCCACCCCTCCCTCCCCCAAACACACACAGACACACACACTCACACAGTGGCTGACATGTGAATGAAACTCAAAGATATTCACACAGAAGGAGCAATAAATGTGGATGGCGGTGGGCGGGCTGGGTGCTGGGGAGTGGAGGCTTGTTTTTGAGGCTGAAACTCTGTGTGTGTGCGTGCGTGTGTGCGCAGCAGTGTATCGTTGGAGCCGCCCCACTTCCCTTCCACCCGGCTGCCTCTGTGTGAGTGCGGTAGTGTGTGTGTGTGTGTGTGTGTGTGTGTGTGCAGGGCCCGTCTTTGTGTGCTCTTGAATGGGGGGTTTGTCCCTCAATCTGTGCCCCTCTACTTCGCCAGATTTCTAATGATTTTCCAATGATGATTTAGGTTGTGTGTGTGTGTGTGTGTGCATGTTTGTGAGTGTGACCAAGGGCTCGCTCAACCTCTCTTTCCATTCTTTACCAACCTATTCTTCACGATGTTGCTTTGTGCTTCTTTTCTTAGTGTCACTTTTCAGTCCAACACCAACACAACTGTAGTATAGCAACAGTCTGTCTATCTATCTATCTATCTATCTATCTATCTATCTATCTATCTATCTATCTATCTATCTATCTATCTATCTATCTATCTATCTATCTATCTATCTATCTATCTATCTATCTATCTATCTCGACTCATTTCCCACCTTCCTTGCAGTATTTTTTGTTTTCCATTCATTTCAGGCAGAGCTCTGCTTGCAGAGATTTACCAGCTGCAGTTGGTAAGGTTTTCACAGAGAATGTTTTGTTCCACTTTATTTTTCCAGATCATTTTTGAATATTACAAGGTCACACCAAAACATCCTAAAATGCAAGTGTTGGCTGACAAAAGGAAAAATTATTATTATTTTTTTTACATTCATGTTCATGGAACATCAACTTGGGACATAGAATGAGCAGCCTTGGACATTGAAAAATGCAAGTGAACCTGACCCAGTCTTGAATTAAAAAGGTGAATACAGCAACAGTGAAATTTATTTAGCCTTGTGGGATGATAATGTCGGTCTGTTGATGCACCAGACTGAAATATCTGAAATATCTCAAAATGTCCCGGACACAGACAATCAGTCTTTACACAGACATTCACTGTCGGGTCTTCAGAGGATGAATCCCTCTAACTATCGGCAGGTAAACGGACAGACTTGGTTTGCAGGTGATGAGTATTACAGTAAAGAGATAGTTCAACATTTTTGGCAAATAGGCCCATTGCCATAATCCCTATAGTCATAGCAGTAGGTTTGTTACTTTTAATTGTTGGTGCAAGCTATTTTTAGAACGGCGGAGCAGGGCCGTGAGCTGCTCAGAGCTACGCTACGGAGGCTAATGGGATTTCTTGGTTTCCCTCATCAATCTCATCAAATACACAATCCAACAACTCCAAAACGCTCTTGTTTGATGAGGGAAACCAAGAAATCCCATTAGCCTCTGTAGCATAGCTCTGAGCAGCTCACGGCTCTGCTCCGCCGTTCTAAAAATAGCTTGCATCAACAAATAAAGGTACAAACAAACCTACTGCTTTGACTATAGCGATTATGGCAATGGGCCAATTTGCCAAAATATAGAACTAACCCTTTAATTACCGTGGTGATCCTGACATTGGTTTTGACTGAAAACATTCAAGTTGTGTGATGGATCATCAAACTTGATGTTGAGATGAATCTTTCTTTCTCTGACACCATGCAGTCAAAATTTCAGTTTGTCCAATTCTTAGTTTTATAACTATAAACTGCAAAACAATCAACAACAACATGCAAACACATTGTGCAAATGTGATCTTAGTCCTAACTGCAGCGGCTATGGGTTTGAATCCAGCCCGAGGCCCCTTGCTGGCTGTCATATCCCCCTCCTCTCTCTCCCTGACTTCCCTGTTTCTCCTCACTGTTCTATCCAAAAAATAAAGGCAATTTCTCTTTCTGAAAAAAAGCGAGCTGACATTAGCCTGTAGATCAAAGCAGCGAGTGCAGCTGCTAGCATGACTGTAGACGCTTCAGCCCGTTTCCACCCGACACACTGACATCCAGCTTTTGTCAACAGTGGAAAAGGGAACAATCCCTCTACAGTGGTCACAGGTGTTTATCGGCTCTGACTGGCATCGATGTAAACACAACATCTGAGTGAGAATGCTAACCCTCTTCCAGGCACAGACACAATAAACACACCAAAACACACCGGGCCTGCAGGGGTGAGCACAGCCCCCAAATAAGTTTCAAAAACACACGACTCATCGACTGACTGAGCCGTCTCACACAGACGTAGAGGCACTTAGAGGAGCACTGACCCAGGTATGAGACACAACTGATCCATTTTACCAGTCTGCACGACAGATAGCAGCTCACTGTGTGTGTGTGTGTGTGTGTGTGTGTGTGTGTGTGTGTGTGTGTGTGTGTGTGTGCTCTGAAACTGCATGTGATGACATTGCTCCTTGCAGTCGTGTGTGTCTCCTCTCTGAGCAGAAAGACAAACTTAGCTGGCAGTGTAAAAGGAGCAAAGTGCTATTTTTCTAGTTGGTTTACCACTTCTAAAAACCTGTATATAGGTTTGGCTCATTTCTTCAGACAGAAATTACATTCTCAAAACTCTCAGATCATTTGGCAGAACAGTCTTACAGTTCAGCACAACACCTAGCTCACTTGCAAAAGCTAATATATCTCCCAAAACAGTTCACTCACGTGTCAAAACTAAATTCCTTTCTCATATAAATAGTCAGTTTCCCCAAAATGCATCGTCCCTTTGGCATTGTGCGAGCACTGCAAATGTTTAGATGTTTTGTCACTATGGCAAAGGAGCATTGAAATATCCCTCATGTCCACCTGTAATGATCTATTCACTTGGAAATTGTGCTAACTGTAGGTAGCTACATGTACTAAGATATTTGCAATTTTATGAAATGAATGAGATATTTTGTTGTGAACAATTGCCAAGTGGTTTGGAGGTATGTCCTTGTTGTTCTGAGAATGCAATTTCTGTTTCAAGAAACATGCCAAACCAATGGTGAAAAACTGTATTTAGGAGTTAAAGGGGATTAGTCTAGTTTAAAAGTCCTTAATTGTCAATGCAGCAATATCCATGTAACACCATTCCTCCTAGACATCCTCCTTCAGTAAGTGTTTTGATGATGGTGGTGCAGAGCTCCGGCGAACACATCAGCCTGAAACCTCCCACAGATGTTCAGTGGGGTTGAGACCTGATGGCTGTGAAGGCCGCAGCGTGGGGTTCACTTCATTTTCATATCCTGTGGATGGGGCCATCGCTATTTCTCCGCTCACTTTTCAGGTTTTCTCTTTGAATCTATCAGCGGTCTGTACCTCAGGGCAGTCCTTCCAGGATGATTTTCATACTGGAGTGAAGTGACTGGGAGCCGGTGGCTGCCTGGAAGGTACGAAATCAGCCTGGAAACATTTCGACTCCACTAAGTCGGTGGTAATAAAAAGTTTATACTGTTTTAAGTCGACAGAATAAAACATGCAGAACCACCGGAACGTTCGTTTATTGGGACCGATGAACTGGCAGCGGACGCGTCTAAGTAGGTCAGGGGCATCGAGGGGTTTTGGAACCAAATGGCAGACGAGACAAGTCAGGAAGTCAGCGAGACATTTGCGGAGACAGGAGGAGGAAGACGAGCAGGTGGAGCTTCTGCCATAAAGCGATTGTTTAAAAAGAAGAAGAGCAGCGTGTATCAGCCTGAACAAGAGCCTAAATGTTTCATAGCAAGACAGTGGGGATATATTTGTGTTAATGTTTCATAAGCGCACGACTATCAAGGCGTGAAGGCTCCCACGTGTGTTTGTGCGCGCGCATGCACGTGGGCGTGCGCACAAACACCCACCCGGGTTTGAATGTTTGATGAAGGTTTGAGGTTTGAGGAGGGAGGTGTTGTGTGGTTGTTTATGCCTCGATGCGTTCCTCTTTGGATTTATTCACAAGAGGATGACCTGTGAGCTCCAACGTGTGGCAGGCATTTCTGTGTGTGTGTGTAGTGTGTAGTGTGTGTGGGCTTCAAGGGAGGGGGTGCTGGAGGGGGCAAGGGAGCCATAAAAGATTCAGTTCCTCTGGCTGTATTGTTGTGCAGATAACAAATGTTTCCATTTAGTGATCATGCATGAGTTATAACTCCCAGGACATAGCTGATGCTGTTTGGGTGTGTTGCGACACCGGATTTGTGTCCTCACGCTTTCACAGCCTCCATATAGCCGCAGAGTGGCGAGACCTTGGCGAAATGAATGGGGCAGAGTTGTTAGAGAGCGTTGTATAGTCTGAGTCCAGAGAGCCCTCTGCAATATGATGAGCTGTTTTTAAAGCCTCAGGTGAACACAAAGACATAAAAATTTCTGCCCGGCCTGTCACAGGAGTTGAGCTCCACTCTTCACATCCAGCTCTCCGTTCTTTGCACACAGATGGATAGACAACTACAACATACATACAGCAGAGGAAGTGCAGGCAGCGGACCTCTCCATCCAACTGATCACAGGCATGAATTTCAGAACAAAAGGGAAATGTTCCACCTCAAAGAGCAGAGGATTTCTGACAGAATGCCTAAACGCCCTGCGCTGTCCTCACTGTATATATCTGAAGCCTTTGTAACGCTGAATGAGTTATAAAGACGGCGTGGATGTGTGATGTGTGCGAGTGTGTAGTGCGCGCGCGTGCACGTCCATAAGGGCAAGCTGCTGAGCACTTCAAACCAAGGGCCTAATCAGCACCCCATAGCCCACCCACACTATCTCCCTCCTCTGCTCATCTTATTTTCATTCCCTCTTCCTACGAACTCGCCTCTGCGTTCTTCCTCCCCTCTCTCCCCCCTCCTTCCACAACCTCTTTTTTTCCCCTCCTTTTCCCCTCTTCCTGCTCCTCCCTTGAGATGGCAGTGGCGGCGGTGGCGGTGGCAGTGGCAGCAGTGGCGGGAGGGCGAGGGAGTGGAGGAGGGGGTGGTGGTGGTGGGTGGGGGGACTCCTGGGAATGTTGGGCACTGTGCAAGATCAGCTCCGAGGTCAGCTGAGTGCTTTCCCCCGTCCTGGTGCTGGTGGTGGTGATGTTGGAGGGTGAGGACAAGCCTGGCTGATCTAGGATCTGTGTCCCTGGGGAGCAGGCGGTGACAAGGCCACTGGCGAATGCTATGACGCTGCTAAAATATTAAAGCTAATGGGATCGTGGCGCATACATGTGTGTGTGTGTGTGTGTGTGTGTGTGTGTGTGTGTCTTTGTGTGTGCCTGTGCAAGTGTGTGTTGCTCATAAGCCGCAGCTACTTGAAGTGAAGTGGAGTGAACAAAGTGGAATGGAGATGGATAATGCATTACACTCTAAACAATGACATGGAAGAGGGAGTTTGGGCCATGATAGAACAAAACCTACTTGTGAGTGTGAAAAATGGTGGAGGGAAGGAGAGCAGAGAGAAAGAGAGAGATGGGGGAAGAAGGAGAGGAGCGAGGAGGAGAGACAAGGCGAGGAAATGACAGAGGAGAAGGGAGAGGAGAACATAAAAATTAGAAAAAATGAGAGACTGTTAAGATCCCTCAGCTGCCAATAAGTAGGCATGCACACACACACACACACACACACACGCAGCGGCTTCAAGCTATCATACACATTGCCTGGAGCACAATACAGCTCGTTAGTGGTTACATGCTCAGAATGAGTCCCTCTCCCTCTCTCAACCCCTCCATCTCTCAAGCAGTTGTCAATGTTATTATTTCCAAATGAATACACACAAATGCACTACATTGTCTGACAGAATATGCTATAAATACACTGTGTGTGTGTGTGTGTGTGTGTGTGTGTATGCTGTACGACAAACACACAGAAGAGTGAAAGAAAGGGAGAGTGCCGCGCTGCAAAACACTGAACTCTATGGCTCTATATGTTTGGGGGAGGAGAGACATGAACAACAATTAAAAATACAGGAGTAGGTTGAGTGTGTGTGTGTGTGTGTGTGTGTGTGTGTGTGTGTGTGTGTGTGTGTGTGTGTGTGTGTGTGTGCGTGCGTGCGCGTGTGTGCGTTAGAGCACACCCACAGCAACACTTGTTCATGTGAGACCTGAGAGGAGCGTGTTGAAATCAGTGTTGCTGTGTGCAGCTCGTGGGCATTCAGTTAAATTATGGATTTCAGCTCACTGTCTCTGTCACTCCCTCTCACACACACACACACACACACACCCGCAGAAGGCGGATGTGGGATCTCGTTGCTGTAAGATATAGACAGAGTGCAGTTGTATCACAACGGCTGTGATGTTAATTAAAATCAGACAGACGTTCGCAAAGAAATAAGTTGAGCTCATTTCCATTCTGTGTGAGAGCGAGAAAGTAGGCCACGCTTTGGAGGCGCGCCACCTTCACAGTCCTACGGATGAAAAATGACTGACAAGCCGGGAGAGGAGAGGAGAAGAGAGGACAGGGGAGAGGAGAGGAGAGGAGAGGACAGGGGAGAGGAGAGGAGAGGAGAGGACAGGGGAGAGGAGAGGAGAGGAGAGGACAGGGGAGAGGAGAGGAGAGGAGAGGAGAGGAGAGGAGAGGAGAGGAGAGAGGAGAGGAGAGGAGAGGAGAGGAGAGGAGAGGAGAGGAGAGGAGAGGAGAGGAGAGGAGAGGAGAGGACAGGAGAGAGGAGAGGAGAGGAGAGGAGAAGGAGATGCCCCCCCCCCCCCCTTCCCTCGTGTGTTATCCCCTTCACAATCCACACAAACAGCAGACTGCCATACCAACGTGTCACACACTCTGCTTGTCACCTATCACGTCTCCAAAGGCCAGAAGTGGGCCACAGACTTGACTGCTGCTAATTCTCATCCGAGGTGCAAACCAACATTACAAAATCTGAAACACTTTTATAAAGCTTGAGAGAGATTTACATTTAAGAAAACAAATCAACAAGAAAAAAAAAACACTTTTACAAACACAGCAACAAAATTACAAATCCCAAAACAAATTTAGAAATAACATCAACCGGAAAGGGAATGTACCAACTCTGGGGTTGAACCGGAAGTGATAACGGGAGGAGTTGTTGGAGTTCATGGTGACCCAAGATGGACAGTGATCGGTGCCGTCGCCGGCAATAGACTACGTGAATTTGCTGCGGTCATTTCTGGTACCGACGGTCCTGTTGCCGGTAATGACTGTGTTTCCACAGATCCACCGGAGCTCCATCTCTCTGCACCAACCACCGCCTGCATCGCCCCCCCTTCCCCCTCTTTTCCCTCTTGTTAAACCGGCCTGCCCTCCCTTCCCATGGACCAGTCTGCCATCCAGTCCTCTCATTATGCTGATGGCCTGCTCTCCCTGCCTCCCTTGCCTACCAGAAGCTTCCTTCTTCAGCTGTTGTTACAGTAACATTTCCATGTTTCACATTCTGTGTACTAAACTGTTTTCTTGTCTGCCCGTCCTGGGTGAGGGATCCCTCCCCTGTTGCTCACCCTGAGGTTTCTCCGATTTTTCCCTGTTAAAAGGGTTTTCTATGGAGTTTTTCCTCAGTCGATGTGAGGGTCTAAGGGCAGAGGATGTTGTTGTGATGCCATGTAAAGCCCTTTGAGACAAACTGTTTGTAAAAACGGGCTACCCAAATAAAATTGTCTTGCCTCCGGTTATCACTTCCAGTTCAACCCCAGAGTTGGTACACTCCCTTTCCGGTTAATGTTATTTGTAAATTTGTTTTGGGACTTGTAATTTTGTCTCTGTGTTTGTAAAAGTGTTTTTTTTTCTTGTTAATTTGTAAATTTGTTTCAGGACTTGTAAATATGTTATGGTAATATAATTGTGTTTTATGATATGTAAAAATGTTTTCTAAAATGTAAATTTGTCTCAAGCTTTGTAAAAGTGTTTCGGATTTTGTAATGTTGGTTTGCACCTCCAGGCCACCGTACGGGGCCCTCGGTGTCGCCTCTTGTCTAATGGCTGACTTGACTTGTCTAATGGCTGTGATCACTGTTGCTTAGCGCTGATGGCACATTGTGCCTCGTTAGTCTCGGGTAAAACACTGGTAGTGGTACAGCTGCTGCACAGGGAAACTCTGCGTGAGGCACCGGCATCGTCGTCTTCCACGTCGTCGTCCCTCGAGTTGGTCACACGGGTTCATTTGCATAATCTGCCTTTTATTTAAACGGCACGCACACATATAACCACCTACAGCAGGCTCGCAAACACACACACGCAGGCCTCCCATCAGCCCTCGGGGAGATACGCACACAGACAACGCACACGCACGTACACTTAATTTCCCAAAACCCAGCCCCTACGTGCCTGCTGAGATGCAAGGATTTAAGGGAATTTGCCTGCCAAAGGGAGCCGTGCTGAATTTCATCATTCAAATATGTTATTCCTGCGCCTTAGGACAATTTGCCGTGTATTAGAGAACATTCACGACTGGTTTCCATTGCCAGAAACAAGATAGAAAAAGTTTTTTCCGCTCCCATGCATCTGTGAATTCACACTGATGCAGGAAAATAAAGTGGAAAAGGTCACTCTGGCAATATGAAAGGGACGTTTTCTGCAGATAACAGTGTATTTTCTGCTTCAGAAGTGATAGATGATGTAAATTTCATTCAGATGAAAAGATATTCCATTATTCCAGCAAGTTAGTTTCTCCTGCACTTCATCAAAGCAGTGGCTTCAGGTGGTGTACCGGCCTATTATTATAAACCAGGAGAACAGTTTCTGTGCTTTCTGACAGAGCTGGTCACATTTAATATTGATTGGTGCTGAAGGCCAAAGTGAATCAGGGATCAAGGTGAAGTGTTCCTGTTTGAGATGGATTTTAAATGGTGGGGGGTGAAGCTGTCAGCAGCAGCTAGCACAGCTTATAGCTTAGCACAAACACTGGGAGTATTTAAACAAGGTGGGAAAAAGTCAAACAAAAAAATCTTTAAACTCCACTAATGAACATTTTAGATCTAGTTTCTGAACTATACGAGCACTAATTGGTTATATGCTGGACTGTTTCTTCTTAGGAAACAGAAACATCAGGGATTTACTTGTGCCAGCTTTTTTTTTTTTTTTTTTTTGCATCTGACGCAGGTTCTGGCCGAGCAATAGTCTGGCACATTACCCTCTGTAAAACAACATATTGTTCATTTTTTGCACCTCAGCTTGTGTACGGATTAAACATGGTGAGTTAATTAGTGAGCTCAAAGTTGCTGATAGGTGAGTTTTGTTACCTTTGGACAGAGCCAGGCTGCTTCCTGTCTTCATGCTGAGCTCAGCTAACCAGCTGCTGCCGCTCCTCCATATTTACCTACAAACATGAGACCATAATTCCTCTCCATCTATTTCCCCACAAAGTAAAATTTACAGGTAGGCTAGTTCTATTATGACTTTACCAACACCAACGTCCTTCTCACACATCAATGCATCTCCAATAATCCTCTGGAAACATAGTAACCCGTATAAGGTAAGGTACAAAATGTACTCAATGGACTTATGTGCAGTTCTGAAGTGGCCTATTGCACTTGAATATACTTTATGCCTTTTATGCTTCACTCTATTCACATGGACATATAGTCATCAGCCTCTTGGCTCAAGGTTTTACATAAAAAGAAAAAACATATGACAGTTTTACAGAATAAAGATTATTCAAGATTAGAGCTTGGATAAAAGAGTATTTTTGTATTAACAACTTGGTACAGTTGGAACATTTTACTCATCCTCATCATGAGCATTTTTCCTGTTATTTATGACTTTATCCCTATATGCTGTTACAACTGTGAGGAACATTTATTTATTGTCTAACGCTCATTTCTCCCATCCCCTCTCCGGATCTCCATGCCCACAGCCATGTCTACCCATTAGAGACAGACCATATAGTCTACTATTGCTCTCCGGCCAATAGTCGACGTTTCATCTGTCTCGTTAGAGTCAAACTCATGAGAGTTGGCTGGTTAGCCCGGTGCAGCCTGCGGGAGTCTGTGGCCACAATATAACTCCCGCTGCTCGGACCCATTCTGCACCGTTTAGCGAGGAAAACTCTCTGATGGCTTTTGTCTCGTGCGGACTAATGGTAGAAAAGCTCAGCACGAGGCGTCTTTTGATGCTTTTGATGCGCCTCATTAACAGTTTAAATTTACACCTGCCTCATGCATTCCTGCGGGATCCCTCCTCACATGTGAGTGGGAATGTTTGTTCCGTGCGAGGAAGATTTTTCTCTCTCTGATGTCTTAATGAAGTCGCAGCTTTTTATACATTTATGAATATACTAGGCTATGTATTGTATAGACTATAAGTGGCTCGTGGTTGTCCATTTGCAGCAATATGCGCGCCTTAATTGTGCAAATAGGCTGAAACAGTCCCACGTGTGTATTTATCAGACTGCTTTAGAGGAAACTTCTGCCTTCTGATTGACTGATCCACAGTATCTGCGCCTCTATTGTAACATGATAAGAGTCGGTCTTTGTGGGGATTATTCAGAGTTGAATGATGGAGATAGAAGCCTCTATATACTTAACTAATGTGCTAAAGTGGATGTAATTTCATATAGGCTGAGGAAGCCGACCCAAAGAGAGAGAGGCCAGGCCGCGGGTTCACTGCTGGGAGCCATTATGCTCAGTTAATAAATGCAAACATTTGTTCCTGATGGCTCACTTAACCTCTTAATTTATGTATGACCACCACAGCCCTATTCAGGCGAGAGGCATCGGTCAAACAGGCCTTCACAGAAAGGCACCGCATGGCCTCTCTGCCTCTTTCATCTCGCTGTAATCAGTGCGTGTTTGACGGGGCAGCGAGCGCCGCTGCGCAGCCAGGACTGGCGCTCCAACGCGCCTAATTGTCCTGCGTATTGACAAGTCGGTTCCGGTGTATTACTGATTTTCCGCTGCTTCGTGACGGAGCTGTGGCTGGGTTTGGGACATCTGTGGGGGGTCAGGGGTGAGGGCAGCCCCGGAGCTGCGTCCATCTGCCCAACAAATACCCACGTCTTCAGACACAGGCCTGCTAAACACCTCTAATAGCCTGTATAACATTTGCATTATTAGCCCCCAATGAGCGAGCCGACGTGAATACAGACTAAAAGCTTTTTAATTCATCAATGAAATGTGCGTCTATAATAGATGATTGCTACAGAGTAAGATGAAAAATATTGACACAGTGCAAAATTTCTCCCCATTATCTTGGCCCAGAGCAGCTCAGCCTGAGTGACTCTCTTTGTGCAATCAAAGCATATCAAGCTGAATCTAGGACACAGACATGCAACAGCAACTTCGATGGCTTCCTAATCCTCTAATCTTTTTTAGGAGGACAACTCTGAGATGTGTCCTTAGACTCAGTCAGTGGATTTTTTTTTTTTTTTTAATATTCAGTGCCACTGCCTTCTGGAATTAGAGCCGCTTTTAAAAATATAAGTCCATGTGAAAAATAAACATTGCATGTAAATGACTTCACTCTTCCCAAAGCCAACAGAAATCATATTGTGGCAGCTCACAGAGGTTGGTCTGAGTGAGGGTGTGGTTTTAAACTGATGAAAGTTGTTCAAGCTGTTTTATCAGAACAACATGCAAATGAAAAACGATCCCTAATTAACATGTTTTAAAATTAAGATGATGCAGCGACAGACAGCGATAAATCACATCACTTGATTTACACAAGTAAAAAGATTCATCATGATCAAACATCACATATCTCATCATCAAATGTGGCATTACATTGGAGAAGAGCTGTAACCAGCATCCGCTGATTTTTTTTCCCATCATTTGGCTACAAAAATAAGTTTTAAAACCTATTATCACCCTATGAAGTTGACAGGGCTGCTCATTTCCACACCCAGCAGCTGTGGAGCAACACTATCATCGATTTGGTATGGCTTATGTGTCCAGCTGATGAATGCATATTAATCCAAATATCTGCTGAAGTTTCCACCAGTTCCTGAAGGAAATATCTGGCTCTTTAGCAGCTTCACTACGTTCAGCAGCTTTGTCTCACTTTCATTTGGTGCTATATAGGGTCAGATCAGCTTATCAGAGCTTTTTAGGTGTAAACCAAGAAGATTGCAAGAAAATTCAGAATGCATCGCCAATTTTACAACATATGACATTGAATTTGCTTATGTTTTGTGCATGTAAATACATTTTTCTTGTTGAACTCTGTGGGCCACTGTAGCAAAGTTTGAATAATCTGAGCTGACACCTCATTTATTTGCACCAATTCAAACACATCTGTACTGCACAGCGCAGGCGGACAGCCACCATGGCTTCCTCCAGACATGATGTTAAGACTTTAGGCCAATTAGCTCAGTCCTGGTTGTTTCTCAGAGTCTGAGAGTCCTGACTGTGCTTTATGACTCCAAGAGGCTTTCATGTGTCTTTGACTGAGGAGAAGCCTCCATCTGTCCTCACCGCCATAAAACCCAGATCAGTGGAGCGCTGCAGCAACGGTTGTCCTTCTGGAGGTTTCTCCATCTCCATCTACAGGACTTCTGCAGCTCAGTCACAGTGGCCGGCTGGTTCTTGGTTGTTCTCCAGGAAGAGAGGTGGTTGTTCCAAATCTCCTCCATTTAAGAGCAGTGATTGGAAATCACCAGTGCATCAAGAAAAAGTCACTTCTTCCCTTCTCCAGATCCAATCACAGACACTGTCCTGTCTCTGAGCTCTGCAGACATTTCCTCCTGCCTGGTGGTTTCTTTCTTTCTTTCTTTCTTTCTTTCTTTCTTTCTTTCTTTCTTTCTTTCTTTCTTTCTTTCTTTTCCATAATATTGTGTCACCTCTGAGACCTTATACAGACATGTGTGTGCTTCCAAATCACATCCAGTCAAGCAAACTGACCATAGGTGGAGTCCAGTAAACATCTCAGAGTTGATCAAGAGAAGTAGGAGACTCCAGCTCAATCCAAAACACCTGAATACTTACAGTATATCACTGTGATATTTCAGTTTTTCTTTTTAATACATTTGCTCTTTGCTCTTTGCATCGTCGTTATGGTGTAGTGAGTTTAGATTGTAGAGGGAAATGAATTCAAATTATCTCAGCATAACAGTGCAACATAACAAAATGCAAAAAATGTCTGAATACTGCGATGTGTATACCACCCATGTTCAAATATAAAGTGACAGCCCAGGTTCCCAGATCTCAACTCAGTGAAGATAATATAATTATAGGCAAGAGAAATGACAACCAAAGCTACAAAAATAAGCCACAAACTGAAAAAAAGCAACAACAACTAGGCTATAGTACATCAGTGTGGGAAAATAATGTGACAAGTGCACCTGTGATTCTTCCTCTATAGGTCTGCAGTGATGTAAGTAACTGGTTTAGATCATTTAAGGACAAGCTGTGGAAGTGGGAATCCTACAGGGTTTCTTATGTAGTCCATAACATACAGTCTCCGCCCAATATAGTCAGCTGTAGTGAAATCCAGGTTTTTGCAGGGCCCCGCTTGGCCCCTGTACCCCAGCCAGCCCCGCCCACCAAACACAGACAAAAAGGCCCTCGCTCTGGCGGAACAAACCGGGTTTGGCCCACTCATTGCGTTTGTTAGCCCCACAGAGACCCTGAATATAGAACAGCTATTCTATCTAATGAGGCAGAACTTCATGGCTGCCTCTATAAAACTTTGTCAGCCTTCTGTTCTCTGGCAACAAAGCCTGAATTTTTTAAAGTTTCACCCATTTTTTTTTTTCCAGTGACACACAAACTGTTAAGATGAATCGAACGCGGGCTTTTTCCTCTCAGTGACGCGAGACAAGTGTTGCAAACAAAGATGACTATGTGGAGAAATAGGGCGCTTAGACAGGAGGAGCGATCAAGAATAACGCCTCCGCAGGGAAGGCTTTGATGACACGGGGTTGTAGTTTTATGAAATAGCCTACATTTGGCTTTGTGTCGAGGGTCTGTGAGGAATTGTGAGTGAAGATGTTTTCCTCTGCTTTTTATATTCCAATCTATGAAGAGGCTTCCTAGACCTTACACTCATTTGACTATTTCTCATTTATTGTGAGCGAAGATAATTAGGTGTTGCCTGCTGTGTGTGTTTGTGCGCCTGCAAGGATCTCTGTTTACATAGCTTGTTTTTTTCGCTTTGATGGCAATGGAGAACCAAAATGTACCACGCTAACAGCCTTTCATAACTTTATCACTTGGTCCTGCAACCATAACGATTTCTATTACAGCATTTCATAACATGAGCGTGGAGTCTAAAGGGTCTCCCTGTGTGCAGTGCAGCTCTGGGATCAAAAAGCTCCCATGTTTAAGGGACTGCACAAAAATTATTTTGGTGGTGAGGTCAGCAGAAGCCTTTTTTTTTTAAACAAAACAAAACAAAAAGTCAGGGTTGTATGTGTTTGCTCTCTCTTGACTTAGAAAGAGATGCAACACCCAGATGTCAAAATAAAATAACTGTTAAATTGGTTCAGTTTATTTACTAGTATTTCCCACTTAAAGTTGTTATGTGAGCCACCAGTACACACAGTTATACAAAAGTACAAGGCTGTTAACCATGACAACAATGGTTCCCAATTAAATATAATTTAACCTAAACCACTGTGTCCCCTAAACCTTAAGTTATTTTCATGGCTAAACCTAATCAGCCAATAACCACAGTGTGGTCACTTTGTGGTCGTTGTAGGGAGCATACATAAATAACTAAATAATAATAACCTCCTCTTTATGTAGAAAGTGCATACCACGTCAAAAGGTGGATATAAAATCAAATGAAGCTTTTAGTCTCCAAAACAAGTCAGATTGTCTTAGTTTCTTAAAAGATGACAACAAGTCTGGTCTTTTCTGATAACATAATCATTTTTTGAAAATTTGCTAACACTTTATTTGACTCTCTATAACGTATTATAACCATACTTATAATGAGTTATAATGCAGTTATAGCACTGTATAACTATAGTTATAAACACTCATAAATGATCATAATGCTTTATAACAATAATCATAACACACTATAAAGCATTTTATCTTGACTTATAAGGTCAGGTATTATAATACATTATAATTGTTAGTAACTCGCTGACAATGCCCACATCGATAATGCATTATAAATATAGTTATAATGTGTTATAATTGGCTTATAAACGTGTATAACTATCATTATAAACACTCATAAATTATCACAAGACTTAATAACAATAAGCATAGAGCATTATACCTCTTTTATAATACTTGATCTTATAAGCCATTATAAAGTGCTCTATGTGTTATGCTTATTGTTATAAAGTCTCATGATCATTTATGAGTGTTTATAATGTTATACACATTTATAAGCCAATTATAACACATTATCACTATATTTATAATGCATTATCGATGTGGGCACTGTCAGCGAGTTACTAAACAATTATAATGTATTATAATACCTGACCTTATAAGTCATGATAAAATGGTAAATGGTAAATGGACTTATGTAGCGCTTTTCTAGTCTCTTGAACCACTCACAGCGCTTTACACTGTTGGTCACATTCACCCTTTCACACACACATTCATACAGCACCAGGCACAACGCGGGAATCTAACCATTCACACACATTCGTACACCCAATGGACACATCAGGGGGCAAGTGTGGGTTCAGTTTCTTGCCCAAGGACACTTCGACATGTTGCCAGGAGGAGCCTGGAATCGAACTGTTTATAACTATAGTTATATAACTATAACTATATAACTGCATTATAACTCATTATAAGTATGTTATAATGCTTTATAGAGATAGGCATCAAATAAAGTGTTACCGAAAAGGTAAACTAAGGATGACTATGGCCTTCTTTTTTGGACATATGGGCAAGATCCCCAAACTAAAAGAAACACAGAATGACTAGTTGAATATCTTTGTATTTGTAGTTGTAGCCTCTTTGTGTTTGTATCCCCTGTTTGATCGACTCACCAACAATGCATGTGAACAGTTGCTTACTGCTCAGACACCTGGGCCCTCTCTCTGCATGGTAGGAGCGTTCAGTAATCCAGCCACGAACTCAAACTCTGATGGCTCCTGAAAAAAAAAAAGAAACCCTCATAACACCAGGGTCAGCCCGTCAAGCATCATTTAATTGTGCGTCACGTTTCCCACATTAAGTACAACTCAAAGTGCGCTGACAACAAACAGCATATGAGGCGTGAGGACTTTGACACAGCAGATCAGAGGGAACCACGTCTCAGACAGATATGCCTACTCACACGCTGTCATGCAGCTGAAGGTCTCCAGTGGTTCGCTCTGTAACATCTCATCCTGGGCCGAGCGTGACTGATCCAGGAGATCTGAAAGATAATTTTGTCCTTTAGTAGAGAGCCTACTTTGGTGAGCACATTGTCTTTGCAGCTTCGCCTCATTAGCCCTCTCATGGCCTGCATGAACAATCAAGGCTGGGCTGCTGAAATATTGATTAGCTCTATAGTGAGTGTGAAGATATAGCTTCTTCTTCGTCTTTTTTTTTTTTTTTGGGTGCGGGGCATTTTTGGTGCATATGGACTATTTGTTGAATATAGTTAGTTGCCTTCAGTGGTTGTTTATTCCCAGGAGACAACAATGCCTTCCCTTCAAAGTCTTGCCGCCACATGCAGAGAGGACACACTGATCACATAATGTACTGTGCACGTGCGCTACAGTGTGTGTGTGTGTGTGTGTGTGTGTGCTGCATGTGTGGGTGTGTGTGGTGTCCCCTCATATTTTGCTTTGTGTTATATGAGGCATGTGCTGTAACGTTCAAAGGGAATTATATAGTATTGTTTATGGAGGGTGACTCCATAAACAGGGGGGAGCTTTAATGCTCAGTGAGAGAGCAACTGCACTGCTGAGTTTACAACCAGCTGGACCTGTGTTACCTGCACAATCCTCTTTAGTCACATTAATGTAGCTCGGTGCCATGCTCCAAATAGCGCTGCAGGGACTTGAAACAGCGAGAAGAAGTGGAGAACTAAAGAGAGGTAAAGGAAAAGGTAAGGTGGAAGAGGAGTGGGAGAGTAGATAAGAGAGAGGAATTTACAAAGTAAGTGAGAGTGGGAGTTCTGTTGCCTCTCAAATAGGCAAGTTTAAGAAGCGCTTCCACCTTGGCTGCTAATGCACTCTGTGATTGTCTTGTGTGACTCATAGAGTCTATAAAGTAGGTTAGTGGGTTATTGCTTAAAGTTAAAGAGCTAATAAGCCTCAAAATGTTTTTATTCATGATGGGAATCATTTGGAGGCAAAGAAGTCTGATGCGGAGTTTATCTGCGATAATGAAATGTATCATTAAAAATAAAATGATATAAGCCCACACTGTTGTTTGACTGCAGATGAAATGCTTTGATCTTACAAAGAGGAATTGATAATTTGAGCATTTCACAACTGATATCAGCATAAAGAAGAGAATGGAGCCGAGCAGCGACACATGTGGCAGGTCACACTCCCTGTCATGATGGAGAGCTGACACATGAGCCGTGAAGTGGTTCAACGCAGAGTGAACTCAGACAATATGAAGCACAATGTGTCATGTGATCAGGGCTCCACACGCCATTGTTTAACGAAGACAATGAGAGACGTGGTTGAAAGCTCAGAAATAAGGAACCCTTTAAAGAGTGAGTGGTGGTGGCTGTTGTTGGACAAGAGCTTCAGCAAGTGTTGTCTTTGCAATCCAAGATGTTACAATACGTCCTCTGAGAAGAAGTGGTCCTCAGGTCAGACTGAAGGATACAGTCAGTCGCTATGGTGATGTGATGATAGGTGTCAGTGAGTTAAAGAAATAGTTCAACATTTTGGCAAATTGGCCCATTGCCATAATCCCTATAGTCATAGCAGTAGGTTTGTTACCTTTAATTGTTGGTGCAAGCTATTTTTAGAACGATGGAGCAGAGCTGCGAGCTGCTCAGAGCTACGCTACGGAGGCTCATGGGATTTCTTGGTTTCCCTCATCAAACTCATCAAATACACAATCCAACAACTCCAAAACGCTCTGGTGGACAAGTTGTGACCTGCACATTCACCACACTATGAGATAATAACGGAATGTTATGAGACAGTTGTTTTAGAGGTAAATTCATGCAAAACCACTGATGTGTGTTCCCGTCGAGGGCAGTTTTTCATCAAGCAGTCTCTGCATTTTCCTCAAAAACAACTCTGTCTCATAACATTCTGTTATTATCTCATAGCGTGGTGAATCTGCAGGTCACAACTTGTCCACCAGAGCGTTGTGGAGTTGTTGGATTGTGTATTTGATGAGTTTGATGAGGGAAACCAAGAAATCCCAATAGCCTCTGTAGCGTAGCTCTGAGCAGCTCACGGCTCTGCTCCGCCGTTCTAAAAATAGCTTGCACCGACAATTAAAGGTAACAAACCTACTGCTATATGACTATAGGGATTATGGCAATGGGCCAATTTGGCTCCGGAGGTCTGCCATCTCTACATATCATGGTGGTCTGCTCCAATTTATTTCAGTCTGGACCAAAATGGTGAATCAACACACTGACATTGCCACAGAGCCGCGCAGCTATAAAAAAAAAATAATAAAAAAAGCTGTGTGAATGCAGCTTATCCAGTGTTGATTTTCCAGTGACTGTCTCACACTTGTCAGCTCCAAATAACTGTGTGCGGGTGTGAGTGTGTGATAGAGCAGATCCGTTTCTGGAGCAGCTGTTCAGAAGTTACACTGTTACTTTAATGCTCTTACATAAACACCGGCCTAATGCTCACAGTTTAGCTGCATATCCATCTCTTTCTGTGAAGTAATGCTGCGCTATGCATCTGCTACTGCTGTGTTTACATGTTTACTAATTTCTCATCACCAAGATGTTAAGTGAACCATTTGGCCGGTTAGACTCCTCCCTATGGATCCATATAAGCCTCAGACAATGTCCCATTGATTGATGGATTATCAGAGAGACTTATGGCTATACCAACCTGCGCTTTGGCTACATCAACTCTTGCACATCAAATGCAGCTCATCAACATGCTGATGCCTACTTTTGAATGCACACGGAGGGCCATGCGCTGGGAGAGAAGAAGGGGAGACATAACTTCACATGAGTGATATCCAGACGTCTGCCATTCCCTCCCTCCATGCTTCTCTTAACTCATCCACCCCCATCTGTTCATCCAAAGCACACACAATCTGCCAGAGTGCAACCATCAGGTGTGCTCACACTCCCACACACACACACACACACACACACACACACACACACACACACACACACACACACACACACACACGCACACACACACACACACACACATGCACAGAGCCCCCAAGCCTTTCATTAACTTGCTGCTAACTTTAAGTTCCTGTTTATCTTTAAAATGGGAAGATGAGGCATTTGGAGACACTTGTATTCACTAAACATCCTGCAGACCAGACACAATTAAGAGTCTCAATTCTTTCCCCCCACATTTTTCCACACCGGAGCGAGGGGCCAAACTTGGTCCCATGCAACTCTCCTTATATATGGTTCCTTTATTCAGGCCTGATGTGTGAATCTTTATGTGCGCTCTCGCTGACCTCCCCTGAATCCCGCTCCAGCCAGAGAGCAGTGATGGAAACAGCTCGAGACAAAAGCAGTTGAGATTCAAAAGCGGTGAAAGGAAGAATGAGATGGGAGGTGGGCGGAGTTTTTTTGAGGGAGGAAAGGTCCGTGCGAGCCTTTAAATCATCATCGGAAACTCATTAGAAAGCTGGCCGGGCTTGGCGGAGACGGCCGCACAGATTGCGCGCTCCCGAGCACAATACTGGTAATGAAGTGGAAGCAAAGAGGGAGTGTCGTCGGACAGATTTCTTTGCACTAGTTACTGCACTGGCCCTAAAGTTCCCCCACAATCAGTGTGTGGTGTAAAAAAGCTGTATTCATGAGATGTTAACCGTTTTGTTTGTCGGGAGGAATTTATTCAAAGTGTTGCAGCTATCAGCGACAGATGGGCTGGAAGGTGATGGGTCGGAGCAGAAGTTAACTAAGAGAAAAAGAGATGGAGACAGGAGAATAAATGTTTAATGTAACTGGACGTTATCAATCTGGCCGCATTCTGGTGCCAGTCCGTGCCTGCTGCTCTATTCAGAGGCTCACATGCACTCCACTGCCTGTTGCAGCGCTGCAGACTACTGGTCGCCTCTTGGCACAATCAGAATGCAAAGCAGCGTGCAGACATGCCCACTGAATCCAGCACCGTTATTTTCCTTAGAGCATATTTACTGTGTCATTTAGTAGCGTGTTTGATAAGTTTTAATTATGTCACTTATTGCATCTTCTATAAAAGTAGATGTTTCACAGTGAGCTGCTGTGATCTGAGCATGTCAGACTCGAAGCTTTAATCTACTGCCTTTATATTTTTTCTTCCCATGTTCGGGCCACACATACAAAAGAGCCTTAATTAGAGAGCGCACCACTTTATCATGTATTCAATCCAATTCAATCAATGATTGTTTAGGGATAATAGGAGCTGAATGAGCGCATGTGTCAGTAAAGAGCCACCTTGTCTTTAAGACCGCTACACACAGAGGCCGCGACACAACTTTCTCAAGTGTTGCACTCTGGCGCTGATGGGCGCATTCACTCCTAATCATTTTCATCAATAGTGTAGAGGATGAGGCCATTACCCAGACGAGCCCCGGAGTGAGCTTCTCTGGTGCAGAGGCGATAATTGGATAATTAGTGCTGGGAACCAATTAGGGCTCTGTGCTTGTGATGGCACGCGAGTTAAGCAAAGGTTAGCTGAGAGGGGAAGGGGAGGGGGAGGGAGGTGAAGTGGGGGGTTCAGCGCTCTGATCGATTATCTAAGAGACCCCCCCCCTCCTCCTCCTCTCCCCCATCCCCTCACACACACACACACACACGAGACTACACATCTCCCCTTTCTCACCCTCCTGCTCTCTCTCCCCACTTTCTCCCTCCACCGCTTATCTGCTGGACAAAAGACACCAAATCGCCTATTTCCATCTCAATGAGTTAAGCCCCAACAAGAGGCAGGGATCAGGCGACCAGCTTCAGACCCCGAATACCCGGCGATCACTAGAGCAAATGGGAGCACAATGCAGAAGAAAAGACAGGAGGGAGGGTGGAGGGGGCGAGGAGAGGGCGCTCCTCTAAAGATATATTTATATATGTTAAAGAAAATGCTAATATGTCCCGTGAAGAATAGAAGGGATTTTGGAGACTCACTCTAATTCTGCTATTGTTGAACTCGCGTGCAGACGGGCGAGATTGACACGGTGGTCACGTGAGAGAATTATATTCTGAGGTGTGTCTGTGTGTGTGTGTGTCTGTGTGTGTGTGTGTGCTTCAAGTGACGGTTTTTCTTTTTCTGGGGGGGATAAGGATGCAAAAGTCTGTCCAACACTGCAAGAAAAGAAAAAGCCCCCCCATACCCCACACCACCCTGCCTTTCTATATCTTTCCAGTGCACGCGCACACGCACGTGCAGGGATTTTAATCCGCGAGGCGAGACTCAGCACAGTGTAATTTGCTTTTGATTGCTCTTGTCTTTCTGTGTGTGAGAGAATGCTGAGCGCAGTCCTGTGTACTGTGAACACACAAAGAGACGAGACGGAGCAGGATGATTCTCTCACGGAGGAATAAAAAAAACAAAAAAAACAACGGCCCCACAGTGAACACATGTGGATACACAGACACCCACTCCCCCACTCAGCCCTATGGTGAATGAAACATCTTTAGGATCAGACACTTGCAACTCCAACACGCCAATCAGTTGCATCTTATATTATTGATACCATTGCTGTTATTGACCTTTCTATCTAAGTTGGGCTGCATTATTAAAGGCTCAGTCACTGTTAATATCCAGAAGGTAAGAGACTTATTTCAACTCAGTTCCCTCCACATCTTTGATTTGAAAGACATCAATAAATGAAATGCTTTCTTGTAGCCTATCACTCCTCTTGTGGTACAGAGGAAACAAAACTCATTTCCACAATGATGTCAAAGTAACTTGTTTAATAATGTATCTGAGTTTAAACCTTAACATCTTGACGGACCTCCTAATGTTGTGCACATTAATAACATCCTGATACAGAGGCAGGACTGTGATTCTCTGCATGTGGCACAGCGCACCATCAGGAACCATATGGCAATAGAAAGTTTGATGTCAGTATTAGCTTTGTTAAAGCTGCAGTCAAATGTAAATAAATATATAAAGTATAAAGTCGGTCTCTGAAGAGCCTCTATTCCTCTCCCAAAAAAGATCAGCATAGTGATCCGGTCAGTTAACAGGGATTTTCCACAACCTGGCAACCCAAAATGTCTTCTCATTAATGGATTAAGCTGCAGCTCACTGATCTATAAAGTAGCCTATTAGTCAATTAATTATTAACCATTTATAAGCCTATTACTTACAGTTTATACACTCTATAGAAGGATGATTGGAAAGTGTTTCTATAAAAGCTGATGCTGTAGTTTAATCACAGAGTGATGTCTACTTATGCTTCAGGACAGGCCTGACTGTGTCTAACTATGCAAGCTGCTTGACTGGGTGTTGTCCATTCAGGTGTCTCCTATTTGACTTTCTGTGGCAGATGGGTTCTTTATAGAACATGCCAACTGATATTAGCCTCTACTGCAAGGCAAGTGTTGCCCCTGAAAGAAAAAAAAAGCTGCTTGTGTGCGTGAGGAGGGGGTGGGGGGTGAGGAAGGAGGAGAGGCAAAGAAAGAGAGAGAGAGGGAGAGAGAGTCCAATGGGAAGAATGAGAAAATCTCTTAAAGAGCCGTGACGGGGCCCCGCTCGTTCTCTAAATGTATTTTAATAGGAGAGACCCTGATGTCCGGGGCAATTCATCTCCCATCTCCCTGTAATGAAAGGAGTCGTGGTCGGGACCGGGGGCAGGCCTGTGGAAGGGGTGAGGTGGGGTGGGGTGGGGGGGTGATACAAAAGCTGCATGTGGCTGTGGCTCATTATGCTGCAGTTAGGCAGAGGGCTGCATGGAGGCAGCGGGGGTTAGGGTCCCCACAGACCGGCTCAGAGGCCACAATACCGGCATGGACGGCTGTAAAGGGAGACCCTGCCATGCCATTATCCCGCCGCTACTAACGAGGGCTTCATACGCCTTTGATATAATCTCACTATTGAAATCCCGATAAATCCCCCCTGCGTTTACAGCCAAATCCCATTTGTAACGGGTTCGTGGAAGGCTGTGTGAGTGCGTGCGTGACCGCCAGTGCGTGTGTATGTGTGTGTGTGTGTGTGTGTGTGTGTGCGCGCGTGCAGATGAGTGTGCATGCGTGTATATATACTATCGTCTTCACCTGCGCCTCTTGTTCTGTCAGCCGAGGCCAAGGAGAGTCGCATGTTAAACCGGGCCGTTACACTGGCTTTAATTAAAAAATCCCCTCTCTCTCTCTCTCGCGCGCGCACAAGACATCTCGTGAGCCGATCTGAGCCGAGACCGAATTAGAATAAAATCAATGTTTAAGTGGGTCTAGTCCTTTTTCTTGCCTCAGATATGATCTGATAGGCAAACAATTACTGGAATACAACACACTGGGGGGATGAATAATAGAAGACAGAGCAAATTTATGGAATTTATTAATGAGAATAAAACGAGAACCAATGTGATGATATTACCACCAGTTACACCACTTTTTTTTGGAATCTCATGGCACTGCAATTATTCAGCACGCTGAGCTGCCTCAGCATTATGTCTCTATCACAGTGCATTATATGAAATGTTATCTGTCTGTCTGAGTGGATCAAGGCACCGTGGGCTTGGAGGAAAAGGACAAAACACCTCATCTTGTTGCATCACCCATATTCTCCTATCAGAGGGGGAGAGAGGTCACTGACAGTTGAGCCCGCGCCCGTGACTATACTTTTACCCGGGTGGGTTACACGGGACACGCGCGTGGGGATCCAAGCAGCCCGTGTTTAAGCATAAATCTCTATACACTATGCGCCTATAGGGGAAAGCATCCCGAACAGACACTCCTATTCAAATGCTTTGTCCTCTATCTCAGGGACACTGCGCATCTCTGTGCTTCCCCCCGTGTGTCGGTGCGCAGACTCATTTAACTGCCCGAGGAACATAAACAAGCAACGGAAACTATAGCAGTATTAAATCAAGCCCCGCGTTTAGCCCACATATCGAGTGCCAAGTTTCTCCGCACAGTCCAGGAATCTCTAAACAGGGTTTAGAGGTCTTTCAGAAGTCCCCCTTTTTTTCCCTCTCAAAGCCCGGATTGGTCACAGTGCGGCTCATTTGCATGCCTCGCCGTATAAACCCTCCTGCAGACACTGCAGCCCTCTTGCGCTGAGAGCAGCACACCTCCAGTAGAGAGAGAGCGGAGCGCATCCAGAGCGCGCACTGAAAGACATATGGAATATTTATTACAGGCTTTATTATAATAAAAAACAAAACAACAACAAGAGTCGACAGGAGCCGAGAAGAACTTGTTTTTTTCCCCCTAGGTGCGGTTTTGTTCAAACTTTAAACTGGACTCATTTCGGACACTTTGCTGAATCTCAGATTTATTTTGGAGTGAAGGTGTCAAGATGGGAGAAACAGGGTGGAACGGGCTGTCGGTGCTCGTGTGCGTCTCTGTGCTGAGCCTTTCTGCTGTCACACAGGGAAAGACGGTGAAATATCAGACGTTTGAGGAAGACGCGCCAGGGACAGTGATTGGAAACTTGGCCAAGGACATCTCCTCGTCGGGAGGCTCCAGGACCAATTTCAGGATGATGAAACAGTTCAACTCCTCTTTCATCCGTCTGAGGGAGAGCGACGGGCAGCTGAGCATAGGAGAGAGGATAGACAGAGAGCGCGTCTGCAAACACACCCTGCACTGCCTCATCGCTTTCGACGTGGTCAGTTTCTCCAAAGAGCAGTTTAAACTCATCCACGTCGAGGTGGAGGTCAAGGACATCAACGACAACTCCCCCGAGTTTCCCCGGAAAGAGTCGAGTCTCGAGATCTCCGAGAACACGGCGGTGGGCACGCGGATCCCGCTGGACTTCGCCGTGGACGAGGACGTCGGGGTGAACTACATCCAAAGCTACCAGATCTCCGTCAACAGCCACTTTTCCATCGACGTGCTCAGCAGGGCCGACGGGGTTAAATATGCGGAGCTGGTGCTGATGAAGGAGCTGGACCGGGAGACGCAGGCTTCTTACGCGCTGGAGCTCGTGGCCATGGACGGCGGCAACCCGTCCCGCACCGGAACCACGCGCATAAACGTCAAGGTGAAAGACTACAACGACAACAGCCCGGTGTTCGACAGGAACAGCTTCTCCGTGGACCTGCCCGAGGACGCGCCGGTGGGCTCGCTCCTGCTGGACCTGAACGCCGAGGACCCGGACGAGGGGCTGAACGGCGAGGTGGTCTACGGGTTCGGTAACCAGGTGCCCTCAGAAATACGGCAACTCTTCAGAGTGGACAGGAAGACCGGGCGGCTCACCCTGGAGAGCCCGATTGACTTTGAAAGTAAGAACACGTACGAGTTTGACGTCCAGGCCACCGACCTGGGTCCGAACCCGAGCCCGGCCATCTGTAAAATAGTAGTGCAGGTGCAGGATGTTAACGACAACGCACCGGAGATCTCGATCACCCCCATGACGTCTATCACAGCCGGGATAGCCTACATCACCGAGGCGGCGGCCAGAGAGAGCTTCGTGGCTCTGGTCAGCACCTCGGACAGAGACTCCGGCGCCAACGGACAGGTGCACTGCACTCTGTACGGACACGACCACTTCAGACTGCAGCAGGCCTACGAGGACAGCTTCATGATAGTCAGCACCAACCCGCTGGACCGGGAGAAGATCCCCGAGTACAACCTGACGGTGGTGGCGGAGGACCTGGGCTCGCCCCCCTTCAGGACCATCACCCAGTACACCATCAGGCTGACCGACGAGAACGACAACGCTCCGGTGTTCAGTAAGCCCGTGTACGAGGTGTCGGTGGTGGAGAACAACGCGCCCGGTGCGTACATCACCACCGTGGTGGCGCGCGACATGGACATGGGGTCAAACGGGAAGGTCAGCTACAAACTGGCGGACACCTACTTCATGGGCTCTCCCATCTCCACCTTCGTGTCCCTGGACCCGGCCAGCGGCTCGCTGTACGCGCTGCGCAGCTTCAACTACGAGGTGATGAAGCAGCTGGAGCTGCGCATCACGGCCAGCGACGGCGGCTCTCCGCCTCTGTCCGGCAGCGCCAACGTCTACGTGAGGGTCGTGGACCAGAACGACAACGCGCCGCTCATCACGCAGCCCGCGCTCCACAACGGCTCCGCCGAGGTCCTGCTGCCCCGGGACGCACCGAGCGGCTACGTCATCACCCGCGTGGAGGCGCGCGACGCGGACGAGGGCGTGAACTCTGATCTGTCCTACGGACTGGCCACCGGCGAGCCCTCCGTGTTCTCCGTGAACAAAGCCACGGGGGAGATTTACCTGAACCAGGTGCTGAGCCACGACGTGGACGAGACTCTCAGCGTGACCGTGACGGTGAGCGACAACGGGAGGCCCGCGCTCACCTCCACGGCCACGCTCCACTTCCTCATCATCGCGGGCTCCCCGCCCAGCGACAGGACCGTGTACCAGCCGAGCGGCGGCGGGGACGAGGTGCACGCGCAGTGGGACCTGTCCGTGGTGATTATCGTAGTCCTCGCGGGGAGCTGCACGCTCCTGCTGCTCGCCATCATCCTCATCGCCACCACCTGCAACCGGCGCAAGCAGCAGGACAAAGGCGGAGAAGACAGCGACTCGTACGGGGAGAAGGGCACGTTGGAGCGGGGCAGGAGCCACGTGGCGGACAACCCGCTGCTGCCCCTCCACGCGACCGGGGGCGAGGCCGGGTTTGACGGACACTCGTACAGCAGCCAGCCCGGCGGCTTCCAGCCCAGCGGCTTCAGCTCGGCTCACCCCGGGGGCAGCGACATGTGCTCGGCCTCGGAGGACGGCAGCGAGGTGCCCTGCGTGTATGACTCAGACAGCAACAACAAGCCCCGAGGGAATAAACACGAGGTGAGGCGCACCTTTGGGACACTGTGCTTTGTAGAGAGTGGGGAGGGGGGTGGGGAGGGGGTGGGGGGTGGCATACAGCTGTCAGCACTCTGTGACATGTTCATCCAGCAGCTCATTAACCTGTGTTGTTTGTCCTCTCTCCTCCTGCAGGGCTACTCCACTCTGCCTGGCTACGGGAACGGGAAGGAGGCTGTGAGGCCCATCACCATCTGGAAGGGAAACTCCTACACCACCATCTCCGCCCGGGACCCGGCCTTCAGCGGCAAAGACAGTGGCAAGGGGGACAGCGACTTCAATGACAGCGACAGTGACGTCAGTGGGGACACTGGGCTGAAGAAGGACGGAGCAGTGGTTCCTCCCATGGGGGGGCAGAATGGTAAAGACCAAACACTTTGACAGCACCTGGATATAAACACCTGGGTAACACTTTAGGTATTCAGAAGATTGACATAAAACTGTCATAACCATGACATAACAGCTGTCATAAACATCAATGAATACTTATGACAGCTGTCCTTAAGTGTCATTCGGTAAGTTATGTCACTTTTGATGCAAAGTTGACATTATTTGAGATGTCCTTGTTATGAGAACTTGACATAATTTTTAAAGTTTGGCAATTAGGTCTGCTATGACAGTTTAAATTGTCTTCATGTCAAGTTATCAGAACAAAAACATCTCAAACAATGTCAACTTTGCATTAAAAGTGACATAACTTACCGAATGACACTTAACGACAGCTGTCGTAAGTGTTCATTGATGTTTATGACAGCTGTTATGTCATGGTTATGACAGTGTTATGTCAATCTGATGAATACCTATTCAAGTAAAGTGTTAACAACACCTGTGTCAGTTTGACTCTGAGTTTGAGTCTAACCCCCCCCCCCCCTCTCTCCACCTGTAGGTCTGTGGGCGTGCACCAGTGAGTGTAAAGTCCTGGGTCACTCTGACCGCTGCTGGAGCCCCTCGGCCGTCCGAGCCAACGCGGCCCCCTCCCCGGCCCCCACCCTCTCCTCCTTCAACAGCCTCTCCAAGACGGCCTCGCTGCCCCGGGACCCCCACCGCAGGGACAACTACTACCAGGCCCACATCCCCAAAACCACGGGGCTGCAGAGCGTGTACGAGAAGGTCCTGCACCGAGAGTACGACTACGTCCTGGTCACCCCACCCAGACCCGTGAGGGTGCAGGAGATCAGTGACATCACCATCCCAGTCTACACCCCCACCCCGACACACTGCCCCAACAACGACATCTAAGAGACAATTGCACGCACACACACGCACACACAGACACTTAAGCTCACTCTCAAAGAAAATGTATAGTGTAATTCAGATTCTTAATTTATTCATCGCCCAGGAGAATGATGTAACTATTGGAGGTTGTGGAGAGTGTGCACATATAAGTTTATATCCTAATATTTGTGTGTTTTTGTTTGATTGTACAAGCAGCATTTGAAGTCCATTCAATCATTCATTTTTGTTGGACATGAAGTGTACCATATGCAAGTTTTGTACATACAGAGATTTTATTTTTTATAAGAGTAATAATTAAGCAAAGATGTGTAAATATGAATTGTAATTATTGATCTTTAAGCATGCTGACTATTTAAAAATGGCCCCAGAAAACTGTTCAGTTTGAGGGCAGGTGACCCACAGTGTATCAAGTTGATAACAGTGTATGAAATTATTTGAATGCAATAATAAGTAAATGTACAGATTTTTTTATCATCACAATATGAGAGAAAAATAAACTTTGAAATACTGTTCTGAGCACGTGACTCGTGTGTTGCTCCTGAGATCCACGAGGTGAGGCAGCCAGTCAGAGCATCGGTACAGTGGAAGCCAACAGGCGTCGCTGTTATTGCAGCAGTGAGCCTCTGTCCTTGCAGTCCACTGAAGAAGGTCAGTTTAGGTTTTTCTTTTTTTCTTTTTTGTTTTGTGAATGTGGTTTTGTTGGGGAGACGCCAAGGTTTTCTAGCAAATCACTCACGCACAACAAGAGCGAAAACCTTCACAGCGATTCTTTTTCATCCTCCTGCGCTTAATAGATGCGTTTTACTGCCGGAGACTTGCATGTAAATACAGAGAATTAAAGATGTGCTCAGGTCTCCATGAATCATTTCCACCTGATGTGTGGAGCAGACAAGTTAGGAGAGAGAGAGACAGAGAGAGAGAGAGAGAGAAAGAAAGAGGGTATAAAGGCGCTTTATGTTTCCTGACAAAAGAAGCTGAGGCTACACACACACACACACACACACACACACACACACACACACACACACACACACACACACACACACACACACACACACACACACACACACACACAAGAGGAGGTCTGACTGTAACAGTCACACAATCACGGCTGGTTTCTGTTTAAGAACGTGACGTGCTATGAATAAACCGTCCTGCTCCATCCTGTCCGGATGCTTTTTGTCCACCTGCCAAATGCGCACGGTGCGCGCCTTACGTAATCCCCCTCCCCTATTACCAAGGATCCACAGCGTTTTAATGATGGTCCTGAACTCAGACACAGCAGATATCTGGCTAATGGAATAAGATCGAGGTCTTTCGCCCTTTTTGCAACCCGTCGTGTAAAACACAACCTCACCGTCTGCAGCGTGGAGGAAACATGCGACATTCCGCCGGAGTCACCTCTGACCCGCGACAGTCTGCTGAGGCACCGGGAGGAGGAGGAGGAGGAGGGAGGAGGAAGGAGGAGGGAGGTGTGCGAAGGTGATTCGAGGAGACAGCCTCACCCTTCCTTCATCATTTCCTTAATTGCTGAATAGATCTCAGTCTACCCACAGAGGTTGTCATAAAGCTTAATGATAAGAAATTCCAAGGATCATAGCAGGAATCAAACTCATGTAAGTTACATGAGCAGCCTATGTGATCTTCAAAGGGAAAAAATGATGAATGCTTTTCTGAAAGAAAGCAGAACTAACTTTTGGCTTAAATTAGCGGTTGTTCATAATGTGGTGATCATGAGCTGGAGGTTATATTTCACCTTTTTTTTTTTTTTTTTTAATTTAAAGTCACAAAAAGTAGAAAAACTTATGCGGTTTTTCAAAAGGGAAAAAAAAGAGGGGGGGGGGGGCGACCTGCAGGGTGAGCGGGAGTGACCATCCTCCTCCTCCTCCTCCTCAATGAAAGAGAGAGAGAGAGAGAGAGCGCAGTGAGTGGAGTGGAGTGGAGTGGGCTTTCCTCAGGTGTTTGGCTCCAGTCATGGCCGGGAGCTCAGAGAAAGTACCGATCGCCTCAGCGGGACCGGAGGACCTGCAGCAGTTTCTGCCTCCGGTGAGTGTTGGTGCAGATTACTGCCTCATCCCAGCTGCTGGGCGCGAGCAACGAGCCTCTCTGAGGGACCAGCTGCACCACAACACCTCACACTGTCACACTTCATGACCTTTGCAAAGTTACATACAGGGCTCTTTCAGCCAACGCCTCTGTTTAATGAGCTCATTCTAGGCTATATGGTTGATGTGGACTGTTCCTGTAGTCTATATGTGACAGTCTAGTCTTGTTTGTGTTTGTTTTACCTTCAGGCCTACTCCGCCGTGGCGGTCAAGCCCGCCGCCACCGGCCGCCTCCTGAAGGCCGGCATCGCGGTGCTGATCGCCGGAGCCCTGCTGCTCCTGCTGGGGGCGGTGGGAGCTTTCTACTTCTGGAACAACAATGAAAAACACGTAAGAACAAGTTATTTGACTTTTTCCACTATCACAGCTTCTATTCAAGTTCATGTTTGTATCTGCATGGTTGTAAGTTTGTCCTTGTAGGGACTGCCTCAAAATTGTTATTCTTTCTTTCTCCTTTTTTCTTTTTCTTTTATTATTGTGATGGGCCAGGAAGAAGGAAGTTATTTAGAAAACCATCCATGGCTCATTTTAGCCTTTATTATTCCAATGTTTTATTCTACCTCCCTTTGCTTTGTTCACCTAAAAGTTACATAAATATCTCCCTCTTGCACTGTGGACCAGTGTTCATAGTGCAGTCTGCCACATGCAGAGGGAACAGCTGTGTCTGTGTGCCAGGGTCTTACAGTAGGACACCGGTGATCCACATTACAAGTACTAATGAGACGTGAAGCTTTAAATCAAAGCACATGATTAAACAAGCAGTACCAATTTACCACTGTTATATTATTTCGACATATCGCTGGGAGGCTGTTGCAATTTTCATGTCAAGCGGTGAGTTCTGAGGAAACAGTAAAAGCCCCGCAGAGCTGCTGCCTTTTTTTTTTTTTTTTTTACAGTGGAACACGAGATCCAGCCCCTGTCACCACCCCAGAAAGTTTTACACGGCCCCTTAAGGCATTCAATCGAAAATCAAATCAAAGTCAAAAGTCTGATCTGCTAGATAATTCCCTCTTTTCTCAAAGCAGTTTTCTCTACTTTCAAAAAACTTTTCTGAAATAAGCGGAAGTACCACAGAAGAAAACAGCTCCCATACTCAGACCCCATAAAACATGATGTCACTTGATTGAAGAAATTGTTGAAACAAGCTCTTTTGAATTGGAAACATGTAAAATTATGTCGTCCAGTAGTAGGGTGTGTGTTTTTTTTAAACTTGTGTGAATTCAAATGAGTCAATAGACTAAAGCAGCTCTTCAAGACAGTTTTTTCGCTGTGTAAGCAAACAGTAAAATGTAAATGAAACACTCCGTTTTCATGGTAGGTAAAGCTTGGTGAATGGACTCCTTGTGTGTATGTGGTGTGTGTTGGAGGCTCGTGGCAGGGTGCAGAGGGGTGAGGGGGGGTGAGGAGGGGGGCTCTGGTCCGGCTGATGCTCCAGGGGCAAGAGGTGCAAGAGATGAGAGGGGGAAATACAGTTTTCCTGGTGTTTTTGTTTCTAATATACAGTTTGAAAATGCCATTAAGTCATGATGAAAAGGCTCTGCAGAAGGGTCATCGTCACCCAGAGGTGTAAGGATTGTATTCTTCTAAACAAGTTGGAATGAATGTGCGTCTGAAAGAGAAAACTGAGAAAAGAGAGGTTGTATGTGTGAGGAGAAGTCATGGGGTAAGACTGGAGAAGGAAGGAGGGAGGGAGGGAGGGAGAAAGGGAGAGGGCTGGGGGTGGGGTGACTCTCAGGACTCTCATACCTTACATGCCAGTCTGAAACCTTGTGTGTGCTTTGTGTGTGTGTGTGTGTGTGTGTGTGTGTGTGCAGGTCTACAATGTCCACTACAGCATGAGCATCAATGGCAAAGTGGAGGAGGGTTCGATGGAGATCGACACAGCCAGCAACATGGAGAGATTCAGCACGGGCAGCGGGGCGGACGAGGCCGTGGAGGTCCACGACTTTGAGATTGTGAGTTGAAGTGAAAATAATCAAACAATACCGGGAGGCTGGGGAAAGCGGACTCATCAACATGGAGATTGGCTCTCTCCGAGCAATCTGGACAGGAAGCTGATCAGATTTGCTGAAACTTTAAAGAGCCTTGTGGGGAGATTGGCTCGGTGCAGCCGAGGAAGAGCTCGAAACAAGTAGACATGTTATCCCCCCTTCAGGCCAATCAGTGTCAAGATGCCGTGCCCCTGCAATTTTCATTAAATTCGGACTGGTGGATTTTGACCTTTAATTAAAGTGCCCAATCAGGCCAATCAGGCCAGTGAAGCAGCAGTTTTGGCCTTTTAACAATTAAAATCTTGACCTTTATTCATACTGTCCATCATCTTTTAATCTTCAATCAAATGCTAAAATACACGCTGTCCGCTCCATGGTCAGACAGATGTTAGCTGTGATGTCACATCTAATGTGCAGATGTGTAGTCCCAGACACCTGCAGGATAATAGAAGAAGTGATGAATGTTAAACGACAGCTTTTTGTGACACTGCAGGGCATCACAGGGATCCGCTTCTCAGGAGGAGAGAAGTGCTACATCAAGACCCAGGTGAAGGCTCGTCTGCCTGACGTGGAGGCTCTCAACAAGGAGTCCATGACATTTGATCTGGTGGGTTGGTCCAGTCCGTCTTATATGTCCAGAGAAAGTATTATATCCTCTCTACACACTATGATGTGATTATCAGGGAGTTCATCAGAACCTCTTCTTCTGGAGGAGCACAACAATCCTCATCGAGTATCTTTGGAAAGAGGTCCTTCGTTTTGTTGTATTTTGCAAATTAGTTTGAGTAGTTAGATATTCTTCCAGTGGTTTCATAGATTTTTGATGTACTCCGCTGTTGCAGTCGTCCTGAATGATTAACCATTCTGCCAGAGGGTAAAAGAATCAGGATGCAGCATTACCTCATGATACGAGTCCGGGAACTTGTCCCCAAACTGGCTGGTGAAGAGGAACCAGTGATGGTTCATTTTTTTTGTTGGGCTCCTGCAGTGGAAAAAGGATATGGGTGTTAGTTTTTATTTGGTACTGGTACTGGTATTACAACATTAATGTCTAGCAAACAGCTTGTTACTCCTTTATAGATAGATAAGAAGCTATTTCAAGGAAGAACTTTTGATAGGTACATAACATGCTTTGTCTTTTGCAACATGCCAGTGTCCCTCCTGCTGGTCCTCTACCTTTAGTCCAGGTTGAAGCATCTCAACTCCTGTTGGACAGATTGTCCTGCATGATCCCCAGAGGTCAACCTCTTTATTTTGGTGATTTCCTGGCATTTTCTCAAAGGATCAGCAGAAGATAGCAAACATTCCTTACCCAGTGAAATCATCATCATCATCTATGGGATCAAATGGCACAAAACACAACTTAGACATTATTAATGTTCTCTATAAGATAAACAGATCAACAGTTCATCCAGAGCCCTCATCAGGTCTCAGTATTATTGACTAAACTGATGCTAATCTCTAATGACATTTAATAATAATGACACTCTGCAGCATATCTTTTTATTTAATGCTAATTAGCAAAATGTTATGCTAACACACTAAACTAAGAAGGTAAAGGTCTGGAAAACATAGTCTGCCTATTAAACACTAGCATATTAGCATTGTCACTGTGAGCATGTTTAGCATGGCCATACGCTTTAGCTCAACTTGCATCTGTGGTTATGCAGTTATTTGTCTCTTAGATGAATTAGGTGTGGATTGGACAGTGACCACTTACCTCCAGGAAAGCTGCTGCATGGACATGATGGATCACTGTGGTGGAAGAATCCTTTAGTAATGAATTATTACACAAATTGACACCTGCAGACCTGACAGCGTATAACCTGAAAAACTCATCACCCCTTTATTAATGACTTTCACTTTCTAACAAACCATTAAATGGGAAGCTACGACTGTTAGTAAGTCATTTATAAAAAGGGGTATAGTCCAAAAGACAATACAAATTATGCGAAGGGAGCCTGTAAATCAAGGATTTTTTCCAACCTGGCAACCCAGACGTGCTTAAAAACCACAGATTTATGAGGCAGTAATACCCTAAATGTTTAACCGGCCCATTACTAAAGCCAGCAGTTACAAGTTATAAAATTCATTTTTTTTCTTATTGATACTAAAAGTTGTATCACTATCACTGCATTGTCTCCTCCAACCTCTGATATGATGCTAATGTTTGCTGTGGTATTTGCATAATTCACCCCAGACAGCGATACATCAGTGACACTGAGGTGATTTCCATGTGTGGGTTCCTATCAGTTAACAGCTTGGTGGACTTCATTAAGATAACAAAATAAAAGCACACACACACACACACACAACAGAAGTGCACTGACTATACAGTACTATGTGTGTGTGTGGATTGCTATCACAACTCACAAAAAACACCGCCTGTGATTGTTCAATTGAGGCTGTCTGATAATTAAAATCATTTAGTTCTGCATAAGCCTCACATCCACATAAATCCACATCACCAGAATTGCCCTCGTGAACACGTATGCGCACAAACACCGACACGCGCACACAAGCACACATTTAATTATCACGCCGGGCTGCTCTTATTGCCTCTCTCTGCCTCATAAACGATCATTTATTTCACGTCTGTGCTTTTGTGTGTGTTTGTGCTATTGCCTCTTTTTTGCCTCATAAATGATCGTCTGGTTCATGTTTGTGTGTGTGTGTGTGTGTGTCTAAGTGTGTGTGTATGTGTGTGTGTGGAGACAGGGAGATGTTGTTATAATGGTTGCTGCAGGCTGGTCATTTGCTATAATTTAGAGTGATGGCAAATATGGGTTAGATAAGCACATACACACACACACACACTTAACACGCACATACACACAAACGTCCCCATCCAGACAGAGCGGGTCAGATAAACTCTTATCAGTGAAGCAGTGGAGAAGGACCCCCGCTTTTATTTGTCCCTCCAGCAAATCATTTGAGCTGGAAAAAAAAAAAAAACAGCTGCAGCATTTCTGAAAGGTTGGAGGATAACATTCCCTCAACATGTCTGTGGCTAGTGCAGCGCAGCCCTCAGGAACAAAACGCCTGTGGGCAAAACCATCCCCACAGAATTCCCCTTTTACCTGCGGGCTGTGGATACAGAGTACGTACTGTGTGTTTACGCAGCCTCTCCTCTGGAAACCTCATTAGTCTATCTGCAGAAACCTGTACACTCAGGCCATCCAATCTCCTCTTCCCTTCAGATGCTGATGAGTCCTGACACCGTGTATACAGCTAAATGTTGGGCGCAAAGGGAAAATGTATGCTACAGCCTCAAGGACTTCCTTTTTACTGCGTAATTTTATGTTGTTAAGGAGCATTTACAGCACAACATTAATGCAGATTAGATGCGGGCAGAGGGACGTTTTTAAAGGGAAAGGGCCGGTAACGAGACGAGACGCATAAACAAGAGCAGCTGAGATGTTTGTTTGCCCATCGGCTCATTTCTTCTCACGTTTTTTGTTTGTCTTGTTTTGTTTTGTCCCTCTCAAGGAGGACGAGGTGATGCCGGCCAAGTTTGAGGACGACCTCATCTGGGTGGCGGCCGACACGCCCCTCTCAGACTCCGCCTTCCTCAGCAACAAGATCAAGGACTTGTGCGGAGACCTGCCGATCTTCTGGCTCCGCCCCACCTACTCCACCAGTAAGCAGACAGAAGACCGTAACCCTACGTCACGTAAAAGGCCACGCCCCCTCACCGGTGAAAACAAAGGAGAAGTCCTCGGTGTGTTCCATAGGCGTTAATACAAAAAACCACAATGCCCAAGAGTTGTTGTGTGGTATATTGTTCGTTGAACAACTTAAAACAACCTTTCCCTACTCCTCTTAAAGCAGAAGTAAGCGGAATGTTTGTGTTAATATAAGTCTTAAATAGTTACAGTATATCTTCCGACAGCAATCACTTACATAGAGTGTTTGGTCTGAAACACGGGTCTGTCAGTCACTCTGCTCTGCTGTAAGCCGAGGAGAAAACTTTCCTTGTATCCTACAACCTTTATCCAATGAGGAGAGAGAACGGCATAAAGAGGCGATCCTCTCTGTGTGTGCAGCCAAGGGATGCACGTGAATGTGGTGACGTAGGGACGAGGGCGGGGACTGCTAACTCCATCGGCTGACAGGAAGTTAGCCAAAACGACCGGATAGCTTACTTCTGCATTAAGAGAGTTGGACAGGAAAAGAAGAGATTTATGGCTTCAGGCCATACAAAGAATGGACAAAAATGGCAAGCTGTGGGACCCGGCTAGTCCATGTGCTTGTGTGGTAAACCCTTCAGGGGGGGCGACCGCCATTCCGAAGGTCCGCCATTCCAAAAATGTCCGAAGGTCCGTTCTAGAAATGTACATAAATGTGTGGGCTAATATACAAGGAAAAAAAATACACATATTACGGGTTTCGGACCCTGGTCGCCCACACTTGAGGTAACTGTTCTAACCACTGTACTATGGCAATTCTCCGGTAGGCCATCTGGACATACATTCACTAAATCTTAAATTTTTTCGATACAACAATGTGATATAGCTGTCTGCCTGACAAACGTTAGCCATTGCAGGAGATTTTCCAGGCCGGTTAATGTTAGAAAGACGAAATCAAGACGAAATCAAGACGGACTACGGCGGGATTTGTATTTACCGCCAGTCAAAGCCAGCAGTTTGTGTTCACCGGAATGGGGGCGTGGCCTCACTTGCTACTGTCATCTATCACATGTCTGATGGGAAAGTGAAGTTGAAACCTGGAGGTTTTATGTCTGTGTGAGTTGTTGTTTTGTGTTTTTTTTTCCCTCGCAAAACAAAGAGGATGTGGGTCAAACGGTCTCAAGCATTTCCATTTAACACAGCAGTTGTTAAAGCCTCAGAAGGAAAAACAAGCTAAAAAGAAAAGTCCTTTTGAAGTTTCCCGAGCCACAGAGTGTACAGTTTTTTTTAAGCGTGCTGGGAGGTCGAAAGTTCTCAAAGCACAATTTTTATTCTACTTCATCTGTGGACTTCAAAAAAAAAAAAAAAAAAAAATGCAGCCAGAGAAACGGGGCTGTGCAATCAGGAGCTGAGCCACATTAGTGCCACTCTGCTCCTGAATTTGCTCTGCTGTCAGATAGTGAGACTGTGATGTGTGCAGGCGGACAGAGGAAGAGGAGGGCCGCCCCCCGCCAGCGCCGCCAGGAGGAAGAGGAGGACGTGGAGGCAGAGTTCAACCCGGAGAACCCCTATCAGGTGAGTCACACAACACAAACTCACACTCCCTATTCATCCTCTGTTGTGCGTGGCGGCGGCGGTTGCGCTCACAACTGTCCGTTCAGATCTGAGGGTCTACCTGAGGAGGCTCCGGCCGCCACAGTTCCTCACAGCTGTGCAAGCGGGCGGCAGATGCCGGGGTCACGGCGCAGCGGCCCGGATTGTCACTGCAAATCTGAGTGTATGCGTGGGTGTGTTTTCCGAGCATGGCCTTTTTTTTTCTGTGTGAGGCTGTCCAAAGCTTTCCTTTCAGCGTTGAGGCTGTATGAATAATTCCACAACACCCCCCCTCACCTCCTCCTCCTCCTCTCCCGTGGCCCCTCTGCCCTGCCGAGCAGACACAGACTACCATACATACATACACCCTCCCCTTGTGTTGGCCCCCCAGTTTTCCTAATCCCTCTCCCTTCACACTCTGAGCATCCCCCAACTCTCCTGACAACCACGGAGGGGGGTAAACAGCGAGCACTGCGCTGAAAAAAGAAAAATATTTGACAACAAAAACCCACATCTGACAACGTCCCCTCCTCCCCGCCCCGCCTGTCAGAAATCCGTTTTTAATTGGTTTGAAATGAGCTTCCTCCACCATATTAAAGGGACATTGTGTAACTTCTCCTGTTATCTATTCACGAAAATCGATTATTTGGTTGAAAAGTCTGTTTTTCATTAATCAGTAATCCCCCCATCAACAAACTGAAGTGTTCCTTTCAGCTCTGAATTTGCCGTTCATATCATTCATATCTACATGGAGCGGGTAAGCTCGGTGCTGGCTGCCATATGGTGTCGCCATGTTTTTACGTTCAGTGGCAGCGTGACGGTAGGAAACCACGGAAACTCAGCGGAGACACCGGAGCTGTCGGCTCAGGTCGAGGTGGCGTCTGTGAAAAGTCACCGCGGTAACGCAGTGAGGAGGAATGGAGCGTTACACTGATGCTGCATTCACCTGCAGTCGGGCAGACGGCCGTCGCTAACAAACCAGATGTCATTTTAGTCACAGAAGTCCAGAGAAAGCCGGTAAAACGTGGGTCAGGTAAACAATACCACATCGCCATGACAACATATTGTCACGTGTATTGTTTTGCCTGGTGTTGACATTTACATAGAGGCTTGTTTACGCCGTTACGTACAGCGGCTGTCGTCCGTCTGCCTTCTGCCCAATTCCAGGTGAATGCAGCATGAAAAATACGATTGAGTTGCTTGCAAACTACAACCACAACGCTAGATGGGAGTAATTCCTACACAATATACCTTTAAAGGGATAGTTCAACATTTTGGCAAATTGGCCCATTGCCATAATCGCTATAGTCATAGCAGTAAGTTCGTTAACTTGATTTGTTTTTAGAATTGCATTTTTAGAACGGCGGAGCGGAGCAGCAGGCTGCTCAGAGCTACGCTATGGAGGCTAAAGGAATTTCTTGGTTTCCCTCATCAAACTCATCAAATACACAATCCCAAAACTCCAAAACGCTCTGGTGGACAAGTTGTGACCTGCACATTCACCACGCTATGAGATAATAATGGAACGTTACAAAACGGAGCCGTTTTCGAGGTAAATACAGAGTCCCTGAGCGCAACGCGCATCAGCGGTTTTGCATGAATTTACCTCTACAACAACTCAGTCTCGTAACGTTCCGTTATTATCTCATAGCGTGGTGAATGTGCAGCTCACAACTCGTCCACGACAGCGTTTTGGAGTTGTTGGATTCTGTGTTTGATGAGTTTGATGAGGGAAACCAAGAAATTCCCTTAGCCTCCGTAGCGTAGCCCTGAGCAGCCTGCTGCTCCGCTCCACCATTCTAAAAATAGCTTACACTGACAATTAAAGGTAACGAACCTACTGCTATGACTATAGCGATTATGGCAATGGGCCAATTTGCCAAAATGTTGAACTATCCCTTTAAGACACAGTTGCTGGCTACAGTCTGACCCCCTCTCCCCCCTCCCTCTGCTGTCTCCTCCCAGAGAGGTCTGGAGGGCGAGCAGGAGAACATGAACATCGACCCCATGCTGGACCACCAGGGCGTGTGCTGTGCCGAGTGCCGCCGCAGCTACACCCACTGCCAGAGGATCTGCGAGCCGCTGGGGGGCTACCACCCGTGGCCCTACCACTACAGAGGCTGCAGGGTGGCCTGCCGGGTCATCATGCCCTGCAAGTGGTGGGTGGCACGCATCCTGGGTCTGGTGTAGACCCACCAACCCACCACCACCACCACCCGCCGCCATGACCTTCCACTCTGGTGTCCAGCGCTGAAGGAGCAAGGCAGGGAGGGAGGTACACAAAGGGGGGAGGGGGGGTTCAAGGGAAGGGGGAAAGTTTAGCTTCTCATTTACTTTTAGATACTTGTTGGTCTGGCGAGAGCTGTAAAAGACGAATGGCATCAGTAACCATGTCCATACATTATAAATGCATGGTGCAGAAACTAGGACACACACACACACACACACATACATATGTAAAGGTGCACCGTCTCTGCACACTGCACAGCTTCTCTTATTAAAAAAACATACCTGTTCTCCATTCAGGTCCCACTGAGCCTCTGTGAAGACAACACACAGTGGGTTACGATACCAAACAACCTGTTTCCAAATCACACGCACCGACTCGTATCGACAGCGGGTTCGAGTTGTGCCCGGGTTTGTCGGTGGGGGGGGGCAGGTGGGATTGTATTTATAGAGACGGCCTTTTCTTCCATCCTTTTGCTTCTTGATGTAAATAAATGTATAGGGCGCGTAGTGTTCCAGTAGCAGTCAGCTGGCTTAAATAGCATCTGTTGTTTGTTTTACCTTTTCATCACTGTAGTGAGGGATATTTTTGACTCCTGTGTTTTTAACTCTTTCCTTATTTTGGTCTCCACGAGTAGCTCTCATTAAAACAATGTACTGTACTGCTTCCGCTCACAAACTTTCATCCAAGTGTATTTTTATCTGCATTGAAGAAGCTATCTCAAAGTGCAATATCACTGAATAAACTTTTTTAAGTAAACTTTTAAGTCTCGCCATTTTTTTTTTCATGCTTTTGACCGAATTACTTTCTATCCCATTTGTAAATACATATTGCTTATAACAGAGCAGTGGGTTTATTTAGGAACACCCCCCCCTCCTCTCATTCAGACTCAAAGACACTTTTCAGTTTTGAGAAGTGTCACATCTGGTAGCTGCTCCAAAGGGATGAGCAGAAAGAAGTTTCAGAGTTCTTTAATGTGAGAGTTGCAGCTCTAGAACTCTTTAATGAGACTAAAGACTCTGTAGCCGTCACGCTCCCAGATCTTACCCACGATGCAAAGCGCTTAGCTCCTTTTGATGTCACAGAGCCGCCTCAGGCGGGGGTAGGGGGTAAGGATGGGGGCGGTGTGTTTGTGTGTGTCAGGGATAGTGGAGGAGTGTGTGTTTGTGTATGTGTGTGTGAGAGACAGTGTTGTGAAGCTGAGAGTTCCATCCAGAGCCACAAATGGGCGTTTGATCGTCACGAGAGATGAAACGATGTGTGATGAATTTAACACTTAACTCAGTGTGAGAGGCTTGATGATGCGGTTAAGGAGGCTGATCCATATTAATGCTCCCTCGCCTTGGCAGGACGCCCCCTCACAGCCACAGCTGCTGCTGCTGCTGCTGCTGCATGGATGTGGTTGGAGAACTCCTGCATCTCCCAGCGTAGATCCTCCTCCGGCTGCTGCATCCTCACCTGCCCGCCTCACGGCCGCAGGCAGGGCTCTCTGACTCCATACCGATCGAAGTCAGATTCATAAACCATGTCCCGGAGCTGTCAGCCATATCTGAACCGCCTGCTCTCATATCACCAACGCCACATTTCATCCCTCCCAGCGGATAATCACAGAACATGGCTCCCTGTCATAATGTATTGCTGTTTTTGTGTCTGATGGACGGATCTTTCCAACCCGTCCAAAACATTTTCCAGAGACAACAAAACCACAAAACATGTGACAAGGTTGTGAGCCAAACAACAAATCTTTTATTTACACTGAAGCCGGATTCACACTGAGCCACTGGCTGACACGTCACACAGTTTCCAGACTAGTCAGGGTATTGCTGTTGACTTTCTAATGTACAGAACAAAAGCTGTCGAAGCCAAGAAATGCATTCATAATTATTTAAATCTCATTTAGTTCTTTTTTTTTTTTTAATACTTTTATTACATTTTTATACAAGTACTGATAATTGGGTTGTGTTGTATAAATCTCCCAAATAGAAATTGCTGAGGGCGATTTGAGAAAAATATCGGCGGCAGAAGAGAGAAAAATAAAATCTGATGGTTGAATTTGAGCATTTCATCTTTTTTAATCCAGACATTTGTTCCCTTTTCAGTCCATTAACCTTTAAAAAGAAAAAAAAAAGTCAGATAAAGTAAAACAATCCATTCAACAGATTGTTCAGATTAACCGACTCCATCTGGTAGGAAGCTATTGCAGAGAGTAGGCCATGTGTGGTTTGGTCAAGTGACGGTGGGAACGCTGAGGCTCCCTGCACTAAGGCGCAGTGAAAACACCAGAGCAGAAAAAGAAAAAAGCGAAGGGAGGGGTGGCGGTATGGACGGTCACGGAGCGACAACGACTCCTGATGGAGCTCAGGTGGGTGAACGTGAAGAAAGATGATAAAAAAAGAAAAACTGGGGTGAGGGTGGGGGGGGGGCAGAGCTCAGTACTTCTTGAACTCCACATCGTCCGGCGGATTCATTTCCACTTGTCTCTTGCCCACATCCTTCCAGTTGGTGCTGAGGACCGTCCCACCTGACTCCATCTGCACAGGGAGAGACACAGAGGGTGGGGGTGGGGTGGGGGGTGGGGGGTCTGTCATTACGTCTGTGGTTATGCAGCAACACCTCCCTGCTTAAACACGCCTCAGCATAGATAAGTCCACCGCAGCCGCTCTCCTCCAGTTATCGACGTGCAAAAGTTTCTCTCTTTAGGCCACCACAGTTTTAATTTTTAATTTTCTTCCTTTTTCTCATAATGAGCTGAAAAGTCAAAAGATTTCAAAGTGCTCATCTCCATACGAGCTGACCTTTATTCTCCTAAAGGTCCGCCGCTCTAGGTTGTTTAAACCAAATGCAGAAAATGACGACTTGACATGAATGTTAAAACGTTTTTTCACTGGGATTCCAGTTTTTTAGTGTCCCGCTGCACTTCAGCATCATGAAATCAGAGGTTAACGACACAGAATGCTGATTCACTCCCATCATTAATCAACATTTAGCTGCAATCACACAGCCTCACGCATTATTCCGCACAAATAAATCCACTCTTAAAGGAAGCTCATTAAGTAGACAGCCAGTGACTGCAGGCTGCGTGTTCCACATTTCTTTCACTTAAATCATGCAAGCAAAAAAAAAAACAGCTCCTTAATTTCAGAATTTGTGTATTTTTCTTATTAAGTGTGATTATTCTGACCCAACTTCACACTCAGCTGCTCTGTTGTAGAATCTGAGGAGACAGTGAATATACTGGAACAGCCGCAAAGTCTGTGGCTTGGTTTGAATTATTGATCAGTAAAGAAATTCAAATGTAATAGGTGGTTATTCTGTGGAACGTTACGGAGACAATTACAGTTCAGTCATTTTAGCTCGGTGGGTTTACAGAGCACCAGAGCAAACAGACCAGCAGCTCATTCAAACAAGAGGAGGAGAGACACGGGGTGGATGGACAGAGGACGTCTGCAGGACGCTGAACTCTGCAGCAGAGAGCTGAGCCGGTTTCTGTGTCCACGTCTGAAACTTCACGTTTAAAGACTTTTCAATGACTTTCCAGCTCCTCAAACTCAAAGACCCAACGTGTCACAGTCTGCTTTAGTCTTCAGTCTTGGATAACTTTATAATAAGTACACACTATTAAGCATTAATACTGAATTCCTCATTTATTATCCATGAATACTCATTAGTATGTAGTTTATAAATAAAGTTGGTTGTTATCAATGATGAGTAAAACATTTTTAACTGTGTTTATAAACTACATACTAACAGGTATTCATGTGTTATAAATGATGAATTCAGTATTTAATGCTTAACTAATGCTTAATAGTGTGTACTTATTATAAAGTGGCAGGCAGCCCTTGTTCGAATCCCGCATCGGGTGGCCCTTTCCTGTGTGTCATTCCCCCTCTCTCTGCCTCCCTGTTTCCTGTCTCTCTCAATAAATGCATGAAAAGCCAAAAAATATACAAAAAAAACGTTTTTTTACCGTTTTATGTTATGAATGAATGAATGAATTCCTGATTGAGTGATTGATGATGAATTCCTGACTGTACTAAATGTGCACATGATCGAAACTAAACTAAACTAACTAAACTAAGGTTAATGACTGTTGAGACACAAGACTTTTGTAACAGCGAGGACTAGCAGGCTGCACAAGAGCTCACACACAACAATTAAAAATAGAGAAGGAGGAACAGGTTGTGCGTTTACTCTCCCCGGACTCCGTGGTCTCCTCCCTCCCACACAGCACAGCAAATACACACTCAGACTTAATTATGAGTCAAAGAGCTGAGAGACGTGCAGACAGCAGCACGGAGCCCATTCACTGACATCAAGTTGAAAAAATCTCACATGAACTTCAGTTTCTACTTTTGCACTTAATATAGGAGTTCAAGCACGTTTAATAACCTGTGTCATTTTATGTCTGTTTTCAAAACCTTGAATTTCTTTTTTCAATTCCACAAACTTTCAATGATTTCGACAGTGATGAACTGTCTGCACGGTGTGGGATATTTGTAGCTAAACTGAACTCTGAACACGTTTTTAATGATCACCGTCGCATTCAAGACTGTTTTGTTTGTTTTCTTCGACTGTGAATTTATTCACTAGTTTATTACTTATTCACAAAGTTACAGCACAATTTATGACACTGGGAGAACTCGATGCAATGTTAAAGGAGACATATGGTGAGTTCAAGACAACTTGGAAGTCAGAAAAAAATGAGCTCCGAGTTGTAAAAAATGAATTGAACGGCATGGAAGTCGGAAATTACAGGTCGGAAACTTGGGTATCATTTCAGAGCTCCGACTTTCCAACTTGACGTCACGACAACATCAAAACATGGCAGCCCTCGTCTTAAACGGTTAGAATTTGAAAATTTGAAGTTATTTGTTGAGGTTTTAATGCATATTTTTGTGTATTATTGTAGTATATGAAATACGTTTATATTAAGCTGCGATTGCTGTATTGTGTGAAACTGTGGTTCTAACATGTAACGGAAATAACGTTTAACGGTTATCTAGGCTATAACGTTATATGTGCACTCATCTGTGGTGTCTCCTCTCTTCTTCATTTGCCTCCAAAATAAACATCACTTACTGCTGCATATATTTTTCGTATTCAGCGTAAGCCACAATATGCCAAACTTCCTTCAGGTATCCATGTTTTTTCTCTTCTGAGTTCCTGCAGCATGAACGCAATTATGTCGGAAATTTCCGAGTTGAGAATTCTGACCTCTGAGTTGTTATGAACGCAGCAATATTATGCCCTCTTTCCACAAATTAGAATAGTACCCAGGTGTCTTAAAGACATGTCTGTGACATGCTTTGGTCAAAATCCCCCAAGGATCAAACATCACAGCTCTTTTCATCCTCTCAAAACAGCCCTGTTCAAACAGCTGCTTTCAGAGCCTGTCCCTTTAAATGCAAATGAAACACTGCTTGCCCCGCCCCTTCCCAGGTAGGAATGATATTATGCAAATTGAAGTCCTAGTTATCACTGGAAGACAATTGAGGGAACAGCTTGTTAAACCACATGGATTTCAACCTAGGGAGCCTGAACATTACAGACCTTTTTGTCAATTCTCACATTTTGGGGTCCAGAAGGCAAATCTATGTTAAAGAGCCTTCAAAAAGTGATATTTCCATAATATGTCCCCTTTAAACATCAAAACTGCACCGGTCAGTTCCCTCTCTCTGCTTCCTCGTGTGTGAAACAACATCATGTTTTTACTCCGGGTGTGTGTGTGTGAATACTGGTGAAAAACGCTGCACGCTGATTAAAGTTGAAACTTACAAAGGACTTGTTCATGGCCCGCTTGACCTCGTCCGAGCCGTCCGTGTAGATCTGCTGGAAGAGCTTGTTGAGCGCCGCGTCTCCCTCCAGCTTCTCGTTCTTCTCCTCCTCGCCGAGGTCCACCACTATCTTGTCCCACTTGCCGGCGCAGTGGGAAGACGACGGGTACTGATCTGATGGGGTGAAGGGGGGGGGGGAGACGCTGTCAGAGGGATGCGAGAAGCTGCTTGGCAACACATCAAGCAGAGTTCCTCAAAAACAATGCAGGTGTTTGGAAATACCTTGGAATTTGATCATCTAATCACAGCGCGGATTTATTAAGCGGCGGGACTGAATTCATTACCATGGGCGAGATGCTGACGGATCACATTGTGATTTGATTTCTATATTTTCTGGATGCGGTACGCCCACTATAATCCCAACCAGAGATGGAGAGGCAGAGCAGGGAAATGTAATCCAGACCCAGATTTACATAAATACGGCAAACCAGACGCGCTAGTCGACATATTCAGGCCAAGTGTGGACATACAGCAGTGTGATCCAATAAAGTCACACGTCAAACATCATGTTAACATGTAACACTGGCCCCGGCTCTGAGGAGGCAGGGTGGGCTGGAGAGGGAGAGACGGCTGGCTTCCCTCTTAACTTTTACTTCACCTTCTCTATACACACACACACGTACGCACTGAAAAACACACACGCTTACATAAGTAATTAATCCTGTCAGTAACAGGAACGTGTGGGCTAAAAAAACGGACTCATTTTTTGCTGTCATACCTTTCCCTCTCCCTGCCTACTTTCGCCGTCAGACTAATGAAAGACTCTAGTGGGGCTCGACTGCCCACTCTCATTTTAGTGCTGAAAAGACAAACACAGGCACTCATATTGATCTTTTCAGAGAGAGAGAGAGAGAGAGAGAAGTAGAAGATGAGGGAGAAAGGGAGAGATAGAGTGATGAGGAGGATAGTTGGGGGGAAGGAAGGTAATAAAAAAAAAAAAGCCGGAGCTGTGGACTGACTCGGATTGAAGTGTTTGATGTTGGACTCCTGTCCTTCTCCCTCCAGCTTCTCCCATCTGATGGCATCTGTCTTCATCATCTTGATCTCCACCTGACAGAAGGAGAAGGGGAGGAAAAGAACGAGAGGGAACAAGGGGAGATAACAGAGTTTAACAAAATGGCCTTCTTTCTTTTTTGTGTGTGTGTGTGTTCGGTGCGAGGGACAAAAATAACGCTTCCATTAGAGTGACATCTTAAAAGTACAGGACATCAGATCATTATTATTGAGGCCAGAGAGACTCGTCTGTTCAGAGGCGACGTCGACTCGAGCCTGCGAGATGTGCGTGCGTGTTTATCTCTTGCGCGAGCGTGTGTTGAGTGAGTGAGAGTGTGTGTGTGTGTGAGAGAGAGAGAGAGACATCAGGGATATGCGGGGGCACAGCTCAATCTCAAACCTCACTGACAGACATACTGCACTAACGAGATGCCTGTCAGCCAGAGGGCCAGTGTGAGAGACGGAGCAGGGAGGAGGAGAGGGAGAGAGATGGGGGGTGGGAGGGTGGGGGTGGGGGGATCCTAATTCCACACAGCAGCATCTGATCCAAATCATTACAGTGGGAGAATATGGGAGAGCAGGAAAACAATGAGCGGAAGACGGACACAGACACACTTTTTAACGCTGAGCGGCGTTGACAGGGTCATAGCAGCGAGACACGCGAGGCTGCGGCGCGATGCGATCCCCCACACCACCCTCTGCCACCCATTAATGGCGTGTGTGTCTCTCTATGTGTGTAGGTTTGATATGAAAGACAGCACTGGTAATGTTGGTGCAATTAAGGAACATTTCTGCTCTGCTGGGCGATGTGATGATTCATTTATGAGGGAGCCAGGAAAACGAAGAAGAGGGAACCAGGTTAGAGGCGGCGGGCGGAGCGGAGCGGAGGGGAGAAGCCTGACTGGCAGCGAGTGAGCGGAGAGAGAGGCAGATTGAGGAGGAACAAGACAGCGTGATGGGATGTGCTGCCTTTTCCCTCTGCGAGGTGATGAGCTGGTGCGAGTGGCAGCGGACTGATAGATCACTTTGGTGTGTGTCAGCGCTTTTCCCGGCCCCCACAAAAGGCGGCCCCATCGCGCACGGCCGAGCATCTGTGCAGTGTCCGAAATTCACTTTTTTGGGGCCTCACCTGCACAAAAAGGAGCTGAGGAGCTAAAAAAAGATCTCTCTCTGCTGAGACTAGAGTACAGGTTATACCGTCCGAAATTATTCATATTCATCCTTCAAGACCAGAACGGGAACGTCACCATTACTTCCCACTTTCCCAGAGCCAGTTTTTTTCTGCACAGAGTCAGGATGAGAGTTAATTAAATATTTGGCTCGCTTAATTATGAAAGGGAGGTTCATGTTTTGACATGAGCCGCAACAGACCTCTTAGCACGAGCGCAACAGGAACGGGTACACCATGTCTTTCATCCTGCTCGACTCGCATACTTGAATACACGAGGGGCCGGCGCCTCAGCAAGAAGAAGTGCTGATCAGATGTTCGAACGGCTTCACAAACTCCTCTAACCTCTCTGACGTCAGCGTCGAGCTGCCGCATCCCGCAGTTTCACACGCACTTCTATCTCGAGCTCGTCTTGTCCTTTCTTCACACAACTATTTCTGTCAGTTTTTTTTTTTGTGTGTGTATGTGAATACCACCAAAACACTTTTGAGTCTCCTTCAGGAGAGACTGTGTGAAAATATGCACTTTGAAACAGCGAATTATGTCTCACTCGTCTTTATGACGACTGGCATTTCAACCTTCTTTCAAAAACACGGCTGTTTGGAACAGTTATAAACACTTTTGCCTTTCAATGAGGTCGGAGATTCTTTTGTGCAACTAGGCGCTTTCAGGCACAAACCAGGCACTTACAAAACTGATAATAAAAAAAAATAAACCCTGTAATGAAAAAGGAGTTTAGTTTTGAAGCAACTAAACTGCTACTGACAGCAGAGCTACAAAGGCGGGTCATATTAGTCAACCGCTGTAGAGCTGAAGTGGAACAAGTTATTTTGAGTCACTGGGATCCTGGAGGTAAAGGTTACCTCCAGTTCCTCTTCTGCAGAGACTGCCAGATCACCTCAAAAGAACCAAAGTGGCTGAATCATCAATACAAATAATGGGCAGGTGCGTTACAAAACATGGCTGAAAGCAAGGGAAGTTTCTGAGGCTGAAATTAGAGATACTTTGGTATAAGCTGCTGAAACACAGAGCTTGGTGAGGTGTAGGCTACACCTGAAGGCGGCAGCAGAAAATACAATAGCCCCGATACAGAACAAAACCACTAAATATGTGGATCTGTAATGGAAAGCAAAAGCTAAATGCCTGAGTTCACTAAAATGAAAGAACGGAAATTCACTACAACTGCAGTTCAGTTGCATTTTGGTGCGTTAAACTGATGAAAACATTAAAGGTCCAGTGTGTAATATTTGTCAAGATTTATTGGCAAAATCTGAATAAACTACCAATTAATATATTTGTAAGTGCATAATCGCTATGAAATAAAATTTGTTTGGTTTTCATAGCCTTATAATTCCTCTTTTATATATATACAGTATATATATATATAGCAAGGGTCTTGCTTAGAGAGTGTCGCCATCTTGCACCGCCATGTTTGGACGGAATGGAAAAGCCAGCCAACCAGAGAGCACGTTTCAAGAGTTTCATGTTCATAAATAAATAATAGAATTATTTAATAGATCAACAATAGAGCCTGAAGAAGCCACAAGCGAAATGCGTTGCTCTGAAATAAACTAAAGATCCTCATAACCCAGTCTAGTGTGCGGTATGTTCCCACTATTTGTGTTTTTTTCTAACTAGATAAATAATAGAATCAGAATGCTAGATGTCACTGTTTTCCCTCATTTTACACACTGGACCTTTAAATAGCTCAAATCAGTTCACTTTTGGATTTTGGGTCAATTGATGATAAATTTGGAAAGTACGAGTACTACTGCAGAGTAAAGACAAACTAATTAACCCAGTCTAATAATCTAGTTTACCATGGCAACTGCTGTGCAACGCTGATGTAGTGTATAGGGCTCGAAGTCAAACTGATCCACAGAAAACAGACGACTAGTTTAGTAACTGACGGATGGTGTTGACTACATGACAGACACCAAACAGACTCTGTTTCACCTGCTCAGTGGGAGAATGTGATGGTTTTATTATTACATGTCAAAATAAAGTGATAATCTTTGTTTTTTGGACCATTTGTTGTTTGTACTATCTTTTCACTGATGAACTGTCCCCAAATAAACAATGATCCATCAATAAATGTGATAAAATTGAATAAACATAAATAATATAATAAATAAAAATTGGTTAGTGGCTGGTTGCACTGTTTGTGTAAGATCATAACTGACTGTGGTCAGACAGCCAACAGACTTATTCTATCAAAAACTTATCAGACCAAACACTAAATTCTTCACCGTCTGATCCCAAGTTTTGGACTGAATCTAGTGTCTGAGGTTTGCTACAGCTGTGATGAGCACATCTGATTGGTTTCTTCTCCATGGCAACAGGGGCGCTGAGACTGATGGGTACCACAGATTGATGTATGAAAAAAAACATGTTTTCCCAGAAACAAATAAACACTGATGCCATAACGTACAGATGTGCTACTGTTGAACTATCCACAACACAGCGTTTCTATGGTGATCCACCAAACCCCGCTGATCAGCTGTCAGGGTGGCTCCTCGGTGTCGGAGCAGTTCATGTTCATGTTTGATAAACTGATTTCACTCCGTTAGTGAGACAGTCTGCTTATTAAATCATGTTCAGGTTTTTTTTTTTTGACAGATACACCTGAAATGTGGTCGCAGGTCTTTTGAACTCTGTCAGGGGTCTCACGCTTTGAAAACTTCAGTCGGTACCAAAATGTTGATTTTCCCAGAGACGAGTCTACTGGTTGACAAATAATGCTAATTGAAGTTCAGCCTAATATGCTGTTCACCCAGTGGCTGTAATCTTGATGAAGTTAGGTTTTTTTTATTAGATTATGTGTTTAGATGTTTGGGTTACCCCTGTGAACACACTTTGATGTTCTCATATTGACTCTGAAACAGTCCTAGTCCAGTTATCCATCCGGCGGAGTAGCTCAAGTTTTAGGTTTTAATGAGGCTCATAACAAGGCTGCAAATCACAGGCCTGTCACACTGCTTTACTGGACTTGTCCACCATCAATGGGAAGTTTATGGCTGAAGACAAAGTCTGAGGACAGGAGAGAACCAAACAGCGCCGAGTCAGACCAGGCAAATGAAATGTAACCATCTTAATATTCCAGCCAGTGCTGCAGGTGCCATTTATCGTCTTGAACGTTTTTTTTTTTTTGTGTGTGTGTGTGGTGCGAGGTGCAGCAGAGCTGGAGCCACGGCGAGTCAAAGTGTGCGCGCTTGTGTGCGTGCTCCTGGGCCATACAACATTAATCTGCTGCCACATCTGTGTTTCCTGGCTTTTAAGGGAGATGGCAGGCCAGGCGCCGTGTGTGTGTGCGTGCGTGTCTCTCTGTGTGCGATTCTATGTGTGTGACAGGCGAAGCGATGGCTCGTAAAGGGATGTGACAGCAGAGCCACATACAGGGGCCACCACCCACAGGACCCCAGGGGCCGGACCGTACACACACACACACACGCATGTGGGCACATGCTATTTACAGAGGGGCACTGGGGTCCCGTGTCGCTTGTCACATGTGTTTGTAGCCATCACCCCCCCCCCATGACTCCTCACCCAGCGTCTTCTCCCCTCTTTCTCCAAGATCCCCGCGGATTTCAAAACAAACTCATCTAAAAAGACGCATAAATGAAATAAATATAAACATTCTTAGACATTGACAGGCATGCAAATTAAAGAGGGGAGACGCCACTTTAGTTATTTGCCCAAAAGAGATGAGTTTGGAGCTGAATGAACGAAGCGAGTGCGGATTGGAAATTGCGTCTAGTGTGTTAGCTCGCTCGCACGCGCCCGTGTGTGTGTGTGTGTGCGTGTCAGCCGTCTGTTCTGATCAAACACACTGGTGTGTAATTGGCTCCCTGTTGTCGCGGTGACCCCTGCGGTTGGAATGTCTGTCGTGGTGGAGGACAGGAGGAGGTCGCACTGAAGATAATGTGCTACAGACGACACTGACGCGCACACACATGCACAGCAAATATGTTGTGTAGATGGCACAAGTGTGTTGAAAGATTACTGTTCAGCCTCTGTATTTGTTTGTGAGTGTGTGTGTGTGTGTGTGTGTGAGTGTGCGCGCCCATGCCCGGCTTAGCCTTCCCCTGCTAAGTTGTCTTTAAAGACAGCGAGGAGATGAAGCGTAAACATTGTGGAGCGAAGAGTGCAGGGCAGGCTATTACAGAGACAGACAGACACACATTGGTCGGGAATCAACAGCTCCGAGGGCAATGCATTTTTTTTTTTTTAAGCGTTCATTAGGGATGCATGCCAATCTGGAGGAACTTGATTTGCTGATGCCGTTGTTCATTTGAATGTTTTTTTTCCCCCCAGTGTCTCCTTGGCTCCAGAAAAATGAAACGGCTCCAAAAAAGATTCAAATGAGACTCGAGCAAATGGAGAAAAAGCTGCTGCTCACTTTGTCATGAATCAGTCACATTGTTGTGCACGTGGAGCAACGTCACCTGTAGTTTATTGAGAGTTGAGGAGATTTTATGCGTTTTATTTGGAAGTGCTGAACGCTGTAATTACTGATAAGAACTCATGAGCTTGGTGCTGTGTGTGTGTGTTCTTGTACTTACTACGTTGTGAGGACCGGAAAGAGTTTTTAACCAACAGAGTGAGGACATTTTTGGGAAGTGAGGACATTTTGGCCGGTCCTCACTTTTTCCAAGGGCTGTTTGAGGGTTAAGACTTTAGGTTATAATTAGGTTTATATTAGGTTAAGAGTAATGGTTAAGGTTAGGCATTTGTTTTGGATGGTTAAGGTTAGGGTAAGGGGCTAGGGAATACATTATGTCAATGAGTGTCCTCACAAAGATAGCATTACAAGGATGTGTGTGTGTGTGTGTGTGTGTGTGTGTGTGTGTGTGTGTGTAGGTGTGTGTGTGTGTGTGTGTGTGTGTGTGTGTGTGGGGTCCATGTGTACCCGAGGAGCCCAGTGGACCAGGGAACAGTCAGGGCTTTGTGGGAGAGGAGGAGGGTTGAACGCTCTCTCTCGTTATCCTAGAGGTGTGTGTGTGTGTATGTGTGTTTTATGAGTGCAAGACAGAAGGTAGGTGTGTGTGTGTTTGTGAGGGGGCACAGAGAGACCGACAAACTAAACACAAAGAAGGTAAGTGAGGAAGAAAGACAAAACAAACAGTGGCTGTAGAGATGAGAGGGAGGCTGAGACCGTCCTCAGCTGTGGTCTCTCTAAGACTGAGCCCTTGTTTAAGCTGCAACCCACGTGCACCTCTGGTATGCAGTGTCTGCTGTTGCCATGGAAAAGTGAGAAAGTAAGAGAGTGGTTTTTTTTTTGAGAGGGGGCAGTTTCTGTGCAGGTCAGCTTCTCTTCAGCACAGTGTGGCAAGTGGACATAATGCACACTATACATACAGACACTAGGTTGTAGAATGAATCCCAACACCTTTTCACTGCTTGTTCATAAATTAGAGAAATGCATCTAATAAAAAAAAACAAACATGTTCAATCATTTCTTAGTGTGTTATACTTTTTATGCCTTACTCTAAAATTCATGGCTGTTGTTTCATCAATGTCAAGTTATGTCAAAACACACACAGGTTTAATTAGATGATTAACTGTGAAATGTACATGTTAACATCAAATTGATTGCTTAGTTAAGTTTCATTATTGTATTTGATATATATACAAAATTAAGAGACCACTTCAAAATGATCAGTTACTATTCATAGCTATGTGTTTGAGTAAAATGAACACTTTTGTTTCATTCTATAACCTACTGACAACATTTCTCCCAAATTGGAAATAAAAATATTGTCATTTAGAGCATTTATTTGCAGAAAATGGCAACAGGTCAAAATAACAAAAATACATTGTATAATGCAAAGAATACAAGTTCATATTCATTTTAAAACAACAAAACACTACTTTTTAAACTTAGGAAGCATTTAGAAATCAAAATTGGTGGAATAATCCCAATTTTTATTCGCAGCAGTGTTTTTTTATTTATTTATTTATATAATCTTCCTCATAATTAAATATGATTTGGTTCAGGTGATCAGCTAAGTAGAGTGAGGTGCTTGTGTTGGAGTTCAATAGACACTGGAATCCATGGCTGCCATAGAGAAGCTGATTTACATTTTGGAGTGGCCTCTTTCTTTTTCCCAGAGCTATATATATTTTTTTTTTATGAATCTAAAGAAGACATTGTCTTTGCACATCTATGGCTGTGTAGCAGAAAAAGCAATAATCCAAAACCAAACAAACAAATCAATCAACTCCCACTCACTGTCAACACTGATGTTGAACCCATCAAATTACTTACTTACATTTTGGTCAAGCAACCTTCATTTGGAGCTTGAAACACGGATTCATGTAATGGTAAAGTGCTGAGAGCTGGGAGTTGATTGTTTCTTTTTTAATCTTTTTAATTAATCAGTCAAAGTGTCAGATTTGCTTAAGTTTTAGCACCCTTTGGCTGGAGAGGAACTGTGTGTGTCTGTGTCGTCTCAGCAAACATTTACAAGGTGCGTCTCTCGCAGCATGACACGAGCGTTTAAAGAAAGATGACAACAACGGCTAATGAGGGGACACGTGTTCTTGTTCTTAGGACGCGTAATCTTCCCGCAGTCAGTTATGTCAGAAAGATTCTCTGGTGTAACTGAGCGTAATGCAGATGAGATCTACCAGAACCATGAGGAAGGTTGTGGTGTGGAAACAAACACAACTTTATCTTTGTGCTAAAAAATGGCTTCCTGACACCGGACAGCGAACGGCTTGACCAAAAACCATCAAGAGCTGCACTTGGTTAATTATCGGAAAATAAAAAATCAAATAAACCTAATAAAAAATATGGATATAGTAATACCTGACATGACTCTTATAAAGAAACAGAGTGAATAGTTCCAGATGAACAGGGGGCATGGTGATAAGAACTTGATATTTGCTTTATGATCAGCCCTGACTCGTCTTTATAAATGACATTTATATAATGCACAAGGTATTTATATAATGCATGTGACCGCATTTACCCAGGTATTCTGCTAAGACGCCAGCTGTATCGATACCACATCTGCTCCACTCCTCTCTGCTTGTGTAGGTGGCCTGTTACATTTGGCGCATCTCATTTTCATTTCCCCTAAAGGTCGTCTGTCGCCTTTCAGAACTAAGATAAACAGTCTGAAAAGATTGAGATATAATAGTTTCGTGAGTTTCTCCTCACATGGAGTTTTACTTTGGTTAGCGTAAATGGGGAAGATGGAGATCACAACAGTGTTTTGTAGAGTTGAGGAGAAATCCCAAAGGCTAAACTGGATCTGAGGGGGCTGATCCAGGGTCAGTCCGAGACCCGACTGCTGCGTGAGCTACTGCTTTGTTTAAATATACATATACATAGATCAGAGTGTCAATTCAGTAAGACCTGCAGCGCAAAAGCCCTGTTACAGAATCCAACCCTACCCTAAACTAAATAATAAAGGTGCTGATCGCAAAACAAAAACACAGCACTAGTGAATCTGCCCCGACAATCAACAGACCTTGACATCAATAATTGCCACAGTTCGACACCCAGCCCTGAATCCAGTGTTTACCACTTGTGTAAGGAGACACAAAGTGGTTTTATAGACTCAACCTACAATCTAATGAATGGATTTTTTTGTTGAGCTTTTCATAAAAAGGGTTACCGGTATCTCCTGGGATGCTTCTGAAGATGTTCTGTTTGAAAAACTGGAATAATAGTTTCTAAAGATTCAAAGGATGCCAGGGAAGAAAGCAGAGATTTATGTTGTACTGTATTGACAAGGCCAGGCTGATCGATGCCCTAAAAAAAAAACAAATCCCTCCCCTCCACTACAATCAAAACAACTCGCACAAAAAAACCTGCCTTTTGATCCGCAGGCTGAGACCTGACAGTGGTCTAAAGCCTGAATCAGCACACACTTAGCCAGCACACTCATTAGCCCACATCCTCTATAATACACACTAATTAGTCAATAGTAAAAAGTGCCCTACCTACTCATTAGGCCCATAATCACCTTAAACAGTGCTGAGGAACTCTCAGCGACTACGGCCCTAATAAATGTGTGTGTACGGTGTGTGTGTAGGAGTGAGGATTTGTGCATATGTGTGAGTCTCCTGTTCGCTGCTCAGATGAACTGCGCTAACGTCTCCACAGGAGCCGGGCTGTATACAGCCAGAGTGGATTTTCTCATTTCTACTCCAGCTACTGGAAGCTTTACCAGCATTAAGGAATTATAGGTGGTGACAGCCTACTTTATACCGCTTTAAATTATTGAAGAGATTACGATGTTAATCTCAGAGAGGTAACCTCAGTAATGATCAGTCTCTATTTCAGGGAGCAGCTTAAACCTGCATCGGCATCTTCTTTCTTCTGCGCCTTTGAAAATGCAATCTGACGTTGGATTACTTTTATTTCTAATGAAGAGACAAAAAAAACAAAACAATCGATAATTTATTAAAATGATAAAAGCCTGAATACACGACGCACACACACCAACATGTCATTCGATGCTCTAGTGAAACTGCAGCTCAGAGAAGTAGAGAAGTGCCTCCATTTCTCCAGTGTGTGACGTTACTACATCATATTTTCTTTATAGCGACATAAAAAACCTTCCCTGACATGTTTAATAGTCGGCTTCTTTATTGTTGAGAGCTACTACGAGGATGACAAGGCTACATGCAAGATCCAATGACTTTTCATTGACTTTCAAAAAACTTAGCTCAAGTGTTTCCATGACCTAAAAAAAATGATGCTTCTTCTTTCTTGTTTGTTTATGTTGTTCAGCTGAGAAAAGACGAAAAGTGATAAACAGATTTATTTTCTACTACAGCTGGGGCCCGCTGCAGAGAAAAACATCTGAGAGCCCACATCTAATGCGAGTGTATGTGAGAAACAGGTTCTTCATATATTCTGTACAACGACTCGTTCCTTATTATTTCACGGCACGCCCAGTGTTATTATCATGTTATGACCACGCTTGACCTTCAAGGACCCTCCACATGTAGTGTGTTACCTCCTTACACTGATGCCTTGTGAGCATCTTTTGAAGTTGTTTTTATCTAGTGGTATTGTCCTTTTTTTTTTTTTTTTTTTTTTTTTTTTAAATATGTATATCATATTCTAACTAAGATAAAATAAAATAAAAAATCCATTTCAACTGTGACACTTAGGACAAAAGCCAGAATTGTTGTGTCCTGTGTACTCCAACATCAGAGAGCACACATCACAATGCTTTGATGTGTCTTAGTGCACAATGTACCATTTAACACATCTGGTGTTTTATCTGAAAGCGTGCCGGTCTGACACACACTGTTTGTTCCTGCTTCATGAGCGTGTCATCTGCCTGAGTAAAATGTCTTTCAAGCCTGTCAAAAACACGTCAGATTAAAGAAAAGGTGTGCCACGCTGTGAAATATTCATGGCTGTTAATGTCGTTGCAAAATGTTGTGAATTTTAAAACTTCCTATCTGGAGAGGAGAGTGTCCGGCTCTAAAGCATCTGATGAGCATGGCTGAATGGGATGGGTGTGGTACCTTGGTGGTGAGGACCTTGAAGTTGCTCTTCTGGGGGATGATGGGATGCAGGAGGTGGAGGTGGAAGTTGTAGTTCTCCCCTGACGCCAGCCGTATCTCAGCTTCCATCTGAAGACACAGACACCAGGTATTAGTCGTTACGCCTCAGTGTTTGTCACAAAATTCAGTAGTAAGCAGTTAGTTAGTTGTAACCAGTGATGGGTATAACGGCGTTATAACAGCGTTACTAACGGAGCTACACAAAAGAGTCACTGCTTCCCTGTTATAACGCTGCTACTGTTACTGACAACAAAATGCGCCGTTACTTGACTCCAGAAAGTCAAAATAATTATACTCCCATTTGAAGGGATACTTCACCCAAAATCAATAATTCACCAATTTTCTACTCACTGTCATGCCAAGGAAGGGTTCGGGGAACTTTCAGAGTCATCAAAACACTTTAGGAGTTCCAGGGGTGGTCCGGCTGGCAACAGGTTTTCATATAATGGCGGCGGATAGAGTTCACTTTTGAATCGTCCAAAACACACACTATGAAACATCCAAATACCTCCATACTGTGTCCTGAAGCCGCCACATGAAAAAGTTGTTCGGAAAAAATGTATTTGATCTCTGTTTTTAGCCTTGTTGTAGCAGTAGCTCCCAGTGGCTGCGCAAAATGCGCGAGATTTGCTGAGATGTTTTTCCATGTTTACACATCCAATGGTTTACAAAGACGAACGAACATCTTGCAGCAAATCTCGTGCAAGCGCCCAACATCAGCAGAGCCACTGGGAGCTACTGCTACAACAAGGATAAAAACAGAGATCTAATCAACTTATTCATGTGACGGCTTCAGGACACTTGGGTCAGTACAGATGAGCAGTATGGAGGTACCTGGATGTTTCATAGTGTGTGTTTTGGACGATTCAAAAGTGAGCACTATCCACCTCCATTATATGAAATTGCCAGCCGGACCCCCCCTGGAACTCCAAGAGCGTTTTGATGACTCTGAAAGTTCTCCGAACCCTTCCTTGGCATGACGGTGAGAAGATGATTGGTGAATTATTGATTTTGGGTGAAATATCCCTTTAAGTGTACAAATACAGATATTTTTTTTAGTCCATCAACTGGTCGGAAAAACGCCAACCAACCAACTTACTAAAGTGGGGTTAGGGGAGTGAGTCCAAGTAATTTCACATATTTGAGCATTTTCAGGGATGAAAACGGGTCAGGACCAAAAAAGAGAGGAATTGTCTGGCGTGTGGGGGGGGGGGGTGCTCACCATTAACAAATGATTACATTACAATATCATGGAAAAGTCCATTTCCAGTAGTTCAACCCCAACCAAGTATTGAGTGCATATAGATGGACATAGTTTTCAGAAGGCCAACATTTCTATATTAAAAATGCTTAAAAAAAATCCTTTGCAATATTTCAATTTTGGAGATACTGAATTTTAGGTCTTCACTGAATGTTAGTCATAATTATTACTATTAAAATAAACTGAATAAATAAAGACATGGGATGTTTCATTCAGTGTGTAATGGACATATATATAATGTGTTAGTTTCACTTTAATTGAACACATTCTACATCGCGGAGGCGACGTCTCTCCTTCACCTCTGAAACGTGGGCAGAGCTCCGTGGAAACACCTGCCTGACACAGCAACGTAGAGAACCGTGCATGTCCGCGGCGCACAGCTCCACAGACATGCACGGGGGAAAAAACGGCGTCGCCGTCGCACCGACTGCACGCGGATACGCGCCGCTTTGGGTAACGAGCGCGCACGTCGCGCGTCTACATCGGAGGTCGGCTGTTATCAGTATAATCAGAGACAACCATGAATGAGTTTACCTCAGTTTCACGTGATTGTCACTGTCAGCCTGTTAGAAAAACATTTTACTGACCCCAGCTGAGACGCTGAGACCCCCCCCCCCTCAAAACAAAAACTCTTCGGATCTGAACGATTCACACAAGTCACCTAATTGGTCATGAAAAAAGCGAGTTTCGCTTTTCGGCGCGCTGTTTGCATCCCTGATAAAAAAGTAACGCAATAGTAACTTTTCCTGGTAATTAGTTACTTCTATAATGTAATAACTCAGTTACTTATGGTGGAAAGTAACGAGTAACGATTGCCTTTTTAAAAGTAACTCACCCAACACTGGTTGTAACATACAAATATGTAAATGAGGGTTTACCACAGGTGTTGTCATGACAATGGAGAAGTTGTTAGATTGGAAATGTAACGAGCCCTGTGCTGCAACTGTGACACCAATCTTTTCGATTTGTTTAACGGCGGTCTTAAGAAAACAGAAAGTTTAGGAGAGAGGAGGGGTGAAGGTGTCAGTATGTCCATGAGAATAATCATCTGATGTGGCTGGTGTGACGGCCAGGAGTCTCCTCATCCTGTCCCCTTCAGCCACACACTGACCACTGATGAGCTCCTAACAGCCTGTCACTCACTGACTGGGTGGGCGTTTAGAGGGACAGGGGGTCGGCTGTGGCCCAGATCCTCACACTACTTACACCCTCATCACTTTCCAACTGTTGGAACCCTGTGTACATGTGGTTTTTTTGGATCATTGATACTTGATTTCAATCTGTAATGTGAAATTTATCACCTACTACTTCACTAAAAGTGGACTTTTCCTGATTTTGGACTGAATTAATTCACAAAGTAGTTCATCTGGGATAAAAGCTTCGAAAGTTAGCTGAAGTAGCTTTTGGGCATTTCCACAAAGCTATCAAAGCCTTAATATTCATTTCCAGTAGAATTCCTGCTCTGTCTGTAGGTATACAGCTGCTGCGTGCTCAGTCGCCGGGGAAAATAACTGAAACCACTGCCTTTCATCTTTAATTTCTTTTGTATATACTGACCTAGTAAAAAATATATGAACTTATCTGTACTCCACACCACGGAGGCAGCTTAACAAGTGACTGTGTGATTCAGAGCGAGTGAACTATTTCTTGTGAAATGGGGTAAACTCAGTTTGTTATTCTATTAGGAAAGACAAAGGCGTTCCCTGGGGTGCCCTGCAGTTACCCCTCTGAGAGAGGGAGAGAGGAGGGGAGAGACAGAGAGGAAAGGAGAAAAAGAGAAAGAAAGAGGGCTGTCCCTGGAGGGCTCTGTGGCTGATCCTAGATCAGTTATGCCTTCTATCTACAGACAATTAGGAGGTTGGAGAAGCAGGGGAGGGTAAATTGTTCTTAGATCTGTACTTTAGGGGCAATGTTAACAAGGCACCACTGGAGGCATAGTTGGGTCCGTGGGGAGTGTGTGTATGTCTGTGTGTGTCTGTGTGTGTGCATGAGACCCATCTAATGGGCCCCCCTGAGGAAACACCCACCAGCTAACCCATCTCTGTTCCCTCACAAACACACACACACTTCTCTCTCTGCACTTAAGTGTGAGTTTGTACCTCTTTGTCCATGAATTTGATAGAAACACCATCCTTGGGTACGTTTTTCGCCATGACTGTGACAATGACTTGAGATTCTGTTTGATACCAGTCGTGTCTGTGAGGAACACACACACACACACACACACACACACACACACACACACACACACACACACACACACACACACACACACACACACACACACACACACACACACAGAAGTGAGCAAAACGTCAGCTGAATAACACATGACTTACTGTATGAGAGCAGAGCAGTATTCTGACCACTAACCCCCCAAAATCTGACAATAGAGAGACTTCACACAACCCACAAAAACAAAAAAAAGCGGCTCATTAGCACCAACTGTATTTACACACACAGAATGGGGCAGGTTGATGCACCGAGGCTTCATTAAATATTAAACTGGGATAATAAATACACAGCAAAAAAAAAAAAAAACATGAAACTGACCTAGATGAGGCATGTTCTACATTTACACACTTACTTCACGTGTGGCGCTGCTGGTGTCTGCTGGAGGGGTCGTTCAGCACCACAGACAGGACCACAATTAGAGGGTGACAAAACAAAGAAGGGGAACACAAATGAGTGAAAACATAACAACAAAAGCAGCTCAGTAAAGCTCCCCTCGTCTGAAGCAGGAGCAAACACAAGATTGATTCTGTCGAATGATGGCGAGAGCAACACTGCCCCCAGGTGGCCGAGCACAGAAACTCACCCTGTTGACGCTGCCGTTCTGTGGATTATCTGGAGGGAGAAGGGGGAAAAAAAATCATGTGTGGCAGGTGAACACATTTATTACAGTCCTTAACTGCCTGAACCAAACTCTATTTGTTTCAATATCATATTATTAAACTGAATGCTAACCATTCTCATATATTTTGGTCATGTATGAAAATACAATCATTTTGGGAGGGGGTTTTAAGAGCCATTGGTGAAATTTTTGATATAATATTCCTAATGATCCTCGGTATGTACAGTATATCTAGGACTGATACCAGACGATGTAATAGGTAGAGAAGACATATACCTGTTCAAGATCCTATCACTTGCAGCTAAGAAAGCCATTACAAGGTGTTGGACTGAACCACTGGCTGGACATTGTAGAAGAAATTTGATCAATGGAACAAATGACCTACAGTCTTCGAATCAAAACAGAGCTGTACGCTGTGAGATGGACAAAATGGCACCGTTATGTGACAAAGTAGTGTTTATCCCCCTTGTGTTTTTGTATTTATGTATCTGTTTTTATTGATTGGAAAAAATAAAGTAAAAAAAAAAAAAAAATCTGAATATACTACCAATGAATATATTTGTATAAGTGTATAACCGCTATAAAATAAAATCCGTTTGGTTAGCCTTATAGCCTTATAATTCTTCTTTTATATATACATATAGCAAGGGTCTCGCTTAGAGACTGTCGCCATCTTGCGATGCCATATTTGTACGGAATGGAAAATCCAGCCAACCAGAGAGCACGTTTGAAGAGTTTCACGTTCATAAATAATATTTAATAGATAAATAATAGGAATGCTCAGAATGCTAGATGTCACCGTTTCCCCCTCATTTTACACACTGGACCTTTAAAACAACCCAACTTTGAAGCTAGAAGACTCTTGTCTATCCACAAGTTTCCGAACGTCATCTATGGTCAAAACCGGAAGCTGGTTTTGCATTTCCGGTGGAATTTCCATGGTTTTCAGTCGTTGTCATAGTTGCGGTAAACGCATGGATCTATTAAAGCAGAAGTAAGCGATCCGGTCATTTTGGCTAACTTCTTGTCAGCCGATGGAGTTAGCAGTCCCCGCCCTCGTCATGGATCTATTGGTCCTCGTCCCTACGTCACCACATTCACGCGCATCCCTTGGCTGCACACACAGCCCTTCATGCCGTTCTCTCTCCTCATTGGATAAAGGTTGTAGGATACAAGGAAGTATACAAGACGTTTTCTCCTCGGCTTACAGCAGAGCAGAGTGACTGACAGACCCGTGTTTCAGACCAAACACTCTATGTAAGTGATTGCTGTCAGAAGATATAACTATTTAAGACTTATATTAACACAAATATTCCGCTTACTTCTGCTTTAACTCTGGCTTTTAACACGGATGTCAATTTGTGTGATATCCATTGGTAAAAGCTGGTGTGATGATCCATGCGTTTTACAGATTTTCATTGAAAAAAAAAAAATCCATTCATTTACCGCGACTACCGAAACCATGGAAACATAAACATAAAATTCCACCGGAAGAGCAAAATCGGCTTACGTTTTTGACGTTTGGAAAAAGGTGGATAGATAACAATAATGATAGCACCTAGATACACCTCCACATAGACACACACACACACACTCTCTCTCTCTCTGTGCCCTGCCACCAGTTTGTTTACTGGTCCTTCCACGCCCATTATAAGCCCTGTGAGTCCAAGCAAGCCTGATCACCGTTTACCAGCATGCTATCATACATTATTCACTGACTTCATTACACAGCCAGAGAGCACACGGAGGGGAGAGAGAGAGATGAGATGATAGGAGGCGTGTTAATGTTGTCTTAATGAGGTCGCGTTTGAAATGGTGAGGAGCGGGGCTGTTAAGGGGAAAAAGGCTGTGTGACTGCATGTGTGTGTGTCTGTGTCTGTCTATCTCTCGTTGTGCGTTTTGACACTAGCAGGGAGCCACATGTGGTGGAGTAACCAGGTGTCGCCAGTGTGTTGGTTGGTGGTAAACACACTGTCACCAGAAAAAAAAAAGAAAAAAAAAAAAGGGATGACTGCTCCTGGTGTGAGCATGAGCAAGCGCAAGGAGGGTACTTTCAAGTTTCTGGGGTGGGGGTTGATGTACACCCTAGTGTGCATTTGTCTATGCGTGTGTGTGTGTGTGTGTGTGTGCGGCGTCTTTGAGAAGCCTTGTGAAGGGGTTGGGTCTCGTCGGGGGCTTTCAAACATCAGTAAAGTTAACTCTGATGAATCACACCGCTCGTGGGAGTACGTGTGCACGCGGGTGTGAAGCGTGTTTGTCAAAACTCATGCTCTTGTTTACTTGAGATGATCCAGAGGGCCCAGGCATCAGCAGCAAACAGACACACACCACCCAGACATGGCATGCATCTTTTATTGGACTAAGCAGCTCTGCCTAAACACTCCACCACCAGTGTGGCTTCACGGGTGTGTGCGTGCTTGTTTGTTTGATCAGACTGTGCCGTTTAGCTGGGTGTTTGATAGCGGCAACAGAAAGCAGTATGTAGATGTTTGAGCCGAGCTGGTAATGGATTTGAAAGTCTGAAACTTTTTGAGTAAACCTGGCAGAGGGGAATATTGTGTAACGTGTTTAATAACCTTTGGGGATTGGGAATACATTAAAATAATTACACAAATTACAGTGAAATAAAACGACTAATGAATGTAAAATAAAAGAACATCCAACTAATACAGATAGAGATGAAATTCTGCTACTTACCACTCATCATTTCCTCACACCGCTTTATCCAGATCTCATATGATTTGTCAGAAGCTGTGGAAATCACAAAAAAAATAATTAATAATAATAATGGTAATGTTCCGTCTTGCTTTGATACAAAATAATACAGATTTGGAAAAATACAACATTAATAGAGAATTTAGTGAAAAGATTTAAGAGCTTCAGTGAAGTGCTAATGAAGTCTACGGTGATTTGACTAAGTGCTGGAGAAGGCTGAAGTCATTATTATAATAGGTTTGTTTCCAAAGCTGAAATTACTTGGAAGAAAATGAGCAAACAGGGGAGAGTAAAAATAAGTAAAAGAAGTTTAATACATTATTGGGGTTATATAAGCAGCAGAAGAGATGAAAGGAGAAGAAAAAGAGACTCATTTCTGGTGTTTTTCACCAGCCCATCAATTTGATTTTGACTAGAGATTCGTTGAATAATTATGGCAGGATATGTGGACCACTTGCCCTGGTAATGCTAATACAGTCTGTGGTGAAGAGAGAAAACATAATGACAGCCTGTTTTATAATGAAATAAATAAATAAATAAATAAAAACACGTCCATTAAACATCAATTCATGCCTTGATGACAGTGATGCTGTTGCCATAACTACAGTGTTTTCTTCCTCATGTTCTGCATCTGTCACTTACAGAGATTTTGTCACAGTGGGTCTGTTATGAAAACGGTAACGGTGTTTAGATTGGACTACATGGTTTGACTGGCTCATGTGATCTGGAACAGCACAAATTAATAGTTAGTGGTTTTAAATTCTATTATGTCCTACGGTGAGATCTTCTTGGATGAATCCCTCAAGACAAAACCAAAATGTACAATAGCTCTGTTGTAACACTGTCAGCATGTGACCTGACGTTACTACACTAGAAACAAAGTCATTAACCTATTCAGCCCTGGAAGGATGTGATGCAACAGCTCCAGCTACAAAAAGCCTAAATTAGCCTTTTATATTAATTTTAATAAGGCTGTACTCAACATATGCCTCAGGGTATTTGAAGGATATTTGCTGATTTGCCATTTTTCCTTGTTGCCTTGCTTGTGAGCTTGTACTGTATTTGTATCTGAAAGCCACTGTACTGTGGGTGTGCGTGTTACAGTTTTGTCGAATTTTAGAATGGAAACACTTAAGATTAAGGTTTGTGCCAGTGCATACTATGTTCAGATGTTTTTTCTATAAAGATATAACAAGTTGTATTACACTTACAATGTGCAAAATAGAGCCATGCGGTATTTTCTTAAATTCACACCGACTCTAGCTGTGATGGGAGATATGGGCTGGGAACCCAATGAGGTACGGTGGAGTGTATATATGGTGCGTTTATGGAATAGGATACTAGGATTAAATCGTAACAGGATTGCAAGAAAAATCTGTCTGAGTAGGACACCGACACTCTGACTAATGGGACATGGGATAGGGACATCTTGCTGAGAGCTGGATATGAAGACCATTATTATAACAAAGAGAAAGTGGAGATTTTAACATATTAAAAGAAATAGTTTTTCAACAAAGTAAAGATAGATGGGCATAGGATATTTGGGGTAAACCAAAGCGGTACTTACTGTGAAATAAAACAGGTATTTGGCCCAGAAAACTACGTTTTGTATAATTTATCTAAAAAGAAAAGATCCCTGTGCTCAATTGAGAGCTGGTATTCTTGGTCTTCATATTGAGACAGGCAGATATGTCGGCACAGCAGAAGACGATAGAATTCGTCATTTATGTGACGTCCAAGAGGTGGAGAATGAAATTCATTTTGTGTTCTACTGTCCTTTCTATGACTCTATAAGACAAAAAATGTTTAGTAAGGTAGATCCAAATAATGAATTTGTGTGGTTAGTTGATGCTGAGAAGCTAAAACTTCTTTTTCAGTTGAATATTATTTGCATTTTCTTTATTTCTTGAAAAGGGTTGGGCAACGAGACAAAGTGCGATATGTAGTTGAATAGTGAAAGTAATCTGAAATTGTTTATCTATGTCACACCTGTGTGGCAGGTAACACCAACAGGAAGGACTGTCTAGTCTTTTTTTCTTGTATTTGTCATTAAATGTGTCTTGTAATCCCATATGGGATGGGCCACAGTGGTGGGATGACACGAAAATAAAAAAAATTCATTCATTCATTCATACAATGTAATGTTCAACGCCCTTTTTGCCACTTGTTTCAAGTTTGGATAGTTCACCCAAAATTGAAATTTCACTCATTATACACTCACCCTCAAGTCTATTTTTCAAGCTTGTTTGTAGCAGAAGCTCCTCTTTCCGGTTCGTCCAAATTTGACGAACCGGGAAGAGGAGCTTTGAGGAGGTTCAATACAAGACGGACATTACATACGAGCAGCATGGAGGTATTTGGATGTTTTTTGTTGCGTCTTTTTGTTACAAAGACAGTTGGTATCCATTTGCAACCGTTATATGGACATGCACTGCTATGCCGAGACCCCCTGTAACTCAGAGAAGCCATGGAGGACTCTGAAACTTCTCCCAGCCCTTAGTCGACATGAGGGTGAGTAGGGTTGTTCGGTATACCGGTACTAGAGTGGTACCGGGGTACTGACGCATTTAAAACGGTACCATACTGCGCTTAGATGGGACCGGTACTTTCATTTTGCGCCGCCGGCAGCGGTGACGTCGCTGCGTGAAGTCGCCGCATTGTAATTTGAGCCGCGGCGAGCGAGTGAGCGAGCCACAAACGAAGCAAGGTTTTGTTTTTTAAATTACCATTACAGCGCCACCTGTGCCTGTGTTTATGTGTGTGTGCGCCGCGCGGGAGAGAGAGAGAGACGGGCCGCTACAGACTCGTTAATTAATGCTAACACTGCTGGTTGATACGGTAAGTTTCGTTTTTACCGCGCACCACCACTGGCATGGAAATTTAATCCTGCAGCAGCAGTGACTTTGTATTAAAATAAAGCCAATAATGACATTTTTTGTGTTCTCTTTTTATTTGGAAAAGTACCGAAAAGTATCGAAAAGTATCGAAAAACATGTTGGTACCGATACCGGTACCAAAATGTTGGTATCGTGACAACACTAAGTGAGTATATAATGAGTGAAATTTCAATTTTGGGTGAACTATTCCTTTAAGACAATGACAGGACAGAACTTCCTGATGTCATGAATTAGCACGGGATCACAGGATATTGTTGTCTTCGCTATTAAACAAATCAGTTTGCGATTGTATCATAAGATTAAGATTTCTTCAGTGTTCTTTGTTCAAGAGATTTGATCAGGAGTCCAATTATCCACAGAAGTCTCATTGTCTCCAAAACAAACGCACTCACTAATTAAATCTCAATAAAGCAGTTTCACAATAAAAATCTGTCTTTCTCCAACATTCTGCGGCGGACAATGCAGGTCAGGTGGGACTGTGAGAGGGGCTCTGTGCTCAGCTCACTTTTCTGATTATTGAATGAAGGATGTTAGTCCTTAGTTTGAGAGTTATACAGTAAGGGCTATAAGGTTATTAAAAAGTGATGGTGAAATATCCAGCAAACAGTGGGTGCTTATGCAAAACTCTGTTAAAGAATAACCACTAGAAGAATAAAAACAAGGAGAGCAGGAGCAGGAGAGACTGGCCTGATGAATGACTGTGATAGATTCAGATTCTTTAACTGGCTCATTGTTATATTCTTATAATGACTCTGAAATTGACCTGAAGCATACTGACAATTGATGAAGCATACTGACAACTGATTTTTTCTACCCTTGGTGCAAGTGAAACCACCATCACTAACAGTGCATGGTTGAAACAATACGTCCACTTCCATTGTTTATGGAATCACGCAGTCTAAATGAAGTGCGGGAGTAAATGTATGCCAAAGATGTTGAATCTCAACAAAGACAGTTTAACACAGACCTGCCTTAGTTGTGGAGGGAAATTGGATTTAAAACTTAAATGACAAACTGTAAACTCCGTCATGGTGAAGTTGAATATGTCAGAAATAAATAGTAGTCAACATGAAAGTGCATTTGGTAAGACACCATGCGGACCAATTGAGTTCATCCTTCATTTATATCAGAAACACGTACTTACTGACAGTTTTGCCAGTGTCAACTTTAGTATAGCTGTATATTTTAAAATGCATTTAAAGAGATAGTTCAACATTTTGGCAAATTAGCCTATTGCCATATTAGCCTATTGCCATAATCTCTGTAGTCATAGGAGTAGGTTTATTACCTTTATTTATCGGTGCATGTTGTTTTGAGATCCACGGGGCAGAGATGCCAGCTGCTCAGTGAACACAATGGAGGTGAATGGTACCGGTCCCCTGTCCCTCATCAAACTCATCAAATACACAATCCACTCCAAAACACTCTCGTGGGGAAGTTGTGACCTGCACATTCACCACACTATGAAATAACTCGACCCCAACCGTGAAAACAACTCTGTCTCGTAATGTTACATCATTATTTCATAGCGTGGTGAATGCGCAGGTCACAACTTGTCCACAAGAGCGTTTTGGAGTTGTTGGATTGTGTATTTGATGAGTTTAGCTGAGCAGCTTGCGTCTCTGCCTGATCTAAAAACAACATGAACCAATAATTAAAGGTAACAATAGGAGAATTTTCCAAAATGTTGAACTATCCCTTTAAAATTTTAAGAACTAGAATAAAACATAAAATGTATCGACTATAACAAGGTCACCTGATATAAGAATTATAAATGAATAGTAGTAATAAAACAAAGAAATAGAATGAAGTGTATTATGAAGCCTATGTACAGCCACTTACCACAGTAATAAAGAGAAAGTGAAGTGAGTTTGTTTGCAGCCAGATTGAACCAGTTAGTTTTATTCAATTAGATTAATCTAATTAAAAATGCTGCCACTATTTTACCCGCACAATATGCAGTATATTATGCATATAGAATGTTTTCAGTACCCAACAATACATTTAAAGATATCTACCACACAATCAGAAAGGAATGGACTATCTGTAAGGTACAGTACTTGCATAAGGAATAAATACAATCTGTATGAAATCATACCAGTGCTACTAGATTATGAGCACAATGACTAAAGTTTCACACAATCATTATGAGCAGCTACAGATTCACTCCCACTGTGTGATCACTCAGCAACAAATTGCTTTGAATCATCAACTAGTGCATCATGTTCCCAGACCCTCTGCTCATTTTCAAAGGACAGAATACAAAGGTAACATTAGAGTAGTGCAGCTCCTTAGGAGGATGGTGTGTAACAAGTGAATGGCCGAAAAGAAAAACTGATGTGGTGTGTACAAGAAAAAGATTAGTTGTAAATATGGCAGTAAATGAATAGTCTGGCCGTTTAATAAAGGCTGTTGCTTTTCAAGTCCAAGCATAGTCATACGTTGTTTCCCCAACTGCAGGAACAGAGAGGCTAATGCTTACAGTTCATTTTTGGTTGCTAAATCAGCTACACTCATAGGAAGTCATTACTGTGCATGTGTTTAGTGTCAACTGAACTCCACAGGCTGGGACAAGCAACTTAGCTGAACTGTAAAGATATTCCTACCTTACGTCCTTACCCAGCAACTGATAGTCAGGTACAAGCTTAGACTAAACTCACATTGTCCTGCTCACATAATAATTACATTTCAGATGAGTCTATTAAACTGGAAGGAGGATGGCGACCATAGAGGAGCTGAGGTTCCTTAAGTAAATTAGGTATGCAAATTGGTCACCTTTTAAGCTAATTAAATGTTTATCTCAATGCAGGAGCCACTGTTAAATTTTAATTTTCTATACATGGCGTGAGCAATTTTCTGCATCATGGCATTTCATTTTGATTTTAATATCAACAGATAAATGTCAAAAGCTGTAACCTAAGACACAAAAGACAAATGTGAATAATCCTATCTATAATGATTCTAGAGTCATTTAATTTGAAGGAATTCTGACGAACACAAGCCAGCTCTGCATTCACATGTCATTATGTAAGAGGAAGCTAGAGGATACAAATTTGTAAACATGTTTACTCATTGAGAAGAGTGAAGCAGACAGGTACGGCTGGAAACAGTGGTTGGTAACTAGCGGGATGATGAGGAAGTTTGCGCTCGTGTCTCCAGGCCAAAATAGGCTGTACTACTCACCATCCAGCTGGTGTCCCTGAGTGAAGGCTGCATGTGCTGACTGATACTGGTTCAGGTGGTACTCTGCTATTCTGCAGTTAGGGGAGAGACATACGCCACACACACAGTCAGCCTGGATAATCTTGTTAAAATAAAAGTAGCTTTCTCTGACAAACAAAATTAGAGTCACATCTCGTTTTGGCTCTTTAGCCTTTTTCTCTTTGAATTTTAGAGTTGAAATTAAACAGTCAGTTGATCTCAACAAACTATTAACTTCAGAGACACAAATTGAAATTGAAAACCAGAAAAGACTTGGTTCATTTTCATACTTGAAATAACTGCAGGTAAGCGTGCTACAATAATAAAGGAATTTTATCTAATTTATCTCTGCAGATCTAATGTATACCACAGAAACTAACAAATCTAACTGGGTGATTCAATAATGGCCTCAGCTTAGCTTATATATGCCACTAGAACATTTACAATTATCCTCATTTCCTTTATCACATCAAACTACATACCCTGTTCGCATGAAAGCAAGGGGGAGGCTTGGTTTTAACTGTTGTGCTTTCTTGGCATCATCAGCAGCACCTATTGAGAAAAAAAAAGAGTTTACTATTCATATTATACAGTATATACACACACACACACACACACACACACACACATATAATATAATATAATATAATGTAATATAAAACACAGATATGTATATTTTCTGAAAGAAATAAAGTATAACCATACAAACGATACAAATGTTTCTATGACCATTTACATATCACTTTTGTCAACACAATGCAGTGCAGGCTTACAGCTGTAGTTTTTCAGGAGGATGTGGGCATAAGAACGCTGACAAAACCACTCTGCGTTGGTGACATCCCCTTGCAAGGCCTCGTTCAGTGCCTAGAAGAAAAGAGAAGGTATTTCAGTGATCTCTGAAATACTTTTTTGTGGCTAAAAGTAGGGCAGGAAGATGCTGACACTAAAACTGACATGGCTGTCTCCTTTCCAATTCTGGCTCTCAACAACTGGTATTCAGGAGTAACCTAATATTAGCTTTTATAGCGCAATCACCATCAGGTACAGTAAGGTGTGTTTTTGTTTGTTGTTTTTGTGTAAAGTGTTTTATGTGAAGTAAGTTACTACTTGTTACCGACTTCCTGTGTAAATCTGTTGATGATGACACTGCAGGCATGTCCACTTATCAGACTCGCATATCTAACCACTGTTAACCAGTATCTCCTGATGTTTTAGGCATGACGCCTTTCATAAGGTGCAATAAAGTAAGTTATCGTGCAACCTTTAAAACGTTGTAGTTACTTCGGGACATGGACAGTGATGCTCTGTGTCTCTGTAAAGTGATGCTAACAGGGTGTGTTAGCTAACTCTCCTCGCTAATAACAACCATCGGCAGCCTGTCACTGACACCGGTTAACCACAGCCACTCAGCAGAGAGGGCGACCAGGTGTTAACGTTACCCCGGTACGGTCGGTGGTTTAGTTAGCTAACGGTTGTGTTTACCTCCAGAGCTTTCTGTGGATCCTCGTCAATGAAGCTATCGGAGAAGCTGCTAAAGCAAAACAAACAAACAAACCGTTACCGTTACAAGCACCCGATTGGAGGAAAATGTGCTAAATAAAGTGTTTTAAATGGAAAGCGTGTTAAGTGTTTGTTTTAACTTGCCGTTCGGTTGCCATGGGCTAGCTGCGGCCGTGGATACTGTTCCTGGAGTGACAGGAAAGTTCTAGACGTGCAGGCTGGAAAACGTGATAGCAGCAGCAGCAGCAGGAACACAGGAACAGGCCTGTCAACATCCGACTGCACACGGCGCACCGGCCACTGCTGCCCCTGTCGGCCTGGAGGGGCAGTCATCTGGGGACATATTATGCTCATTTCTGCTTCTTGACATGGTACCTTGATGTCTAAAAATGATGTTAGTAACATGCTTTGGACAGAAAAACCAAAAGATTGCGCACAGCTGGGTTCTCTACACACCAGTTTCACAGCCCTGCTCTAAACGGTCGGTTTAGAATCTTCGCTCTGGTAGCTGAGGTAACCATGGGAGTGAGGGCTTGAATATTCACGTCACCCGGCTTGTGATGTAATAAGCCGGGTGAAATTAAAACGGCTTGTTAAGAGACACATTTTCTGACTATGGCAGTTTACAAAATGTTGACATAGTTGTCAAAACTTACGTTTAAGGGGTGAGGAGGCGCTCTGGATACGCAAATACACTAAAGCAATGAAAAAGTGAGTTTTGCATAATATGTCCCCTTTTAACACGGAAGTAACGTGGTGACTCCATGGTAACGAGTCTCAAAGTAAAGAGTAACAGCCGGCTTTAAATTGATTATAGTGGCAAATTATCATCAACAATATCAAGTATCTGAGGTAATCGACACGGCCAAAACAATGCAGTGTATTTTTTTTTTTTTTTAACAAATGTGTTTATTGATATTTCAAGCTTTACATACTTAAACACACTTACAGAATTTTTCTTGTTTAGTTAAAAGCTTTAAATTATTTTGTTCCATATCTGAGTAAAAAAGTAGAAAAGGCAAAAAATAGGAACAGCATGAACAGAGAACCTATCAGCAAGGTGGTTCATATTCTTATGACAGTGTCGGAGGTCTGAAAGTTAAAATAAATGATTGAATAGATAATAAAAATATTGATAATTATGTAGAAGTCAAATTGAGTAGAATTTCCATGGTGATTGATACTTATGAAATGAAATCATAACAAAAACGGAAATACACCCTTTTACTTTTGAGGGTCCAGGCCTGTAGGTGTCTATATGATGCTTCTTCTCTGGAAGAGGGTCTGGCGAGCGAGACTAATATGATGCTGAATCGTCTAGGTGTCCTGTAATGTTAGTCCAAAGTAAGTAATTAGTTGAATAAGGCCATGTCAAGGTTGAGCTTTGCTGTTATTTTTTCCATTGTGTATACCCTGAGAAGTCGTTCTTTCCATTGATCAACGGTCGGGGGTAATGGCTTACACCAGGACATAGTTATCTTTTTTGCCACCATTATGAGGACTAGGTACATTTTTTCTTTACATAAAAAGTCACAAGGAAGCACTCCAAGAACAAAGATCAGCGGGTCATTCCTTACACTAATTTGTAAAATGTTAGAAAGTTCCGCTCGGATCAATGCAGTGTATTTTATTATGTGAATTGAATAAACTTTATTGATCCCAAACTAAAGTCTTGCATGTAAAATCTCAATTTCTAGAGGAACTAGAAAATATATCACTTAAATACAGTGGAAATATTGTATATGGTATCCCACTCTGATGTGGGTGAATAAGTGAGCAGGGGTGAACTCCAAACAGATGATGACAAAATTAGTTCATTTTTTTTTTATTTACCATAATCTTTTAAACACCTCGGTACTGCATGAAAGCAAACACAGTTACAAAAAGCAACAGAAACTCCACCTCTCCCTCTGCTACAAGCTTACAAATCCATACCAGTAAAACTTACAGATAAAGCAAAGTGAGGGGATTTCAAAATAAATGTTTAACACAGTAATAAAGTGAAAACAGTTTTGCATAGGGGGGTTTCCTGGGGGAGCAAAGGCACCGTTACAAACATCACATAACCAGGTTTAGCCTCACAGATCCCAGTCTGAATCTCACCAGCTCAGTTTTCATTGTAAGTCAGGTGGAACTTTATCAGCTGGCCTTTGCGAGACTAAACCGAGATCAACTGAAGAGAAAACAAAGAACTTAGCATTACTTCATTATAAACGGCCAGCTGTTTTACTCTTTTGCATAGAGTATAATCTGTGCAGCAAAATAAATGTTTATAAACCTGAGGGAGAAAATGGCAACAAGGCACAAAGTCAAGCATGTTCACAAACATACAGAATATGACGCACAATACACAAAGATATGCTTCAGAGGTCCATATAAGCATTTAACTGTATATACGTGTAGTAACTAAACAGAACATGTGCATTGCAGAAAGGCTACTCTGAAGGAGGCTGAAGTATAAGGCTATGAGACCATTTCACTGGTGATTGTCAACAAAGGCAGGTCCACTGTACATACTTCAGCTATAAACAGCAGCAGTGCTAAATTCCTATTCTAGAAATACAGTGATCCCTTGTTTTCAACATTTCATAATACAAACATAATAATTCAGTAATCTTAAAAAATAGAAATAATAATAATAATATGGAATGTTTTCCCTCAATAACCTCATGATCACCAGGGACAGTGGAAACAGGGACAGGATAGGTCTAAGATCTCCAGGCACTTAAGAGAAGAAACTTACAGCAGGGGTAAGCATTAGTGCATCGAGCCAGAGGAATGTTTCAGCATGTGACAATAAAAAAAATAAAATAAAATAAAATAGAGCAAAAGTAAAGACAGAGAAGGAGGGCACAGTGTCCTCATCAGGTAATTAGGTCCAAGACACTGGAGCTGAGGTGCAAGCGGCGGGTGTGTCTGCAGGAGGTGCAGAGAGGCTGTGGATTCCAGTGCATGTCTGTCTTTGGTGTTTCACTGTTTCGTATAATTAACAGTTACAGAAAACAACAGAAGGCTGAAATAAAGGAGTTTAATAGGCTGCCTGTCTCCTTAGAACATAAACTGCTCAATGCCGTTCGTTTTGGTTCCTGCCAATTTCCTCCCAACTCGGATGTCAGTAAGGAAGGACTGATCTAGAATTACATTTGTTACCAACTTTAAAAAAAAAATAAAAAAAAATCTAAAATATCAAAATATCAAAATAAGCCTAGATCAATAATCCCAGTCTTACACACTTTAGAAATAAAGGCCCTGGTGTGTCGACATTGCTGCAGCAAAGTGCGGCTCTGTAACTGGTCCTGAGTCAGTGGAGTGTGTGAAGTGGGTGGTGGTGGTGGAGCGGTCTGTTCTACTGGTCAGAGCTGGTCAGAGGCACCAGATGTGGAGTCTCTACTTGAGGAGTTTTCTGGCCTCCGTGTGACGCCTCCACGGCCTGGACGGCGGCGTCCTGTCTCTCGTACAGACTCCCCAGCAGCTGAGCCGTTTTGAAGACCGAGGCGTGACCCGTGGGCTGCAGGGACTGGACCTTCTCCAGGTTCTGGAGGGTCCGCAGCATCTCGGCGGACACGATGGGCAGATGCTGCTCCTGGATCAGGCTGGTGCTGGCCGGCCGCAGGACGGTGTCGCGCTGGCCCGGGGGCCGGGGGGCCGGTCTGGTCCGCTGGGGGGCCGGGGCTCGGACAGGGGTGAACGGCGACATCTTCTTCTGCGGCGGGTGGGCGTCTTCGTCCTCAACCGACCGGTCGCTGGAGGATATCGTGCTGTCGTCGGAGTCGTCGCTCGCGCCTTCGTCGTTGCAGCTGTTGTCGTCGTGATCGTCGTCGTCTTCTTCTTTGGCGCCGTCTCCGTCTGTGATGTAGATCATGTCTTTGGGCAGAGAGGTGAACTGGTAGACGAGTCTCTGGCCCTCGACCTTGTTCAGAATCCCCCTCTGGTAGTAGTACCTGCATGAGACAACATTCAACATTAACAAACACAAAGAGTTACTAGACACCTCATCACCTACTCATAACCCTGTTTCCCTGAGATGATTGAAAAATCTTTCAAAACCCTCTCAGGCTTAAGAAACTGTGGAGAAGGCGAATCAGGAGCGTCTTAAGGAGCTTCCAAACTCACAGGAGGGACTTAAACCTACATGTTTGCTTTTGAAAAGGAGGAAAACAATAAAAGCTTGCATTTGCTGTTTTTTCCTCCTTTTCTTGGTTTTCACTTCTGTCATGACACATTTAAAATAAAAAGACAAAATGCCCACAAACATAACACAGAAAAACATGCACATTAACTGAGCAATTATTCATCTGTGTCAGATCATCCATATATTACATATCTACTGACTACTTATTTACCTCATTCATATCTGCCAAACTTCTGCCAAAAGCAATAATTACAGCACTGACGCTGAGCGATGTTGTGATGAAAGATGTTCTCATTTTATTTATTCATTTAAAAGCACTTTATAATTCTGTCTCTCATAAAAGACAGTACATGTATGAATGCAGCTGGCAGTGTGTTGTGCTTTACTGATGTGTTTTTAATATCTATCATTATATTACAGGCAGTTAAAAAGAGCCACATCACATTAAAGTGTTGTTCAAGATTCTCTTCAGCACCACAGAAATCCAGCATTAACAACATGCACATGTGCCTTTTGTGAAGTTGTGCTTTGAGGAACACATGTCAACATTTTACTGTTTAATCTTCACAGAAATGCTCAATCATTATTGGGAAACAGTGCCCGGATCTGCCTCCAACAAAGGATAAGAGCAGGAAGCTTATGAATGTGTTATGATTTTCATAATAAGTGTTTCTGAGTGTTGTGTACCTGAGTGCTCTGCCCATTGTCTCATAATTCATGTCTGGCTTGTTCTTGTGTTTGCCCCAGAGTTTAGCCACTGCTTTAGAGTTGACCAGTTTGAATATCCCTGCGTGGGGATTAGTCCATTTGATGTAGCGGGGGCAAACCTGTCGGTCCTGCAACAACTCCATGAGGAACTGCCACAGGTACAGGGTGTTTCCTCCTGAAGCACAAACACAGGAAATATTATAGAGAAGGAAAGACAAGGACACAACATGGGAAATTGCTTTTGAAAAAGCTGCATAACAGTGACTGATCCCCTGTGAGCCATCCAAAGCCCCTTTCAGACATGGTATTTGTTACATTGCTGTGTTCATTTATCTGTTTAAATGCTGCCTTTTTGTCCTTTCAACACTGGTGTCTTTGACATTCATGTCCTTGATGGCTTTATTTAGACATGGCAGTATATTAACAGAAAGAACCACAGGCCCACGTGACACTTGGCACCTGGTGCATGTGAAGGTGCTTTGAGTCAGAGCTGTGAAAAGCTTCTTGTTCTCTCCCAGGCTGCATCGCTGAGGATTATGAGATTGATTTGAAGTGTCATTGTCAAAACCTTGTGATTCGAGTCTAATGTCTCAATTCAATTATAAATGAGCGCCAGCTGGAATCATGCATCTAAGGGTTAAACCGCATCTCCATCAATTTCTTTAAACCATGACCCACTAGATAAAACCAATTATTAAAAAAACATGGGGAGCACTGACCACTTTTGGGTAAAATGAATGAAGTCAAAATTGTAGTTACACCTCAATCTAATTATCTCTCTGTTGCTTCCTCTGAAGATCTCTGATTTGATTTATTGGCAGGACAATAACATTATCAGTGATTTTCAATGAGATAAAACGAAGCCCAGAATCAAAATGAGTAGGATGTGTATGGACAGGGACAAAGGAAGATGAGCATTACCGGATGTCAGGGTGTATAATCTTTCGAGATAATCAAACTAACTAAACATTGGGTTAGAGTTGATCCAGACTTAGAGTGGGCAACCATAGAAAAGAGGCTGGCTGCACGTTATTGTCTAATTACCTTTTTATCAGAACAGTTGGAAAATAAAACTCAAAATCCCATGCTGCCTACTCAACTGTGTGTGTGCTATGATGCATAAAGCTTGTCATAAACCAGGCATATGCGTCCTCACTGTGGAATAACCCAAAAATACATACTAGTGGGAAAAGAATGGAACACAAAAGAGTGGCAGCCTGATTTGGATCTTCAGGGGAATCATAAACTTGTGAATAATTTGTGGAAATGCTTACAAATAAAACATCACTGAGGTTCCCATTACCTCAAGAAGTTCACTGAGCTTCAGTATTATACAAAACACTTCACAGGTGACTCCTGCAATATTCTTTGATACAGCAGAAAGACTCATGAGTATAGGAGGAGCTCAGATATTATATCTAATGTGGGCTAAACATCAGAGATGCTGGAGGGAAAGTCATCCACTGTAAAAGTGTAAAATAAAAAATAACATTGGATGCTCACTAGATTTCACAAAGTGGTAATTGATGAAAAACAGGTGCATTAAGTATAAAAGCCATCAAATATAATCTTTGTTTTGTGTCAATTTGCTATTGAGTAATGGTCGCCAAATACATTCTCATCAGCATTAATTAATATAATTAGCTTTGATGCATATTTCACTACATATTAATCAACTATTCATTCACTTTGCATGAATATTTTTTAACATCTGTCTATCTGTCCCTATGTCTTTTTCATTACTAATTAATCAGATGATTATTATCTGAATGAATCAATTAATCACTTCATCCGTAAAATCCCAGGAAATAGTGAAAAATGTATTCATGTTTTTCATTTATTTGCAAGAGACTGATTCATCAATGACATATTTAGCTAATTTGATTTTGATCTTTTTACATCATCTTCAACTGACTCGATAATGATCTGTTGTACGTACCGTTCGCCAGGTAATGTACACCTAATACTTCAAATAGTGAGATTGTGTTTAATTACAGCAACTCCTTCAGAATGTGAGCAAGATGTGCACTCAATTTAATTTATTTTGTCTGTGCCTCACATGTTATGAAATGAGGTACATGTGTGACAGTGCCTTAACTCATGTTCTTGTTTGGTAATACCTTTGTTGTATTTGTCTTTTTTTACTGTAATTTCAGGTGTGGGAGACTCTGCCCTCCGATGTCGAGCTTTTCTACCTGCAAAAGTAGATGAAGAATAAAAACTGTCAAAAAAAATATTCCATCTATAATTTACTTTCAGATAAGAAAATAAACACATAATGTGACTGACCTCTCTTTTTGGACTGCAGCTGTGCCACAGGCTTCTCTGTGTGCAACGAGTGCCACTGTGACTGGTCAACAGGTCCCACAATCCCTTCTGCTGACACAGTCACCTGGGTAACAGGAGCAGTGATGACATCACCCAGTGATGGTAAGAAGGTCTGGGCTGCAGGGGGCATAAACAGATGTAATGAAAGAGAACAGCACTGTGGCCATCATGTCTAAAAATAACATCACACAGCCAAACACGTCCTACATCAAAAAGCAGAGGGGGGGACACACTGTTGGTGTGCATATGACCAATGCTAATTCAGGTGTGTGTCTGTTAGTGCGTGTGCACTCACAGTAGTGTTGTTCCAGGGAGAGCGTGTCAGTACAGTCCATGTTGAGAAGCGAGTCGGCAGCAACAAGCGTCTCCATGGTCTCCTCTTCTCCACTTTCACATGGCTCCACTGCAGCCCGCACAAACCAGAGGAACACACACACACAAACACACAGCAGGCACAGGAACATTATTAAATATGAGAAACAGACTAGAAGGTCAGTTCACCCAAAATATGAAAACAAAAATCTCCTCTTGTGGTATCTGGCCATGTTAATAGTTTTCTTTTCTTTTCTTACATGTGCATCCCACCTGCCATTGAATCAGGGAAGAATTTTATTTGCGGTGCCACAGGTTTCAAAATGTTATTTTCAAAAGACTCCAGCACGGTGTGAGAATAAGCCACTACACAGGGTTCCTACACATTTGAAATTTCCAAATTCCATACTTGTTCCAGACCCTAATTTCCAGAAATAAGAGTAAATGTGTGCATCATGTAAATAAATTATGCAATTAATCATTTGTTTTCATTATTCTGAATGCGTATGCTATTATGCAACCAAATAATTTCCAGGAGATTGTAGCTAGGTACAATAGCGTGTACAAAATAATTCACCCAAATAACTTAAGATAAAACCAAACCTAGATAAGTATTAAGATAAATACATTTCCATACAATAGTTTGCATTTTCCATACTTTTCCAGACCTGGAAATGTATAAAATCAAATTCCATACTTTCCATACTTGCGTAGGAACCCTGACTAGACATTTTGACATGTCACAGTCAGAAAAGCACAGATGTAAAGAACAAAATGGATAACTACTGGATTGTACTGAGCTGCAGGTTCAGGGTCCTGGTATCACGTCACCGCTGCTGGGTCACTTGAACAGAGCTGACGCCTCGTTAATGTTATTAGTGACACCTGTGCTCCTCTGACCTACTCTACTGCTGTAGGGAAGTGGTCTCAGACTTCTGCACCTCACTGTAATATATGTCAAATCTCCATTGGCAAATGTTTGTAATGAACAGCAACAACCCAGTCAAATTGTTGTTGTTGAACATTTTAAAGGGATAGTTCACCCAAAATCAAATTTCACTCATTATCTACTCACCCTCATGTCGACTAAGAGAGTCCTCCGTTCCTTCTCTGAGTTACGGGGGGGTCCGCGCAGCAGTATTTGTCCATATAATGGTTGTCAATGGATACCAACTTTCTTTGTCCAAAAAGACACACTAAAAAACATCCAAATACCTCCATACTGCTCGTCTGTAATGTCCCTCTGGTATTGAAGCCCCAACATGAGAAATTGTTCCGCTGGTCAGTGCAAATCACGCGAGATTTGCACTGACACAGGAAGAGCAGTGAACCGAGACACTGGGAGCTTCCACTACAAACAAGCTTAAAATATAGACTTATTTAATTTTTTTCGGAATAATTTCTCATGTCGGGGCTTCAATACAAGAGGGACATTACAGACGAGCAGTATGGAGGTATTTGGATGTTTTTTGGTGTGTCTTTTTGGATGAAGAAAGTTGGTATCCATTGACAACCATTATATGGACAAATACTGCTGCGCGGACCCCCCCCCCTGTAACTCAGAGAAGGAACGGAGGACTCTGAAAATTCTCACAGCTCTTAGTTGACATGAAGGTGAGTAGATAATAAGTGAAATTTGAATTTTGGGTGAACTATCCCTTTAACATAATTTCTTCAAAGTTGCATTGGCCCAAAAACAGACATTTGTGTTCAGTCACTTCATCTGCAAGCAATGTCTGCATTAATCTTCTAGAAAATGTACCGTGTTACGATTATCTACCCATATGTTGTGTCATTAGAGGATTTTATAAATGTAAGCACCACAAATGAAATTCAGGTCACCTTAGTTTTACTGCAGGTCCACTGATGGCAGACGTTTAAGTGGTGGGTGTCTGAAAACATATAACCAACCTATCTACAACCACCAGAGCAGCAGTTAGTACTTTGTTGTGTGACACTAAAGACCTCCACAGCCTTATCAGATGGGTTCAAGCACCCATTCATTGTGCCCCCCTCAGTGGGTGGGATGGGCTTTCCTGGAATTGTTCAATACTATCGTACGGCTGACCGAGACAGCGGAGACTGAGCTGGATCTGCAGCTGCACAAAGGAGTTCATACGAGACACAGTGATCCAGTTACTGTGCTTAGCTTATGTATTTTGGTTTTTCTAGTAGGTTCAGTCGAGTTTGTATTGTACCACCAGCACCGGAAGTAGCAACATTAAAGGGATAGTTCAACATTTTGGCAAGTCATAGGGGTAGGTTCATTACCTTTAGCATGGTGCATGTTGTTTTGAGATCCGCGGGGCATGACGCAAGCTGCTCAGCGAATACAATGGAGTTGAACGGTACAGATCCCCTGTCCCTCATCTAACTCATAAAGTACACAATCCAACAACTCCAGAACACTCTTGTGGAGAAGAAGTTGTGACCTGCACATTCACCATCACCACACTATGAAATATTCAACTAACATTACGAGACAGAGTTGTTTTCGAGGCAAATGCAGCCGGAACTACTTTACAGACATGGCTGCTTGGCAGAGTGATTTCAAAAGCGCAAGTAGTTCTGTGTATTTGCTTCATGTGTCATAATGTTACATAATTATACAACATGATTATATCATAGCGTGGTGAATGTGCAGGTCACAACTTCCAGAGCGTTTTGGAGTTGTTGGATTGTTTATTTGATGAGTTAAGGCGGGCTTACACTGCACGACTATTCGTCTGTTCACAGCTCAAACTGCACGAGCTTCCCTCTTCAGTCCTACGTCTCAGATCAGTCTCAGACCACCACTAATTGCACGTCGTTCTACGATTGCTCTCCACCACGATTACCCTGCGATGCCACTGAGATTTGTGCTGCTCTATAATTGCTCGATTGTAAACCTCAAATTGACATTGGTTCCTGATGTTGGTTCCTATAGCAGAGTCCATGGTGGAAGATCAGACCGACAAACACACAGACAGACAGCGTGCATCACCTCCAAGGACGGTGCTGCTGGAAAAAAAATTAAAAAATTAATAGAACGGCGCTACTCTCTCCAGCCAGCTGACGTGTAGCTCACCTGCAGCTCTGCAGCTGTCAGAGGAGCCTCACTAGTTCTCTCTCTCGCCTGCACTTTGAAGAGTTCAACATGTGAAGATCTAACTACCATCTGAACACTGGTCAGCTGAGCCAGAGCACAGTGGACGTGGCTGGTATAGGCTCGCTATTTTATACTGTAACGGCAAGAAAAAATAATCGTCCTCAATTGTCTGATAGTGTGTGTACATTTGTCGGGCTGATCTTCCATCACAGACTGCGCTGCATTACTGATCATCACCCGGTCACCCTGTCTCTCTACAGCTGTGGTCTAACTTCAGCTTGTCACTCCCCTGTCCCTCCTCTCTCTGTCTGCCCGTTCTAACTCCATCTGACGACGTTCAGCATCACATTCAGGTTCATAAAGGCTCTGTGCTCTGTGCTAAAACAATCTGTCATGGCAAAAACTTGTTGTATGTGCAGAATCGTGACGTAGGACCCCATACATTGTCCGTCACAACGAGAAATTTTCTGGCATGTCAGAAATTTGTCGGGAGGCCGGCGACTCGTTTTTAGGACGTCGGGACGTGACGCAGAGCCTCACTAACTATGCGTCTCACGACCCCGCGATCCCTCTACGATCATGCAAATTATGCTGCGACTCGTCTGGGACGACAAAATCGTGGCAAAATCGTAAGCCCGCCTTCAGATGAGGGTCAGGGAAAATGTACCCTTCACCTCCATTGTGTTCGCTGAGAAGCTCGCATCTCTGCGGCGCAGATCTCAAAACAACATGCACCAATAATTAAAGGTAATGAACCCACTCCTATGACTACAGGGATTATGGCAATAGGCGAATTTGCCAAAATATTGAACTACCCCTTTAATATCTACTGCTTTTAGTTTTACATTTTGATTTTTCAGACACTGTGATGGTTGGTGGGAAATGCATGCGAGTCCCGTGCGTTCTTCCAATTTGCAGTTGATATATTCTGTCTATTGAAAGACAAAAAGATGCATATTATGTCCCAAGTACTTCAGGTAACTGCAGTGCTGTATCACTGCACTTTAGGTAAGACAGAAACATGTCTCTTTAGGGGAGAGTGACCCCTCAATGACCCTCAAAGCAACTATCCGATTAGTTATTTATTCTGGCTCCAAACAGCAAAGGTGTTTGCTCCTCCTCCCCCTCACTGAGCGTCAGTACACAGGTCAACACACAACACCAACACCTAACCTAGTTTTCGCCTTCAATGGAAACAATGGTGGCACATACAGTATGAGCAGGGGTGCAGATCCGATGTCAGGATTGGGGGGGGACACAAAAGTGATTTTTGCCCATATGCAACTCATACCATGCCGCCATAAATCACAACTTCATAGAGGCTCACTTACTCAACTGTTATATTACTAAATCATAATCATTCAAAAAGTACAGCACAGGGAATCATTAACTGTGCTTACCTTTCTTGTTATCACTGCTTACTCAACTGTTATATTACTAAATCATAATTTTAAGGGTCTCGGGTATGTAATGTCTACTCATGTTATCTTTCGTCTCCTTCAACCCTCCCAGATCCACAATTCTTCTCCCCATCTTCCTTTTCTCCCAGTGTATGGGACTACTTAATGCATGATTAATTGATATGGATAGATATCAAAATAAGAAGCCTTAAATTTGAGGGGGTCGTTTTTTTAACGCCTGCTGATGTCATCAGTGTCTGTGTAGTCAGAATATTTGTCAAATTTGTTCAACTATTTCAATCTTTTCTTTTTAGATGTGAATCTAAAATGAGAAGAATGTGAAGTCTGAAAATACATTTGTTCAATTTTGAATAATTTGGGGTATTTTTATTCGGGGGGGACAATTCATGTTTTTCAGAAATTCTTCACCCATGCTCCTCCCCCTCACTGAGCGTCAGTACACAGGTAAAACACACAACACCAACACCTAACTTAGTTTTTACCTTCAATGAAAACAATGTTGGCACATATGAGTTTTTCAGTCCAGCCACACTTGATGCTCAACATTATTAGACATTAGCTGTGTATGTCTGAGCACCGTGACGGGCTGAGAGGCTACAAACATCCCCTAGCTAGCAGCTGTTTGTCGTGGACACTAACTTAACTCCTCCGGTGGCCGAGAAAAAAGCAGCCGCCGACCTGCCACACCGACTAACCGTGACACCCGCAGCACGGCAGGTGGGCTGCTGCCGTCAAACAGCAGTCACACACCGTACACGGTCGGTGTGTGACTGTGAGAGCCGCTCTGCAGCAGCCGCAGCTCCGTTAGCTCCGTGAACCGAGCCCCGCCATGCCCAACTTTATCTGCTCCCAGCAAACACACAGTCACATCGGAGGAAAACAACCGGCCAGAGCGGCGCGACTTACTTTTACTTCCCAGCACTGGTGAGGACACAAGCTAAAGCATGTGTGCTGTAGCCCGCGTTGACCACGTCTACATCCTAATTTAATTAATTAACTGTCCTTTTCCAGGCACGAGCCAGGAATGTTTTGTTTCACTTCCTGAATTTTTGCGGAGGGTGGTCCATGTGCGAGGGGGCGAGAGTGCGCATGCGCGGTCTCTGGCGCCTTTTACCAAAGCTTTACTACTTGGTGTGACCTGGCTGCCAGTGTGACTCATTTTTACAAAATACAAAAACATTGTAAAGTGTACATAAATTCAACGTTTTTATAGCTTTCATGTTGATGGATTTTTAATAGACTTGATATATTGTTTGGCTTCATTTTCAAAGATAAGAAAGAGTGGTTTTTGATTAGTGTAGGCCTAACGACTTATGAATATGCCATTTGGCTAACTGCATAAACATATTGATGATATAGTATTGATTTTCTTTTGCAGATGGATTGTCAGTGAAGCCAAACAATATATGTTCAAAGCACAGGGAAAAGATATCAGGTTGCTAATATCTTCCCATAATTTGGTTGAGAAAGGGCAAGACCAAAATGAGAAACATCTTTAGGGTGTCCTACACAGAGAGAGCAGTTTAAATCTATATCTTTTTTAAATCATTGTTAAAAAAAAAAAAAAAAAACTTTAGATGGGTAAATTCTGTGAATTATTTTAAAAGATAGTTATTTTACCTTATTATTAGCCTAATTAGCCTAGCCTATATATCTATCAGGTAAGTTCCAGATCTTTTTTCCAGTTAAGGTTATTAATAATTTGTTCCACTAAGTTATGGAGTTGATACGACTTCTTTCTGAAATAAAGAGCGTATTACGGTTATTTGCGTGTTGAGGAGAAACAAATTTGGCCAATTTCAAGTTTGGTTGGATTAAAGGGCAGTATGTTGGGTTTTGTCCTAATGTACTTTTAAATAACATAATTAGTGTGACTCATGATTTGGTTAAACTTCAATAAAAACTTCACAGAGCCAAAGGTCACACTGTTGAATAAAGCATTAGCATGGAAGTAGCTTAGTGGACGCCAGGTGAGCTCCTATCATGAAATCTGAATGTGACAGTAACTGGGGCACAAATGTGTGTGTGTGTGTGTGTGTGGGTGGTGTGTATTTATTGTGTGTGCTGACCTTTGAGCAGCTGCTGGTGGTGATCCTCCTCGGTGTGTGTCTGTTCACACGCTAGACCTGCATATGAGAGCAGGTGTGGATGAGGAACCTGCTCTACAATCACCGCAGGGTAATCTGAGTGACCCCCCAGCTGCAACACACAGACACGCAAAGGAATCAGATGAGATTGCATCAGAGCATGATTTTGTCCAGTTTCAAAGATGAAGTCAGATTATTTTACACACAAATAGACATTTACTCACATGTGAGATGTTATGGTCACTGGCGAAGTCAAAGATGAGCTCTGACTGCTGGAGCATGGCTGCTGAATATCTCAGTCACACATGCACACACATACACATACACTCTAGCTGGGTGAAAATAGCATCACAGTTTTCCCTCTGAAGACTTAATGTCTGAACTGGTCTGATGTGTTTTTGTGTCCAAAACAGGCCCAGCTTCTGCCTGATGGCCGCCGGCGTAGATCTACCAGATGAGCTCCCCCTCTACGAAGCGACGACACAAGGCCAGTGTCTCTCTCTCTGTGCAGGGCAACTCGACAGTGGAAGAGTGATGTGAGTAAACTAATTGACCAGAGACACAGAGGCGTCACAGGAAACTCATGTTCGCTCGTTCTGCCTCGACTCTCGATGAGGAAGTGGGGGCTGCTGAACTGTCCTGTGGTCGGCCTGAACCTGCCATAGAAAGGAGGAACAAGAGCAAATGTGTGAGGTGAGAGCAAAAAACACCCACAAAAGAGTAGCACAGCTGCAGCCAAGGAGACTTTTTTTTTAAATTCAAAGACATTCAAATAAAGAACTGGTCACTCTGATCTGAGATATGCAGCTAGAGAGCAGCACAGTGTGCTTCCCTCTTTCATATATCTCACTCTTTTGCTCTTATCTTGTGTCTAAAAGAGGCTAAACCAGCAACAGGAAGGAAGCGTTTGCACTGCAATGTGTGCACGGGCCGTGTGTGTGTGTGTGTGTGTGTGTGTGCGTGCGTGCGTGTGTGTGGTAGGAGTAGGGGGGAGGCATCTGGTAGTTGAGCACGAAACATCATGTCTTCGCGCAACGTTCAAGGTTTTAGGGCCGTTGCATGCACATTCCTTACAACATGACTGTGAAGTGGCCTCCTTAGAACAAAGCTACAAAACAAACTCCTCTCCGTTACTCCCCCTCGCCGCCTCTCCTCCGCACTTGTTTTTCTTCCCCTCCTCTCTCTCTCTCTCTCTCTCTCTCTCGTCCTCTGGCTGTCACATCACTGTTAATTCCATTTAATCAGTCTCAGTCCTCTCTGTTAGTCTGCGAACCGTCTCTGCTCCTCTGCCCCTTCGTGTTTGAGTTATTCTGAGGTTAAAGTCAATTCACGCTCTTCTTCTCCTGCTGTTGCGTAGCAGCCTCCCACTCCCAAGTGTCACATTTAAAAACTGTTGGCACACCTGCACTTACCTTCAGCTCCTTTCCGTCCAAGATCACGCCAGCGTTTAGGTTTTGTATGCAAACAAATCTCGCTGCGTGAACAAATTGCTTCTAAGGAGTTAATTCTAATCACAGAGCTCCTACATTTTAATCCCATTAATCCTCAGTTTGGCTGAAAAGCCTCGGTATAGTTTTTCATTTTCTAAACCCCGGCTGTCAAACAAGAGGGAGAGTGCGAGTGAGCTTCTTTTGTCTTTATGTGTGTGTGCGTGATAGAGGCACAACATGTTTGGGTCAGTTATCACACAGGAAGCACAGCTCAGTTAGGAGGCACCGCTTCCTGAGTTCCTGTGCCAAACCACTGCCAACATGTCTGCCAGCAATGGCCCTCTCATTTTCCACTTCCTATGATGTGTGCAGTCATTTGGCACTCAATGATTTATGTAGGACATGGGAGAGATGGAGTTTACTCTTCAAAGCACTGTAAGATTTAGGAGAAGTGGTCCACTTTTTCTGTAAAATGCAACACCTGATTTTTTGAAATCATAGCCGAACCTTCAGTTGATTGATTAACCAAATAGATTTAAAACATTTGTGTGCGTCTTAAAAAGTTAAGCAACATTGGCTGATTTCAGCTTCTAGGATGTGAATATTTGCAAGTTGGCTTGCTTGAGCCAAAGAAGCAGTTTGAAGATATCGCCATGAGCTCTGGAACATGTGTCTGTATTTCACAATTTTAAACTATTTTCTCAGAAAATGATCAGTAGTTATGTAACAAGCAGCGATGGGTTTCATCGACAGTAAATCTCATTTTTGAAGATAAACTAACAAGAAGTGATTTTTTCTTCATACACCAACAACACTCACTTGTTTGTGTTTTCTTTGTCAAGTTGCTTGTTCAGGGTAATGAGCTAATGGCCTCGCTGCTTCCCACTTCCCAATCTGAAAGTCTGGCTCTGGATGAACGGTGAGGCGAGCTGCCATGCTTATTTTCGTGGCTGTGAGCGTAATAGAATTACCGTTTTCGTGCTAATGAGTCACAATGGCACAGTTCTGTTTCACCAAATGACCCCGTTGCACTACATTATCTTATTGCCCGTCTCACAGGCATCAATGTGTGGTTGGGCTAAAACTCTTAGAAACTAAATGAGAAAAAATTGAGTCTCCTAATAGGAGCCAAAGCAACTGCACGCAATGTTTGGTCTCAGCACACAGACTGAAATACACACCACAAACCTGGGAGTGATTCATGAATTTCAGATTTAAATTTAAATTCTCGTTCTAACAAAGTCATTAAAGATCTCTTTCAATAAACTTTAATTACTAGTAGTTTAGACTGTTGTAATTCCCTTTTTATTGGATTACCTAAAAAGTCTTAAGTAGTCCAGAAATGTGTGGTCAGAAAACTAACTAATGAAAATAAATCACATTATCCCCCTTGTATTGACCCAGCACTTTCCTGTCTGATTTTAAAGGTCTTTCATTTGCGTGTAAAAGCTTAAATGACCTTCAACCTCTCTACATCAGGGATCTTTCCCTCCAAGATCCTTCACACCTTTTTTAAATTGCTCCAGATGTGTCCCATAAAAGTACCAGAGTGGCTGCTGCTGTTTTTATGCCTCTAAGCTGCTATATCACCACAGCAAGCTGGATAGGTGTTTCAAAGGAAACTCAAGACATATCTTTTTAATCAGGCTAATTTGGAGCAATAGCCACTGGTTATCACACATTTTATCCCTTGTGTTTATTTCATTTCATTGCTTTTTTTTAACTTCAGTGGTTTGAATAAAAGGTGCTGTATTGATAAAGCAGAGTTGAACTGAGGTGACCTAAGATTATGCTAATGAGATACTTTTTGTAAAATCATCAGGATCATTAATGTCACATGTTGCCATTTTTGATCTTTTACTTTCTTCGACCCTTAGCCGCTGTGAACTTCATATGTTCATTGTTAGTGCTGCCCTGCAGCCCACTGCTTCTATACAAGACTCTCTAACAGTATAGAGGCTTGGTTCATCTGCACTCTGGTCACATATGTTTGTCTCTGTGGCCTTGGCACTGGGATCTGAGTCTGTGAAGTGTCTGCCAGACCCCTAAGGACACTGATAAGCCCCCATAACATTCATTCCCCAGTTTGCGTGCGTGTGTGTGTGTGAGAGAGAGAGACAGGGACTCAACGACTGAGATAGAGCGGGCGCGGGTGTGTTTGACAGAAAGGGGCAGAGAGTGTGTATGTGTGTGTGTGAACTAGGCCAGGCTGATAACAGTATATGGCAAGTGAGGGAGGCACTGATAAGCCCTTCTTGTTGCTTGGGGTAACCAGGCCTTGTTAAATGAACACAGTGAAATATGGTGTGTGTGTGTGTGTGTGTGTGTGTGTGTGTGTGAGAGAGAGAGTGTGTGTGTGTGGCGGAAAGGGGGAGATTTGGAGTCGGGGAATGGAGTAGGTCACAACGCACCTCTGTTTATACAACAATGCTAGTGTACATGTGTGCGGTTTTACATGTCATTTATAGTAAATCATACAGCTACGTTTTTTTTTTGGGTTTTTTTTACAAAACACTTTCTAGCGCTTCTGTAAAAAGTGTCAGGCGGCCATGCTCAGAAACTCAACACACACTCTCTGAAAAAATACTTTCACTTTCCCTTCAGCACATGTCATGTAACACACAACTCCATGGACAGCGAACAGTATTGTTGTATCAAGTAATTTTCCTCCATAAAGATTAGTGGGTCTGTTAAAGGGAATACAAAGCTTTAGGCTTACCTTGTGTTTACAGCATGTGTCTGTATGTGGCCAAGCAGCCACTGCCTGGAGGATCCGCGAGAGCAACGGAAATTGCTTTCATCCCTTCTGGCAAACACAAAACCTTCATGTGTTTACAGACCTGACCTGGGATCAGTTTCCTCTTGCAGATTTCCAGTCACCAGGGGAAGTGCCACACGGACTTAAGATCAGCGTGGATCGTGTTGATTTTTTTTTTTAGCTTGTTGCCCTCAGTCCTTGTCAGTTCTTGCTTCCTCTTCTCCTTTCCAGAGAACTGCCCCCCCTGTGAGTTCTGATTGGTTACCTGTGTTGTGAGTCAAGGTAACCCATAGTGACCATTGTCAGTGTGGAGCAAATGTAAACACGGGCGTATTTGCAATGTAAAGCAGCACAGAGGCAAACAGCCGATCTGCAAACATCCGAGTGGTTTATATGAGGGTGGACAGCCAGTGGATGTGTCGGATGATCTCACTAAATGTCATAATAAAACATTAGGACTGCTTCTACTACACTGAGTGGGACTTTCCATATTATAAAGATCTATTTGTCACTTAATAATTGGAACATTTTAGACTATAAATGTATGTGGAGACAGTATATATTAAAAAGACAGTATATGCTTACAGACAGGTACGCGGGCACATAGACACACAAAGTAGAGTACAAGTTTGTCCTTTATCCAGTCCCTGATGCTCCCTAGTGGCAAAACTCTGCACCAACACCCTTAACAACAAAACCAATCCAAACTCTAATTGACCTCCCCTGTCTCCTTTTAAAAATAGATTAAGAGAAGCCTAAATGACAGTTTATCTGGAGTATTGTCCAGGGACACTCAGGGGTCTTGTACATGCTACCAGAAAGCACTGATCTCCGCATACTGCTGCTGCTCCAGTGGGTGCATTAGCTACTGCAGCATCTGTGGTTTTCATTAAAGAGGAACCAGCTTATTATGCATCATATTTCAACAAATACATAAGTGGAAATTGTTGTAAGTTTTATATGTCTGTGTCTGTGTGTACACAGTATTTTATCACTAAGAGATGATCTGTGTGAGATGATCTATGAGTACAAGGTCATGTTTAATATTACAAGATAGGCACATCTATCTTGGAATAGTGTTATATTCATAAATGTTGTAGAGTCAAATTTATGAGTTGGGTTTGGAAGACTATGCATCTTTGAAACGTGTCCAAGGAGCAGCCGCATTTTTTTATTAGATTATTTTACCTTTTATGTGAACCATATACATTCCACATCGGGAGGTGGAGTTGGACTGATAAGACAAAATAAATCAAAAATCCCCTTTGGCCCTTGGTTTCTCTTTTTTCCTCTCTTTTGAAATAGCAGACAACTTCAAGAATGTGCTGGTTTGGCTCAAAAATAAGGTTAACTCCCACAATGTTTTTATTAAGTAGCAGAGGGCAAGGTTTGATTGTAACAATATGTGTGTGTGTGTGTGTGTGTGTGTGTGTGTGTGTGTGTGTGTGTGTGTGTGTGTGTGAGAGGGAGATGAGTGGAGTTGTTATTGAAGAGTAATCTCATTTAAGATAAAATCTGTTTTGATTCACGCGATAACCACAAAAGAAGTCATAATGCTGTTAAATTTGTTTTTATTCATTGTTTGAAACCAGGTACAGAAGTCAGTTTTTTTTAAATTAAAATACCATAATGTAAATTCCCCCAGGGACCAGTCAGGCAAGTAATTCACATGCATACTGGGTAAAGCCGAAACGATTAGGGATTGTCCATAAATTCTTAGAGGGGGGAGAGGGTGAAGACAACATGGGAGGGGATTGTAAATTTTCTTGTGGCTGAGGGAAGAAATGTCTTGCAGCCTTTTTTTTCTGACTCTCATCCTAAAGTCAGTTTAATTTGATAATTCCTTAGCTTTATATTTATTATACCTTGGCTAGCTTATGAAATACAAACATGTGGTTGTTATCATAGCTGTCTATAGTAGTTTGCTAATATCTTTGAGTCAGGTAAAACGAGGAATTTGAGATGATCAACTCCGGCTCTGTAGACCTTTCTCACCTTTTTTTGACATTATGGAGGAAATAATTATCTCAGAAAATAATTGGCAGGTTAATTTATAATGAAAATAGAATAACAACTATGATCTTTGTTTGCCACTCTAATAATGTGTCTGTTCTACTGTATGAGTAAAGCTTTATTTTTGCACATTTTCACCTCTAAGACAAACTCCACATAGCTGGACATTCACCTCCTGGTGTAAAGGTATTTGGCTCTGACCTCCCTGTACGCCACGCGTGGTTGTGGCTACTAAATCACTGTTTGTCTTGTTCCCTTGGCCTGTATAGATTTGTCATCACATTGTCAGACAAGCAATAAATAGGTGGTACACTAACAGTGTCGAACTGTGACAAGTTTGAATGCCTCCTCGTGTAGGACTGGGTGGGGGGGCGGGTGAAAGAAGTGCTGCAGAGCCTGTGGTTCGTCAGTCTGATGAATTCCTTCTGCTGGCCTCATCTGCTTACCTTCTGCTGCCTCTGTTGCTTGAGTGTGTGTGTGTGTGTGTGTGTGTGTGTGTGTGGGTGTGGGTGTGTGTGTGTGTGTGTGTGTGTGTGGGTGTGGGTGTGGGTGTGGGTGTGTGTTGTCTATGCATGTGTTCAAGTGTGTGATATACTGTATGTACATCTGTGAAAGTAAGTGATGAGTCGCATATTTCTTACATTTATCAACCATTCCATTAAGTGCAAAATCAATGATGTGTGACCAAAAACAGCACATGGGATTAGACAAAAATGCAGAGAGGAGTTTGTGTGCACACTCAAATGCAAATGGACACACTCACACATGCATTGATACAGGGACTCCAGCTCACATACCTTTGTCTTATGTATTCTCATGGACAGTGTAAAGGTCTTATAGTTTGAGCTTGGTTCAGCATTTTACCCTCGATGCATTTCCATGGATGAATGACACAGACAGAACACAGACACACTTTTACACTCATTATGAAAGCGTATTTTCTTTGTGCTTCCCAAATGTTAGTCAGAGCTGTGCTATGTTATGTGAATGATCCCCTCCTCGTGCTATCAATCTAGAATAAATATTCCAAAAACGAAGAAACAAGCCAGCGAGGCTTACACACATATGGTCTTTAATTATTGAATTTCTGTCAGATGCAGTGTATTCAGATGAGATCAAAGAGAAGAGTGACAGCCAAAGAAAATAGAAGAAGGTATATTGGATAACAGAAACAGCTATATGTCAACTTGAATGCTGTGCATGACAGCACAGTGTGCACCGAAAGCTTAAGGAAAAGAGCAAATACTGAAAGTTAAGCAAAACATCATGCTCATATAAATGCTCCAAGTTGTTTTTGAATGCAGTTTGCTGGCACAGCCTTTCTGGACATGCTGTGTAAATATGCAAAAAGGCGCATGGGAAGGATAGAAAAATGTGAAAGAATGTTTGGAGAGAGAGAGCAAAGAAAAGCCAAACCAGGTCCGTTCACACCCCAACCCAGTAGACCCAGACCCCAAATTATCAACCTTCCAGTCCAGCCAGGCTCCAGCAGTTACTGCTGGCTTCTAAAACTGTGAGGAGATGAACTGTGTTGATACTGTAGATGACTGCGTCTGTTGTGGTCTATGTTTGACGTCCAAATGCGCTGCATGCGTGTGTGTTTCCATACGTTGTGAAACAGTGTGTGTAATGAGAAGGACATAAAGCCTCAGAGTTCCTTCCAGAGTTCAGTGGAGTTAATAAAAAATGAGTTGACAGTGTTTGTTGAAAGAAAGAAACCTCTCAGCCAAGCTAACATGATGAATCTATCAAAGGTTTAAACTTAAGAGTAGTTTTTTAATACTAAATGGAGCACTTTCTCTCTCATTAACCTTTTGGCATCCATCTGCTTTGAGTTTTATCTTAATTTTCTGGCCCCTAATACCAATAAAAAAGTGACATTAACTCTACAATAGTGCACTGTAGTATTATGTTAGTTGTGAGTGAACCATGAGGAGTTTTACTGCTGTCCTCCGTTAATTGTGCAGGTAGTAACTGCTGCAAATAAGATGGAACGGATAAATTGCCTATGTTTACACACAATATTAAGTTTGACATTTTGGGAAATAGTTGAGAGTTCCTTATATCGGCTTTAAATCTCACACTAACACTTGGACTGTAACAGTAACACTATTTTTACCTTAGTAGGCTACAGACCCAGGTTAGCTAAACCCGGCAGTCTATATCATTTTCATTCATTTAGATTTTGATGCCTCCCGCTAACTTTTAATTCAGTCTGTATGCTAAGCTAACCAGCTAATCTCGCACCAAGAAAGCAAGCACAATACTTATACATTTTGTGTCAAACTGTTATATTAAAGTAGACATATTCTGCCCCTCCTCCACAAATTAAAATAGTACCCAGGTGTCTTAAAGACATGTCTGTTTGGTCAAAATCCCCCAAGGATCAAACATCACAGCTCTTTTCATCCTCTCAAAACAGCCCTGTTCAGAACGGCTGGTTTCAGTGCCTGTCCCTTTAAATGCAAATGAACCACTGCTTGCCCCGCCCCTTCTACTGGTACCAGGTAGAGTTGGTATTTACAAATTCGAAACCTAAGCCGTTTTCCCACTAAAATTAGCGGGTCGACGTGGGTTTTTTAAACGCAGGTCGACCCGCTAACAATCGGCATTTGGCCCCTTTCCTATTGACCAAAATAAGCCGAGTCTGACCCCCCCGCGGGGGGATCAGACAGAGCAACCATGTCGCCCCGCTCTCATCCGCGGTGCGAGTCATGCCACAGCCGTCCGCCGCGGAGGTCTGTTGGCCGAGGCAGACGAGGCGCCTGGCCGACCTGCGGAGCACCAGGACCGCCGAGGACAGCGAGTCTGCCGCGGCCATATGATGGTTCGTCCGCGGCACAACACGTCAGTTAAACAGACTGTCGTTTCTTTTCTTTTCTTTTTCTTCAGTATTCTTTGATCTTTTGATCCCAGTCTCGTATGAGAGCAGAGCTTTGTTTTGGTACGTGATATGAGACGCGACCGGCGTCACGTAACGCTCAACGTGTGTATTGTATTAATTGGATTGAGATGATGTGTGATGATGATGACTAATTGACATGCCCGAAATGAACCAAATAAATAAAAATAAATAAAACGTTGTCACGTAAATTAGCGGGTTGACGCGGGTCTGGCGTTCCCACTGCAAGCCGATCAGAGCCGAGCCGATTAAAGGTGATTTTAACCCGCGTCGCTTGCCGAGTCGTTTGACCCTGTGACCTGGACAATCCTCACTTTATGATTCTACCCTGAAGTAGCTCAGAGGACCTTATTATAACCTCTAACTGATGAAACCCTCCCCAGGGTAGGAAGTAACACTGATGTTGGTTGGATAGCAATAATCTAACTTACTACTAGCTCTTAAATGGCTCTTTAATTATCACTAGGCCTATTATATTGTATATTTTATTATATTGAAGATATATTGTGTGTTTAATCTGCATTCCTTCACTCACAAAAGAGCTGTCTGTAGTGGTGAAAAGTAACACATTAACTCCCGCCTCCATCACATATTCTCTTCTAATGAAGTTAGCGCACTAATCAGCCAGTTCCGGCCTCACTTCATAATGGCTCACTGCAACCTCTGATGATCTGACCTGCAGAAGTAGCTACTGGTCAGATGGTGAATTATGTAGACCACCGATGGCTGAAGCTCATGTCAAGCGACAGTCACTACCATTTGCTCCCAGGGAGAAGCCACAACATAAAACAGCTTTGACACAGGTTAACCCACTGACTCATTTCAGTGTTAGCAGTAGACTACACCTCAATAACTGTAAATCACACATGTGAGGGCAAAAGATTTTTTTAATTTAATTTACAAGATACTAAATCAACACTGAGCTAATTGTGCTTTGATATAAACAGTAAGTAACTCACAGAACAACATTCACTTCCTTTGCAACTTTCTGTGACTGATGATTTCACAGCGATCTTTATGTAGCCTACCGTACCAATGGAGGGTCAGTGCCAGTATCCACAAACTGATACATCAGTTCAGTCTCGGTTGGGAGTAGAAAAGGAGATAATTTAGGGAGGAATGTACTGAATGTGATTTCCTTCAGTTAGGGCTGTTTACACCACCGGTGGGTTTGATTTAATGTCAAACCGCACTGAATTGTTTGAAACCATACTGAAACATTTGAACAGAGGCAGAGGGGTTATGGGGTGGCATAGAGGCAGGAATGCAGCGAGATAGGTAGGGGATAGGGAAACAAGGGTAAAGCAAAGAGAAAACCTCGAAAATCTATACGAAAACAAGCAAAACAGACATAAAAAGAAGAGAGTGAAAGTAGGGAAAGCGGATGAAGAGATAAGTCAAGGAGGGGTGGTGAGAGATCACAGGACAGAGAGCTTCTTTCACAGCTAATGTGACATGCATGACACTGGTTTAGCCTGAAGGAACATTCCCAGGTCGTGTGTGTGTGTGTGTGTGTGTGTGTGTGTGTGTGTGTGTGTGTGTGTGTGTGTGTGTGTGTGTGTGTGTGTGTGTGTGTGCGTGTGTGTGTGTGTGTTTGTGTGTTTGTGGGTTTGTTTGTGGGTTTGTTTGCAGTGAAGGAGTGAGGAGAAAGAAAAAAGAGATCACAGTAATGTTCTGTGTTATCACATGATGATGCCTGAAGTCACACAAAAACACACGCGCTAACGCACACAAATACGCACAACCACACTCACACTCACACGCACACATACAGTAAGGCCACAATAAGAGGCAAAGTGAGGGTTCACAATCATAAATGGTTATGACCGTTTGTCTGAACAGATAATGACTAGAAAATTGATGGTTTTCCTAAAAGAAAAGTACCCACTAATTAACTAAGTAATAAGGGACTAGTTTCTAACTTATTATATTTAATATTTTATTTATTGCAAAAAGAAATACCTCTTGACATACCAGCTGAGGCTTAAGATAATGTTGAGCAAATATAGTCACAAAACACATAAAGCCTCATGAACAGGCCTGATATTAAACAGTATAATACAATAGCTGAATAGTCACACAGCCAAAAAACACACAACATCAGTAGTTCATGTAACTAGTGGGAAAATGACACACAGACAGTAAATATAAAGGCACTAGTGTGACAACTGGTAAATTATGCAAATAAAGGAAATACATACCAAAAAAATGAAAAGAAGAGCATTAAATTCGTCATTTTACGTTTTTCCAAGCCGCTGTAGTGTGTGGTAGCAATTCATAACAGAGCATCACACTGGAATATAGTCATAATATATACAATATTACAATATAATATGCAATGCAGAACTTGTCGCCAGATTCATAGCATCAAAGTATCATTCACTATCCAGGCTGTGAGCCAGATGAGCTGTCGCTAATTCACTAATTTTACATTTTGTAACACTTGTGCTGAACTTCGCCCCCGAGCTCAGTTCTGATATTTGGTGTCATGAACACCGGTTTACCTGCCTCACACTTGTTATCCAAGAATACAGTTTTTAAGTGCACGGATACTTTTTTCTTCTTGGACAGGGAGAGTGTTCAGCTCCCCATAATGGCAAGGGGGCCTCTTTAGGAGATGAAGCAGACTTCATATGATATTGTAGACGAGGCAAGAATGGGCATTTATTCACATTCAGTCAGCCATACTTCAGTATTTATTTTTTTCATCGTCACTCCTCTGTTGTCACTTCCAGCCCCCTCCTCAGGCTGTAGCGATGGATTTGTTGGTCATGCGGGAGTTGCTCTGGTCAGAGGGTCGTTCGGTGACTTTCAGCTTCATGCACGACTGCTTTTCATCCATCAACATCTCAGCCGGTAGACACCAGCAGCACAGGCAGGACTAGAGCAGGAAATAAAGTGGTGAGAAAGATTGTACGGAGTCTGCTGAGAGATAAGGGTAGCAGGAGTGTGACAGTGTTAACTGCTTGGCGAAAGATAGAAGAGAAACTGGTGGTTCCTTTTTTTGTACTTACTCACTTGTCAAGAGTTAGATAAAAAAAAAGATAATGTAGCTTAAGTGGACGAAAAGACTGACACAACTCTTGTGTCCATCTGTTAAAGGTGAAGCTTGGCTTGGCACAAGTCACATTGCCTGGTCAAGAAATGCCAGATAACTCTTCATCATGTAAACAACTTGTCTCTACACTTTGTCTCTAGAGGAATGGGTTTTTTGGCAAACTTCAGGGACACTGGTAGGTGAAAAAGGCTAAGCTAGCTGTTTCCGTCCATGTGTGCCAACCTAAGCTGACCAACTGCTGGCACTGGCTAGATACAAGAACATTCACCACGCTATGAGATAATAAGGTAACGTTACGAGACAAAGTTGTTTTTGACTTGCCGAAAAACTGCCCCCGACGGTAACGAGCATCAGCGGTTTTGCATGAATTTCCCTCTAAAACAACTCTGTCTGGTAACGTTCTGTTATTATCTCATAGCGTGGTGAATGTGCAGGTCACAACTTGTCCACCAGAGCGTTTTCGAGTTGTTGGATTGTGTGTTTGATGAGTTTGATGAGGGAAACCAAGAAATCCCATGAGGCTCTGTAGCATAGCTCTGAGCAGCTCACGGCTCTGCTCCGCCGTTCTAAAAATAGCTTACACCGACAAATAAAGGTAACGAACCTACTCCTAAAGCTATGGCAATGGGCCAATTTGCCAAAATGTTGGACTATCCCTTTAAACACTAAGAAAAAATAGACATATTTAGCTAAATGTTTAACTGTTTGTTAACATCATTTCACTTTGTACATAGTCTGTGTATATAGCTGAGTTGCTTACCCTGAAGCAGCTCTTGAAGCGCTTGCTGACCATGTAGAGGGCAATGGGGTTGATACAGGAGTTGACTGATGCCATGTTGATGCCGATGTAGTCCAACACCAGAAAGAAACTAAAAATATTTCAGACATCACAGGGTTATTCAGTTTTCCTTTTAAATTATTATTCACTCTTTCCCTCTATTTTCTATGCACTTTTCCCCATACCATACCTGAGCAGCTCACAGCGGTTCGGGTCCTTCTCATCATAAATGGTCAGCTTCAGGATTCGACTGAGGTGGAGCGGCAGCCAGCACAGAGCGAAGACCAGAACCAGGCAGAAGACTGTCTTTGCCACCTCCCTTCGCTGAACACACACAAACAATCATAAATCACTGTGTAGTAACATGTTTAGAAACTTTGGCACTGAAGTAGCTGTGGTGAAATTCTGGGAAAGGAAAAGCAGTCATATATCACAGAACACTTTTTTGAAAAGCTGAAAGAAAATCAAAATGTCTCAGCGAGACTGCTGTAAGGTTCAGGCTTTAAATGCAATAACTAACTATATTGTATTCACTTTTCTGTGAATGTTTGAATATGTTTCTTAAATGGTGCCAATTCTCTAATTACAGACCTTTTTAATATGAAAACAGAATTATATGAATACCATCACCAAACCTGTTTGAGGTGATCACTAAGAGCGATCTGGACTCCGTTCTTCTTCCTCAGCATCTCACAGGTCATCAGGGTGTAGAAAATAGCAGTGCAGGCCAAAGGTAGACAGAAATATGCACTGAACAGCCACCAGTCCTTTGCTGATTTATAAAACTGCAGAGAGGAAACGGGAGAACAGCATTGGAATACGCACAAACATCTGAACTTGACAGCTTGGATTAAAGTTTAAACATGTCAGAGATAAATTTAATGTAGCGTGCATGCTGTCTGACAGCTGTGCAGGGGACTCAAGGGTGTGTCTCAGACTCTGGCTTATTCTCAAATCCATTCATCACAGGTACCCCAGAGGAATTAAAACCGTTCATTGTTGTTATTTTAAGCAAATGGGGGACACATTAATACACACACACACACACAGACACACACACACACACATATACAGCAGTATATTGTGTCAGCCAAGAAAGCAATAACTCCTGAGACATATTTCTTTTTCCTTCATCCAATCCTTCATTTACCATAAACTCTTTGTAACCCTGATCAGTTCTGGAAGCTGTCACAGTATGACTGTATGCATTTTGCACTTTTCAGTTAGGTATGCACATATATATTCAGTCAAGATTCACCATATGTACCAAAATTCACATCTACATGCGCCGTATGCATCTGTTTGTGTCAGCATATTATACGTGCATGTGTAGGTTAGCAGCACATACAGCTGTATCAACACACAGTGTTTCCTCCACACTTAAATACATGAAATGACAGTTATTACCAAATGGTCACGAGACTTCTCAGCTCATATAAATATTCCACATTGCATATTTGCTTACATGCCCGTCTACACTGTTTACTGAACTGGAAACGTATATAAAAATTGCACTATGAACCATGACTATTAAACAGGAGCTGCTGTTGTATACACTTGTCACTTTTAGTTTTACACATGAATGCTTGTTTTTATACTTGTATATTTTATTTATATCTCATCCCATCTATATTTCATTTTTAAAATCTTATTTACCTGCATGCAGTGGTAAAATAGTGCATGACAATGAGTGTCAAAATAATGGGAAAAAAAGAATAGACTCAACTCACCCTCATAAAGTCAGTTTTCTGCATGGGGTGCAGCAGGCAGATCCTCAGCTGCTCTCCTTTGTAGTCCATGGTGATCATGTCGAAGGCTATTGCCTCTGGCACAGCTAAGATGATGGATAATATCCATATGAGCACTATCTCAGTAGCCATCCACTTTGGAACTCCAATCCCTTTGATACGGCTCCACGAGGCCACGGCACGATACCTGAAAGATCCATCACAAGCGCAATTGGATCAAAAACCAAGACAATAGTTTGATATTTTGGGCAATGCATTCTATTCTATTCAGTGCCCTGCTTAGACTAGGGCCAGCTGGAGACAGCTCACATCTGGATGGCTGATAAATAGTTCGCGCTAGCAGCTGGTGAGCTTATGCTTAGCTGTAAGAAAACCATCTTGTTTTTACTGTTTGACTTTAGAATTTATTAAATACACAACATGTTAATGAGGGGGCTTTAGATGTGCTGGTGGGTAGATTTTTAACTTCTAGACAGAGTGAGGCCAACTGTTTTCCTTTGCCTCGAGCCTTTGTGCTATAAGCTAAACTAGCTGCCTTCTGGCATCAACTTTTAATTTATTACATGGACACAAGAGCGGTATTTATTTTCTCATTTCACTCTCAGTACGTAAAAAACTGAATAGGCTCATTCTCCAAAATATCACAATATCCCTTTAGTGATTTGAATTCTCCGATTGGCCTAATTTATACTGTATATAGCACAACATGAAGCAACATCTGTGACAATCTTTACGAAAATAACATCATTTTCCACAGCTGACAGTAGAATAATAAATAAATAAATTAACAGGTCACCAAAGTTAAAAGCAAGAGGTCAAAAGCTGTGTCAAAAGTCCTAGTGTGACAGTGTTTCTGTAGCAGTGCTCAGAGGTCGTACAAGAGGTCAAGATGAGAGGACGGGTCAATTTGGGTTGTCCGCTTGTAGATAGACTGCAATTACGTGCTTTTTGTGCTTTTTCTAGTCTATCAATCACTTGAAGTTCTTGTTTATGATGTGTGTGGCATTCACAGACACATTCACGCTGTGATGGCGCAACATCGATTAGACATTCTTGCCATGTCTTGTTCAAGGACTGTTTGACACGCTCTCTGGAGAAGCCATAGGATTAAAGGAATAGGAACCTTCCAATTATTAGACGACCACGCCCCCCCGCCCCCCACCACCACCCAAGCCACGCCCCCACAGGTTTACCTGTCAATACTCAAAGCGCACAGACTCAGCACTGTTATCCCCACTGAGGCTTTTTGGACAAACGGCACCATCTTGCACAGAGTCACCCCGAACGGCCAGTCTTCTGCGAGGAGCTGGAGACAGACGGGGACAAACAGAGACAGACAGATTTGAACCATGGTTAAAGAGTGAAGCCAATCGCCTGGCTCCGCGTTATTTCTCTCAGCCTCACACCATATATGCGTGACGCTGACCTTTCTTTGAACAGCCCGAATTTTTTTTTTTCCAAGTTTGATGTTTTTTGTCTTCTCTTGCTAACACACTGGGGCTGTTTCTGTTTGACCTGGATCCTGCAGCGTTACGGAGGCTTAGGTACGGCAGCGTGCAGAGAACAACAAACCCTAAACCTGTACAATATGGGACTTTTCATGTGCGCTGTAGATGGGTGGCTGGAATGTGAGCGTAGATCTTTTGGAATCACATGTGGCCCTGCATTTCCCCATACCACCCTGTCTCTCCTGTCTCTGCTCTGGTATGCAACCACCACCAGTTGTTTTAACATGCTTGCCCCCTTACCCAAATATACAGATGCTTTGGCCCTCTTTCTTTCACCCTCCCTCGCTCTCTTTCTCTCTCTCACACACACACACACACACACATACTTAAAGTGAGCCCAACAGATAATAACATGCCATAGACACAAGGGGATCTAGAGGGGCTCAGACTCCAGTAAAGTAATAACATGTAAAACTACTTGGAAGCCCTCTTTCAAGGGTGTGTGTGTGTGCGCCCTTGAATCCGTGTGTGTTAAAGGTTTAAAGTCCAATATGCAGGAAAATATTTGCATATGACCTTAAAATGATATTTTCATAAACTTCAAAGGGACATTATGCACAATAACAGTGCAACAAAAATAATTTTAAGTCTATGGGAGTTCTGAATTTACCAAAAGTAAAAAATAATGTAGAACGTAGAAGTAGAAGTAGAAAATCCGTATAAACCCCTTACTTTATGTATAGAATCTCTTAAATTCTGCATCTTGACTTACCTTGTAAACATTAATGGGAATGCCAATAATGATGTGCAGCAGATCTCCAAGTGCCAGGCTGGCGATCAGGATGTTTGGCCCGTTCCGCATGCATTTATTCTTATAGATGATCCTCAGAAGAGTAGAGTTGCCGATAATACCCACAACGAACACCAGGCAGGACACCACCGTGTTAATGTACTTGAAGGTGTCGCGGATCTCTGTGGGTCCGGTGCACATGGGAGGTAGTCGGCGACGGGGCATGGTCATGTTGGACCTCACCGGACCCTGCACGTCCCTCTCCACCAGCCCAGGTCTCTGGGTGACAGCAGTGGGGTCCTGGGGAACTTGTTTCTTCGGCTCCGCCTGCCCACTGGCCACAAGTATGTGACCCACTAAGAGGAGTAACTCCAAACAGAGGAGATGAGTCTTCATCCTGGAGTTTGTTATGGATATGGCTTTTATTCAACAGGACTGCAGCTGATCCTCTCTGTGTGCACCTGGAATGCAAAAGTCCAAGAAAATCTGTTAACAGGAATATTGTTTTATCTTATGAACTCAAACAGCGACTCAGTCCAGTAGGGATAATAGGCTCCAGGACTTATTGTGTGACTGTCACGTCTTCTCAGTATAAACTCATTAAAAACTCAAAATTAAGATCTTAAGATTAAGACCCTCTCTCCAGTAACATTATAATTATTTTCATTTCAAGAAAAAATTATTAAAGGACGAAGGGGTTCAAAAAGGAGGTAGGTATTGTAAGTTATCTTTTGACTGAAAGTAGGGCAGTCTGATTTTTTGGGTATGCAAGGGATGGTCTTTCTTTAATATTTGTATTACTTTTTGTCATTATTTCAGCCTTTCTTTGCAATTTAGTTGAAAGATTAATTAGAAAGATAACTTTCAATAGGTTTTCCACAGTTTAAAAAGGTGCACTTTTCTAAATTCACATCGCTTTATTATGCAGCTATATTAGAAACTCTACGCTAAAGTTTGAATATATGTATGTGTCAACTTTGTTACATTATTTCAAAATGTTGTGGAGGGAGTGTTGCAGTTTTTAATGGAGAGTTCGAGGGATAAATGAATTACTCTGGAGGGGCCTTGCTGAAATGAGCCCTGGCTCACCAGCAAAATAATTTACATACAGTCCATGAAATCAGATGTAAAAGTTCTTACTTACCTAACTCCTGGCTGAGGTAGAAATGCTCCAATGTTTGTTCTTCTTAGATCAAATGTCCTCCAGTAACTCTCAAGCTTCCAGGACAGAGAAGAGTTCCCAAAGTAGAGGGATGCTGTTCCTGTTCTGGCAGTGACAGTCCAGTCATCTCCAACAGCATAAGTCCTCTGTGTCACTGGTGTCAAAGTAAAAAACGCTCCAGATCCGAGATCCGGAAGCTCCAGTCCGCTCCTCTGGAAGTTAAGTCCTCTGCAGTACTGACTGCTGAGTCTCAAGAGTCTGCTGAGTTGATCCCTGTCCTCCAACCCTCCTCTTTTTATGTAGATGAGGGGGGTGGAGGGAGACAGAAGAAGGAAGACAGGAAGTTCACAACTTATTTAGCATTTATCAAAGTGCCTTTATTTTATTGGAGGAAACAGGCCGAAGACATAAATCAGCTCATAAGGAGTTATTGTTGGTGAGTTTATAGTCCCTCACATTTATGGTATATTTACTCCCCTGATGGCATGATGTTTCTACAGCCACTAATCACTGCTATTTTATTAGTTCTATATATTTCAGTTTTAAACTTTCATTGTTCTCTTTTGTAAATGGTCAAACTAAATTCTAAACTGATAGCGGTGTGATATTGAACCATTTCCCTTCATCAAGATCCACAACAATTCTATCACTTGGACTTTAACAGCCTGTTAATGTGCTGTCAATTTGTAGATAACTGCACCATCTTGACTCTTGCTGATATACACTCATCAAAAACAACCAGGAGACACATCAGTCCCCTCTGCTTTCAGCTTCTGCATTCTGCAATTTTAGCAGCCGAACCACCACAAATCAAAATTACAAGAGGAAATGAAAATTTAAATTTGTAAAGACAGAAGATCCACTTTCTCATTAGTTTTTGAATACAAAACATTTTCCACTGATTTATTGATTGTGTAACATTGTCTGCTGCCATACATGCAGCTTTTTGCAGTGTTATAACTGTACCGTATGCTAATCTCAGCTGTGCTAACATGGTATGTTAGTAAGGCTAACATACTAATATTTGGTGTGATGCCATGGCGGCATGGTGGTGTGGTGGTTAGCACTCTCACCTCTCAGCAAGGACGTCCAGAGGCTTTTCTGGGTGGAGTTTGTCTCCTGCTGCGTCCCACAGTCCAAAGACATGGACAATAGGTGTATTGGCGAGTCCAATGTAGGTGCAAATGTGAGTGTGTGTGTCTTGTTTGTCTCTATAAGTCGGTCCTGTGATAGTGGCGGCCTGTCCTGCGTCTCTGCAGTGTTGACATTGGATGGATGGTGTGATGATCATCTTGCGGTGCGTCACATTTGCATGCTAGCACAAAACACTAAGGCTAATGGGAAATTTACTCGTACTGTACATTTGCATTTGGTCATTATGTACTAGACAGAGTGAAATTTCGACCCCGTTTGTGTTAGAGGACAAGCAAACTTTATGAGTGGTAGTGATGGTTGCCAAGAGCTTCAGCCATCATTGCATTTAAAATGCAAGGTTACACACGTCCTCTGAGAAGAACTGCTCTTTACTACTCTGTTCATCAAATTCCATGGCTCTGCGTGCAGTATTTTTCTAAATATTTCAGTCTGTACCAAAGTGTTTGACCAACCAGCCAACACTTCCATCCAGAGTTGTGTTCCTTAACAAAAAGAGATCTACCGAAATGTGCAACTGTTCATTTTGTGGATTTAGTTTTCAAAATACCACTGAGACATGAGCAGATAAATAACATTGATGCTTTGGTTTAATTTGCAAACAGGACAGTGGTTACAGCGGTGTCCAGCCTCCTTATCAAATCAGAGTTAGCAGCTTGTAACATTATGTCCGAGGATGGGATGTTGCTTTTTCTCCATCCCCCTCCTCACCTCAGTGTCACCCCATGACTGTTTGTTTTCTCTCTGTGTATTTACTGACAGAGACGTTGGGGGAGATTTCTCTGCTCCTTTTGTCTTCCACTCTTCACTGTAAAGCAATTTTCCAGTCACATACAGATCCAGTTACACTATATGAAATACAGTGCACATGACCAGAAGTGCTGGCGGTCCTTTGAGAGTCTCTCAAGATATTTGGGCTGCTGTGTTGAAATGAATGTGGCAGACCACACCTGTATTGACCTGAAGCTGATCCTGCCTGTGAGCTTCATATTTTCTGAGAAGAGTTTGAGGCCAGACGACCATCAGCACCAGATGTGTTTTCTGTGTGATAGATTGCCATCTCAGTGGAGCCTTAAGAATTTGTATCAAGTAGACTCTACTCTTTGTCTAGTGTGTGTGCACATGAGCAACAGAGTTCATGAGAAAAGATTCTTATCATTGTTAAGGTTGAGTAACTAAAACAACTGAGTGTGCTTTACTATCATTTCTGAGAAGATTATCTTTGAGTGGCCACATGAATGACCTTCATGTCTTCATGTTTCATGTCTCAGCTTTTGTGTTTTATCCTTTTTCCTTCTTCAGATAATGGGATAGACTATGGGAGTTTATTGAAATTTGTTTGGGGATAGAAGCTGTCAGAACACGACAGGACGGTCTACTACTGATGCAAGGATGACTAATCGATAGGCCTACTAATAATACATTTCTATTTTGAGTTTTTCAGTAAAGATAATCTTAAATCATAAAGCTGTGGAAATGAGTCGATTTTCCAGCTTAAAGTGCTCAGGATTTCCTAGAAACTACCTAGTATATTATAGACTATCATGTAACCTGTTATGTGTCAGTGGTGTAATACAAGTACATTTACACAAATACTGCACTAAACTACACATTTTCAGCACCTGTATGCATTTTTACCACTTTATTGTACACCACTACATTTGAGGCATTGTACTTTTATCTGGCCACATTTAGAAACTACACACACAATTAGATGAAGTATTTACTATCCAAACACACGATCTCCTTAAAATATATTGGGCTATTGGAGATTAAACTACCTGGCTGATAAACCTGCAAAAATTGGCAGCAAAGCACTTCCACAAATAATGTCAATACAGTATAGAGCAACAATGGGCCAATGTTGTATGTATTTTCTTTATACAGAATATTGTTATTAAAACATCTATTTTAGGGTAGTTTACAAAATTTAGGAACCACTGACTGAAATATTCTGGAGCTGTGAATCACATCCCATGATCTTCATCACATTTTAAACTAACCCTAAACTAAAGGATGAGGTCGGATGTTAAAATGTTAAGATAACCGCTCCTTTTCTTACGTTGTGCTGGTGAGTATTTTTTACAGGTACTCTCTTTGTCCATCTGTCCGTTCATCTGTCCATCCCATCACTGTGAATGCAGGAGGGAACTTCATTACATCTGGCACAAACATCCCCATGCACTCAAGAATGAATTGATCCGAATCGTCTGTTGGAAGGTCACGGTCACTTTGACCTCACAAAACATGTTTTTGGCTATAAGCTATATATAAGAACTGGCTAGTGACGACAAAATGTCACACAGACCTCTAATAGGATAATCATAACAAAACCATGATTCTCAAAATACTGAACATGTGACTGGCCGTGAGAAAGAGCTTCTTCGCTGCTGCATTAAAACATCATCACTGCATATTACTGTAAAGATGGATGTAAACTTGACTGATTGACAGAGACATACATCCATAAGATGGTCATTGAAGTTCTTGACTGATAATTGTCACGTGATATTTTATAGTCTTATGACTTTTTTGTGTTATGTATGGAGAGTGTTTTTCTTCGATGTGTATTAATAGATACCATCAGCTGGATGCAGATCAACACCACTCTCATGTGTATATATGTCAGTTGATTTATTACTCTGGTTTTTTGGATTCATAGAAATTCCATATCCTATAGCTTACCACAGAGTTTCCCTCCCGGCCTTTTGTACTTCAACAACACTGTCATCATTTTGACACATGTGCTTCCTTTTCCTGCTGCTTGCAGATGTGTTCTCGTTTGAAACTGTGAAATGCTCTACATGCCATGTGATGGCAAAGCTATCACAGTATCACGCCGGAGATGTGAGGAGCAGTGAGTGAGCCTTGTGAGTGGGGAGACACTGTTCTGGCTCATGTTCAAACCCCTGAGGCAACATTCATCAAACACTGAAACTCTACATGACTCAGTAACTCTGGTCAGTGCCGAGGAGAGAAGGCTTCACTTTCCATTAACATGAGTTTCATTTCATGTCTTTTTTTTTTTTTAACCATCAAATTCCAAATAAACGGGAATGTTTGAAATTATACAGCATAGAGTTTGGTTAATCAATAACAAATAATAGAATTTTTAATTACATTTTAATAATAATACAATCATAGCCAAAGCTAGCACTGGAATTTCCAACATTAGACAGTGTATATTCTGGCATTAAACTTCTGTAGGGTCACGTTGGATTTCTTCATCGCATGTTACAGATGTAACTTCTCATTGTTGTGTAATCTGTGGGTGGGCTTGTTTGCTGTCTTACTAATGGATTTGTGCAAACGGGTCTGATCATTACAAGCTAGGTGTGTGCTTAATGTTAGCCAACACCAAAATGCACCTCCAAGTCAATTGCCCTCAGGCTTTCTAACATAAACCACGTTTCAGGACTCATCTGGTTTAGTTTACAGTTGGAGGGTGAGGGACGGGACTTAACGCAGGCGGTGCAGCTAACGTTGCTGTAGCTGATGATGGTCAGTGAGCAGCTCAGAACCATAGGCTGACTGTTTCTTCAGCCACAAACAATTTGTTTTTCCTCATTACTTGAATATTGAACATAATATGTTCAATATTCAACAAGCTCTCATATTATGAGATGTGGGTGTGCTGTACTGTACAAGTTGTTTTGAAGACACTCTTGATGGATCTATAGGTTGAGTAAACAAAGAATAGTAAAAAGTAATGTAACAACTACTTTAGCTGTGGAGTTATTAGTTAAATAATTTAATTACTTTATGAATGAGTAATATAATATTACTGTAATAATTATATTTTTCAAGTGACTTTCCGAACACAAAGACTGATTCTGACGTGGCCTATGTGACCCTGTGGGTCACGGCCTTTACCTTCAAAGAATCCCAGACACCAGAGGGTAAAAAAACACGGCTGTCACTCAAACTCATGCTTTATTATCTCTCATATTAGTAACAGACTTTTACTTCTCCCGTGTAGGAGTAAAAGAGGCTCACTCATTCCTTTTAGCATTGTCTATGTTTTTATGGGATCATTAGCCTGTGCTAGATAATGTGTGGAGAACCCCCACCCCCCCACCCTCATCCCGGCATAATAGGCATAAAATCTTCTTCCGTTATAGCAGCTCCAACAAAGGACTGACTTGTTTTGAACAAGTGGGGATTCATTCACTGTCAACAAAGAAGGCACCTTACCTAACACACAACACGTTCTCTGAGCCTCCTCTGTTTGCTGCTGGATATACTGACTTTAATGCTTAATTACCCTCTGCTGTGTTTTTATGCATGTGTGTGTGTGTGTGTGTGTGTGTGTGTGTGTGTGTGTGTGTGTGTGTGTGTGTGTGTGTGTGTGTGTGTGTGTGTGTGTGTGTGTGTGTTGTCCTTGGGGTTGAGAGCAGGCTGACTGGCCCTTGCCCTGCAGCCTTGAGAACTAAGTGTGTGTTAATGGAGAGTAATTAGCTGGCACTTTATTACAACTATAAACTAGGCAGCTCCTGGGCGACTCCTCTCTTCACTTTCAATCCTTTTTCTGTTTGTTTCTCAAGTGCCTTTGTCCTTTCATTTCCACTGGATCCTTCCCAAAATTATATTTAGTATAATAATTACATTTAGATTCCACTTAAAAAGAAACTTCTGTTCCTAACAAGAAATATTACAATTATTTTTGATTTTTTTAAAAAATGAACCCAGGTTTCCATTAGAGCAGAGGATTTCTGGGTAAATTCTAGAGAGTTTTAGACATAATAAAACTTTCATGTGTTTTACGGCTTGTATCACTCTTGCATCAGCTGATGACCTCATTTGCTGTTGACCTCATCTTTTCAATACAAAGGGTGGTTTAGTTATTCTGGCAAAAAGAATAGTGTACATGAAAGAGCTCAGAGCACTGCCAGTTTGGACATATCATATACAGTTCTGTTGTCAAATAATAAAAACAGCATTTTTTTTTAAGTAAATGTCTTCAGTGTGTTTTCCCGTCTGTGTCAAGGACAGAGCACGTGTTTCCACTGAGGTGAGACATGCTGAGAGACTGAACCCACCAAGAGGCCAGTGGCAGCTCTCTGCCTTCTTCACTGTTTCACTTTTTAGACCTGTCCACTGACATTAACTCTGTCTTAGGTGATCTGATCCCCAGTGGACAGTTCCAAGTACAGGTGTGAATGCACCTGAGACACATCGATGGTCTGTCTATTCGACTAACATCCACTGCAACTGTTTAATTTTTCCTGCCACGGTTTCATAATCATCAGTATTTTACAATCTCAAGTGACTAAAATCTTATTCCATTGGAAAGGTGTTGTAGAGTAATAATTCGCTCAGCCTCTCATTGACAATAGACCTGCCTCTAACCTGTATTTGGAATAGCTAAAGGGTTAATTTGCATACAGACTGGGCAGGTGAGATCTTACTGGCCAACCAGTTGCATACAAACACATAGTCAATGCTGGGGACTCAACATGTCTGTTAGTGTCAGGTTTAAAGCCCGACCACAGAAGAACTCTGTAAAGTATTCTGCTCTTGGGGTCCCCCTACAGTTGCGAAGTGTAATTCCCTTTCACAGTACCGTCGCAAATACAAGTCATGAATCAAGCCTCAGTCACGGACATGCATTTGTTGACAAGCTGAAGTTAACATAATAGGCAAAGGAAATGAGGCCTTCATAACTGGCAGGGACATTACGTACTAGTCCAGAAACAAGATGGTGAGTGTAGTTTGTTGCATCCTATTTTTTCTCTGAGCTGATAACAACAAGTTTAAGTCAGTCCAAGATTTGCCCCTGACTGGTCCTTTAGGCTACTTGGCTGCTCTTCAGCCAGGCGAGAGGTGTTGCTGTAAAGCGATATGTGTTCTGGTAAGAGGGCGCTGGTCTACCAAAGTTGCAGTACCAGCCATTCTCCATGGTGGAGTCAAAATGCTTTGAAACTCATTTTAAGGTAAAATACTTACATAGTGCTGCTTTAAAATGAGCTGTAACTTCAATACTAGTCAACACTAAACATTTTTTCCTCTATGACTTATTTGAAGTCAGTGGCAGTGTGGTGATATTTTAGTCCCCATGCACGTAGCCAGGTAGCGATGTCCCTGTCATGGTGTGTAAAGCCTTGTTATTGGACAACATGCATGCTAGGGTTTGCTTATGGCAGTGGACTTTTGCTAGCAACCGTAGCATGTGCCTCAAACTGATCTTAATGCTGTTATTTTGCCTTAGAGAGCTGTTTTGTGAGTAAAGTCTCTGGGTTATGGGCTGAACTGAGAAGTTTCCCACTTGACAACACCAACCCAACCCAAGGGCCCATGCAGGTTAGCTTATAGATAGATGGTCTAATTTAGCTCTTTCTGGGTAGGACCTCCCTTTACTCTGAAAATAGCATCGATTCGTCATGGCAGGATTTCCACAAGACGTGAGAAAGCTCTCTTTGAGATTCTGCTTCGTGTTGACATGACTGTGTCGCTTATTTCTCAGCTTCACACTCAACCTGTCAATCTCTTGTTCAACTGTTCAACCATATCCTAAAAAGGTTTCAACTGGAGTCAGATGTGGTGACTAATGTTCACTTGATACATTTTCATATTCGCAAAACCAGATTGAAAAGACAACTTTTGCTTTGTGACATGCAATATCCCACTGGAAATAACTATTAGAAGATGGTTGCAGTTGGGGCACTGAACACCATGCCCCGTTGATGTGTTGTAATGTAACTGCCACTGCTGTCCTGCTTTTTGCCCTGAAGATGTCTGTGTGTAAGTGTTGTTATTGTTGTTGTTGTTGTCCTGCTTGTTGTTGTTGTTGTTGTTGTTGTTGTTGTCCTGCTTGTTGTTTTTATGAGACCAAAAACAAATTTCCACACCGTACATAAATAAATGAAACTAACTAACTAACTAAGTTAGACTATGGCATTTGAACTATTGTTAATTGGTACAAGGGACCAAATGTGTGCCGAGAAAATAATCCCCACATACACCACCAGCAGCCTGGACTGTTGGTGGTGTTTGGTCTATGGCTCCTGATCCTTTGTGTTTTAGCAGAAATTACCACGCGGTGAACTGTATGAACCAAACTAAACAAACCAGTGACCCCATTTAAATGACCATTAGCTTGTTTTTAGCCAGTGAGCGTTATTTCCAGTGTTGGGGAAAAACCTGCTTTATTTGCTACCAATGACTTCACATTGGATGTAGTTGAACTACAGCACAAGTCCTTTCTGTAGAAACATAGTTTGGTTAGCTAAAATTATCTAGGAAAAATAACTACTTTGCAAAAACATAATTTTTTTCTTTTAAATAATATTCTTTGGCTGAGCTAAACACCGCCCTGCAAAAACATAATTAAATTGACAATGTACATGTCATACAACATGCATGCAACAAGTGCGTAGTTGTTCACAGGAAGAAAAGAAATATATTTATTCATGTGAAGAGCAAAGAATGTGAGCTTTGGCTTTGTTATCAATAATAGCTCAATATTGCCATGGTGATTCTTCCTCTGGACATTTATCCATGATGACATTGCTGCCTTGTGAGCAGCACCACCACCCTTTGCCTCTGCCAATGCACTAAACAAAGGTCAGGTGTGGAGCGGTGTCTGCGTGATGAATCTGTTGTCTGCACAGTGGTTAGGATGACAGAAAAAGAGGGTGTGGCTGGATTCAATAAATAAGTAATATCATTTAAATAATTCAATAACTTTGAAAAATCATTCCCTTTCTGTTATGACCGAAAATTGTTTGTAGTTTCTGTAGTTCACTGCACAAAAATGTCAACAAATTAGGCTATTAACCATATTGAATCACTATGCACATGTGAATGTAGCTGAACAGCAAGCTACTGCAAATTGTTGTAGTTTAACTACATGGAGCTAATTGAATGAAACAATGATGTACAATACTTATACAGAGTGATAGAGAAGACATTCACTGTTTTGCTTTTGTCTGTTGAAAATGAAAGAAAGTAGAAAAGAGACTGAGAGAAAAGCTGACTGTCTGCTCAGACTGTCTGCTTAGAGAAGCTGTGGATATTATCCAGAAAACATGTTGTGGAGAAGGTTTACGGACATTTCAGATATCATGTGACCAGTTGACACCTTTACTACTCTGCTAATTCGTCATTTGTAGTTGTACGTCACAGACAAAGTTGGAGCCACTCCATTACTGAATTACCAGTGATTAACTTGAAAGGCTTTTCACAGAACCGGTTATAACATGTGTCCCAAAAAAAACCTCTTTCATCTCCCTTTTCCTTTCCGGTCTTTCCACTCGGACCCCGTCTGTGTCCTTTACCACTCTCCCTCCATCCTCAGGGTTTGATTCTCCCATCTGCTGAGAGACAAAAAACAGAGGTTGTGCCCTCTGACAAAGACAGTGAAATGAATTAACTGCAGCCCTGCAGCGCTGCATGTGCTTGTGTTTGTGCAGTGTTATTGTATCTGCATATTGTGTGTGTGTGTGTGTGTGTGTGTGCCTCAGGCCTTCCTCCTCTCGCTCTTCCTCTCTGTGTGGTTGTCCTCCTGTGATAATGGCCTTCTTGACATCAGCATAATAGGCTCCTGTGTGCAACCACTGTCCAGGAGCAGAGTCACAGAGCACACTCAGAAAATACTGTACAGAGAAAACCTGCTGATTTTCCAGAAGAGAATAAAAGACGGGAAAGACGTTTCTCTGAAGAATGTGACATGCATTTCCAATATTTTGCTGTATGCATGTGTTTTTCTAGTAAATACGATCGCACTATTCCACATATTGCACATTAAAGGATGCCGTCGGTTGGTTATGAGTGTACACACATGTAAATGTTGCACACGAGCAGGAAAACACATGTCCGGGCTCAGACTAAAGACAGAATGTCGGCTGTAATAAAAAACTATAACTTGTTATGAGTTTTCTCATGGTGCATGCTGTGTGTTTGTGTACATACTGTATGTGCTTGTGTTATGTCCATGTGACCACCTTGACAGAACACGTTTGCAGCGATTTGAAGTGTCTGCTAATCTATTTTTCACAGTGCTATGTCTTTCCCTGCTCTGACTTCCCTTCACACATTGAACTCCTCACACTCTGGGCTTTTTGACCATCCTTCACACTGTCACCATGAAGCTATCACACCAGCTGCCTCCCATATGTGTGTATTACATCTAGCATCTTGATTTTGTCTTCTGAATGGAGAGATTCATCTTTCCTCTGTCTTCTGTCCTCCCTGGAAAGCTGCTGCACCCTCACACACACACACACACACACATCCACACATACAAACACAGCACCACTAAGTGTTTGAATCGATTTAAGACGCACTTGGATGGGGTCAGGATCTCCAATGAAGCTTTGCTTATCTTTGCAAAACACAATAATTGTCGTCTTATCCAGAGGGAGAGAGAGCGAGCGGTGGGATATTGTTGCTGCTCCAGTCAGTGTCAACATCTGCTCTGGACTTGAGACTGTGCGAAGAGGAGAATTATAAAGGATCCACTATGAGGGAATGTGATTTTCCTAATTCAATTTCTAGCCACATTTCCCTCTCTGTGTCTTGTTCTTTAGCAAAACCCTCACAGACATTAAACCGATTCAAAATAATTATTACACTACTCATGCCCCGAGCAGTGAAACTTAACGCATGATACTTTTCACATGGTGTCAGCAGTGATAGAGCATCTTGGTGCATGTAATATGCCACAAGGGCTCTCTCTCTCTCTCTCTCTGTTTCACACTATGTCGTTCTGTTTCTCACACATTCTGCATGGTCAGTTATCGGGCTATCACTTTTGTTTGCAGAAAAAAAAATCAACATATTTCCGAGTTTTTCACACAAGCAGCACAACGTTCTCCTTATCTCACATCCTTCTTCTTTCTTTAGATGTGCGTGCTAGCTACTGTGCAATTGCTAGAAAAAACACATGGAGTCTTCTATTTGTTTTTATTCTGAAATAAATCTCAACCACAGCAAAACTGATTGTGAAAGTATGTAGGAGTGATTACTTTCAAGGGCCTCTCTTGGTTACCTTATCTCACCTGTAAACAAATATTACAATACTTCTCATATTCACACCTTATAATCACTCTGTCAGACAAGTGACTGTAAAATGGAGTATACCATTCCTTAAAGGGATAGTTCAACATTTTGGCAAATTGGCCAATTGCCATAACTGCTACAGTCATAGCAGTAGGCGGAGTGGAGCGGCAGGCTGCTCAGAGCTACGCTACGGAGGCTCATGGAATTTCTTGGTTTCCCTCATCAAACTCATCAAATACACAATCCAACAACTCCAAAACGCTCTCGTGGACAAGTTGTGACCTGCAGATTCACCATGATATGAGATAATAACAGAACGTTACCAGACAGAGTTGTTTTAGAGGTAAATTCATGCAAAACCGCTGATGCGCGTTGCGTTCAGGGACAGTTTTTCAGCAAGCAGTCTCTGCATTTACCTCGAAAATGGCTCTGTTTTCTAACATTCCATTATTGTCTCATAGCGTGGTGAATGTGCAGGTCACAACTTGTCCACCAGAGCGTTTTGGAGTTTTTGGATTGTGTATTTGATGAGTTTGACGAGGGAAACCAAGAAATTCCATCAGCCTATAGCTCTGAGCAGCTCACGGCTCTGCTCTGCCGTTCTAAAAATAGCTTACACTGACAAATAAAGGTAACGAGCCTACTGCTACTGTTTGACTATAGCGATTATGGCAATGGGCCAATTTGCCAAAATGTTGAACTATCCCTTTAACCTTGCTGTTAGTTGAATGTCTGTTTCCCTGCCTCACCGTCATCAGCAGCTCTGTCCTCAAGTCTCCTGTGTGTCACACAGACATTACAGGTAAATAAATGGACCTGTTAGGACACCAAGCTCATAGGTTTTGTCCTAACTGCAGCAACAATGAAACAGAGCACATGCATGTCATCCACTCTCGGCCTCTTTCTCTCCACTGTCCTGTCACAATGAAGGCATAAAATACATCCCAGAAAATTACAGGACAGAGCTGGAGTCAAGCATCTGCAGATGAACAATGGTAATAAAGTCCGTAAAGTGAAACTATATTTGTGTTCAAGGTTAGTCACATCACAGACAGATTTGTAATTAACCATCCTGCCAACTATATTTGCTAGAAACATTTGTTCAGTACATAAAATTAGGTTTTAAGGGGAACTTTGTAACCCCCCTCTGGCCATGTGCATTTGTTTTCAACGAAGCCGATGAGAAAGCAATCCATGGATGCGTGGATAAAGTTATTCATGTGTTACAATGATGTTTTTATTTGTGTAGTCTTATTTGTCATAGACAAGAGATTACGGGTTAAGGGGCGCATTTGTGTCATGGTGCCGCAGAGACGAGAGCTGGGACACCGGGCTCTGATCTTGCAAGGTTGGTGTAGTGCCTTCTTCCTTTCCCAGTGATTGGAAGAAAGTCATTGTGGCTGGTCTTCGGTGTTCGGACGCGTGCATGTGCAATTAAACAATGAGTGCCCAAAACGAGGTTTCAATGATAAAAAACAACATTTATTACAACAAAATACCTCTTTCGTAGTGGCAGGCAGGACATGAATGGCACATCAAACACTGTCAGAAACTGACACCAACAAAACACCAAAATAAAAGCTAAAATGGCTCCCAGTTGGTTTTTGGCCAAGAGACGCTAGGTGGAAGACAGAGAGCCTCCATTCTCCCTGTAACAAGTTACAGGTAATTTATTTAACCATCACAATTACTCTGAAGATGTTTAATTAAGGTAAAAAATAAACCATCCTTCGTAGTTCCTCTTTAAAATCATGACAAATCAAGCAGTTCTCTCAGCTCTGGAAGCTGGGGGTGTGTCTGCTGCAGGTACAGTACTGGTCACGCCCACTTGCAGAGCTTAGTCAAATTTCAATCGGACTTGAACTAGTTTCTAACTTTGCCTTACGTTACAATCTAACTAATAGTTGTTAGTTAGCTGATAGCACACCCTTTCTTCCCTATGGCCTCACAGTTTATCATCATAAAATGTCATATGATCTAAATCAGCAAATACTATAACGTCATAAGCAGTGAGGTGGTTGTTGTTTTAATATAGGTTATTATTTAATCTTCAGTATCTGTCTTTCAGTACTAACCCTAACCCTAACAATTTTGAGGTACTTTACCTTAGACTTTCTGTCTAATGCTACTCTATACAACATTTATGCACTTGTACATTTCAGAGGCTCTTGTTGCTTGGCTGCTGTAGTGAAACAAACCAGACGCTGCAGGGGCTGTAACACTGAATCAGGCGCCTGCACTGCACTGGGTTCCCTTTTGCCCTGGAGAAAAAGTCAACCCCCTGATTATTATTGTTTAATCCACACTCTGCCCTTACTGTGTTACACAACTTATTTGCTTACTTTTTAAAAAGGTCTGCTAAGTTACAGAGACATGGAAACACAGGCCGTCCTTCTCTCCCACTGAAAACGCTGCCTGAAGTGTTTTGTATTCGTGCTTGACTTTTTGTCCATAAAAAAGTACGTATATCTCCATATTTCCACATCTCCTCTAATGCACTTTATTGAAATCTGATTTAACCCTTTGATACATAAAATCACACTAATAATGACTCTAAACTTTTGTCAAAATTAAAACATTCACAACTAAGTCAAATTTGACCTTTGCAAACAAAAACAACAAAAAAGTGTATCTAATGAGAATCAGCAGGAAAACACACTTTACACTAAAACAGTACTGTTTATTTTTCTTCTGCCTCCATCTTTAATTACCCTTTCTGAGCATGTGTAAACTCTCAGCTTTTGGTCTCACTTGGCTCTCGCCGCTCTTCACTCCAGATACACAAATACACACACGTGGGTGGGTGTGTTATCTATGAGAATGAGGCAGCCATCTAGAAAACAATCACATAAACTTAAAGGGATAGTTCAACATTTTGGCAAATTGGCCCATTGCCATAATCCATATAGTTTTAGGAGTAGGTTCATTACCTTTAATTGTCGGTGCAAGCACAAGAGACTCATGGGATTTCTTGGTTTCCCTCATCAAACTCATCAAATACACAATCCAACAACTCCAAACACATATCTCAGAAACAATGTCACAGAAAATCCTCAGGGGAATCCCTTCAAGTTTAGTAGAACTGAAGAAGGTCAAAGTTGAATGTCATAGCAACCTTGCACTGTTGTTAAAACAATTTATTAGAAAGGCACACTTAGGCATGAACTGGTAAAGGTCAAGGTCAGTGTGACCTCACACATGTGTGGTTTATTATAAGCAAAGTATTTACCAAGTTATTTAACAGTAATTATATAGGAATTCCCTCCCATGCTTTTGACACATATAAGCAGATGGTGTCTCCTCCATATGTTGTAATACTGTGCAGCTGTGTATTTATGACTCTTTCTAATGCATGGGTATTGGATCAGTGTCGGCTGATGTAAACAATGTGCTTGGAGAACTCACTAGCTGATGTTATTGTTTTCATGTGGTTTTGTTCACCACAGGGAAACTTTTACCAAGAACTGTGTCGAAAAGCTCTGACTGTTTTTCAATCTTTAAATCTTGAATTGTGTCAGACTGGAGTTGGATTTGGATTTAGGATTAAAGGATGAAATCTTAATCAGCTGTTGGCCTCAGGTAGTTGTTGTGGGGTTGTTTGGTTGTCATGCTTTTGACACTTTTAAGAAACAGCAACCAAAACAATCGAATATCTGCAGAATATCTTCAGTGGTTTATCTTCCCGACAAAGCAGCGCTTCTGTTTGGCACTAAGGCTGAACTAGTTTCCTGGGCCTGTGCACTGCAGCACATCGCTCTGCCAGTCTGCCAATGCTCCCGGCCACCTCGTGTAACTGGCAGCGTGCAGATCCAAATCCACTGCAGGTAACACACTGACTGAGCATGACTACCCCACATAACCACACGTCAGAGGAAACTGAACTATCTCTTCATCCTGCTGGCTGAACTGATCATACCCCTGTACTGTTGAGCCCTCTCTTCGCCACTGTTCTTGTTTTCTGCCACTGCTGACAAGAGATGACGAACTTCGATGTACAATGTGCCTTTTATCTGGAGTTTGGTTAAATGCCATTCACCGACCATAACCAGTAGGGAAGTCTGGGCCTGTATTCATTTAAAGGGACAACGAGGAGTTTCTATTTGGTTATAAAAAAGTCTCATGTTAATGTGGATGAATCTACGCTACCCACACTTGTTAATGGGCCCATTTTTAATAAATATATCGTTTTGTCTCTATCGTTATTTTGTTATTATTAGTGGTGGCGGAAATGCTGGTCGAGCCGACCAGTTTTCTTTACTTTTGGTTTTGTGGCGGGTCATGAGAATAACGCCGCCGAATCGCTGTTTATGGTCGGAACTACGACGGTATCTGATCGTCTTCGAACCTCTGACTTGAATTCTTGAGTGCGGAGGCTCATAAATGTAGTGTGAAAACGCTTCGCTTTTCCAAAACTCCTCGTTGTCCCTTTAATACCAGGATGTTGTGCTGGTGTTTTGTACTTGTCATACGGTCTTTCCTGAATGTTGTGCAGGTAATACACTACGTACTGGATTCTGTAACATTTTATAACAGAATTACTGATTAGTGCGTAATAGGTATAATGACAAAATTAACTTATGGGTCATTTGATTTTGCCATTCTATTATTGTAGGTTGGTTGTACAGTCATGCATTACAATGAAAATGTCAACCATGATCAAGCAACAAGGTCTTCAGGGAAAGAGAAAATCCAAAGCCAGACGCTACTTACTGTAAGTCATAAAAGAAGAAAACCAGAAGTGTAATGACAGAATTATATAACGACATGATGAGACTTTGATGAGTTGTGTGAGGACCCAACCCCATAGAGGAAAATCCCCCAATCCCATAGACCCTTCATCCCAGGTTAAGAGACCCTTTCTTTTGATTCATTTAGAGGTCATTGTACAGAGCAGCTGTATGTACTGTATGTACTGCTGTATCCAAAGTACTAACAAGACATTACGCCCCAAATAAACCTAGCACCCACTGACAAAGCTGCAGTAGGTGATCGGACAATATTACAGTTTATTACAGATGCAAATAAAAAAAATCTATCTGCTGTATATCTATATTCAAATCTTCTTTGTTTTTCATTTATCTTGAAAAAGTGGAATCAAACGTTACTATTTTGATTATATTTTTGATTTAGCTCATAACATTTATCTCATAACATCTCATAACACCTGAAAACGTCCTCCTCTCATGTTCTGTGGTTCACGGATTCACAGTAAGCTCTGAAAATACTAGTAAGAGTCTATGGACTCAAGTTGAGCCTCTATGTATGCTTGTCCATTCATCTTACAACTTAATGAAAAGAAACTCTTTCACGTGGAACAATGTCTTATATGTTTGCATTGCCAGAAGAAGAACTCTAAAGGATAAACCAGGACTTACTATGACCTACTTTTTCCATTTCACAACAACAAACTCCTGAATTAAACTGTTTTCACAGTAAACTATAGTATTGATGTCCCTATGTAAGAAATGAGCTGCCTGAAGGAATTTTATCAAACAACAACCCCCCCCCCCCTCACCCTTTGGGAAAGATAACCACAAGAGACAAGGATCTGAAGTTCTTGGAATAAAAACGCATCGTACGTCATACATAGCAGAGCAGCCTTAAGCCAATTACGACAAAGCTCTGTCGTCACACAGTTGGTTCCCAGTTGGTACCCAGTTGGTGTAGCTAGAGGAGGACTGACGTGTTTGCCTTAGAGACCCAAGAAAACAACATTTCTAAGCAGGATTCACAGTTTTAAGTCCAACATGTATCACATTATAGTTCAGTGTGCTGCATGTTAAATCAAACATACCTAAATAAAAAGATAAAAATAAATAAAACTGAGTAGAGGGAAAATCATGTTTTACTGAACAACTAAAGGATTTGACTTGCCTCTGGCACTAGATAAAAATCATCAAACAAGCGACGATGCGTTCAGTGTCCAAACCGTATTTTTGTCACAGTGATGCTACGTAGGTTCTTTGGGTGCTATCCTGATGACTGTTGGGTTTGAACTGAATTATGGGTAGAGAGCAGAGATGGACTGAGACAAGCCCACAGATGGTTATCTTATGGGACTAGAGAAATACGAACCAAATGTTTGTAGACTGTCTGCATTCCTTCTGGGAGGGTTTAATATGCTGAATGCATAAAGTATCAGGAACATCCTTCTGATATTGATTTGCTTGTGCAAAAGCAGCTGCGTCTCAGTTACTCAGTTTAAAAATCCTCCTCCGGATAGTCGGCTCCTCTTCCTCTCAGTCAGGATTGGTCTAGATTTAAATAGAGAAATTAGTACTGGAGAGCGGCTTTTATCTTGTTTGATCTAATCTGATTTGTTCAGTGTCAGTGACAGGGCAGCTGGGGCCGTCAAAAAGCTTTTGGGGGATCTATTTGAATGTAAGACTGAGACGTCTTGACAACATTGGATGTGAAATTTCACACAGGTGTTAATCTTCTCCTCAGGACAAGTTAGAGGTGAATAACCCAGAGGAGAACACTTGGTTTTATCACTGTGTACCTATACAGAGCTATAATGTTCCCGTCGCCTATACATTTAGTGCTAATTAGTGAATGTTAGTAGGCTATGCTAAGATGCAGGATCAATGTGGAGGTATGAAACATCTGTGAATGTAAAAAAAAAGTAATTCTCAGCATGTTAGCATGCCAGCGGTAGGATTTTTTGTTTTAATTCAGTCAGCGACATCTACAGCTTTCACTTCAGTGGAAATATTACACACCCTTGACACTGTTGGTGCTCAGCCGGCCACTTCTTTCTCTGTTGATCTGTGCTCTCATTGTGCATTTATTTAGTAGCTCCAGACGCTGGGAAAATTGATTCCTCAGAGACTGGGTGTTTAATCAGTGTCAGAGCTGTTGGAAAGCTAACTGGTGGTTAATCATTGCTACATCAACCGGTCATAGTGAGTAACAAAACACATTCTTATTTTTATGAAAATCAGAGGTAATATTTCAAACTGTCAAAGAAAACCGTAATATGATCGTACCCAAGGCCCAAAAAATAAGATTTCACAACCACGATCTCACTAACATGATCACTTTTTTTTTTAAATAAGAAGGGGAGACGAGACGTGAGTGTGGGTTCTGTGTCACTCTGATCTGAACAGGCCGGTTCTAAGGCAGAGTAATGGAGACAGACAGAGACGTACTGTAAGTAGGTTAACACTGGAATGGGCTCTTAATACCAAGATTGGTGATGCATGCCTCCCATTACAGCTCCTCTCCTTGAGGACAAAAATCCACCATGGGAGTGACTGTGTGTGACTCTGTGTGTATGTTAGTGTCTATTTGTGTTTGTGTGGGTGTGTGTGTGTAACACCAGAATGACAATGGTTAAAAAACATTGTGTAAACACATGTGAGCTGCTGCACATCTGTGAGACTGGTAATAAAAAGAGAGGCAGCTGTGCAGGGCAGGAACATTCACTACTGATCTGTGTGTGTGTGTGTGTGTGTATCTCTGTGTGCTGAATGCAAATCAATCATAGGAGGGGGAAACAAACAAGGTAAAAGCTGACCTCTGCCACACTGTATCATGCCCTCGAGGCATTTTTTCTCTTAAAGTCTCTGCCTCCTGAATCTTGTTTCTATCCTTTCCTGTAGCCTACATTTCAGCGTTCACATCCACCAGTAATCCACAAATGTTTTCTCTTTTCTTCATTCTCAGAAGGGAAATTTAAAACATATAGATGTGCATTATGTAACATTGAGTTATATGCAAGTGGCAACCTCCAAGGCTGAAAAATAAGGAACCAAAACCTGATCCTTCAAACGGCCACTTGAGTCTGGTTCCAGTGTGGGTCAATCTCCATTATATAGCTCAACTTCACAACATAACTTTGAAAAAAAAAAACTATTTACAGCCTGGTACAAAACACACCTCTGGCTCTGAGGCTAATTTGCTCTGTACCAACTGTACCAACTGTACATGGGGTGAATTTTTGTATAACTCACTCACGTAAATTTTATTAAGGCTTAAAGTTTTGCATAATTGAGGTTGTGGCTTCTCTGACTGACGAGCGGTTGAGTGAATGCCTGATGTCTGATACGAGTCTGCTGGTAGCGAAGTCTCAGCTCCAAACACGCTCCTCCTGTTTACCCATATTTGGATTAGTGACAGTTTAGCAAAGTCACTGTCAAGATGGCGACAGCGGAGCAGCTCGTGCTGAGCTTCAGAAAGGATAATCAGAAACCTACTGCATGGGCCACATCATGGAGGGTACAGTCTATGGTTTATATAAAACCATATAATCACCCGACAGTGTACTTTCATTCAGCTATGAAGAGCTCTTTTTCTTTCTTTCTTTCTCCCCTTTGCCTAGTGACTTAGTTGTCCCTGTTAACCCTAACCCAGTGTTTTTCAATCATGGGGTCGGGACCCCATATGAGGTCGCCTGGAATTCAAAAGGGGTCGCCTGAAATGTGTAGTAATTGATGAAAAAGAAATTATTGTTAAAAATATATTTTTTAAAGCCCCAGTGTGTAACTTATTTGGCTTTTTATTAGCAAAAATCAAATATTTCTTTCATAAATCACAGTGGAATCACACCCGCATACAAATGAAAGCTTTCTCGTACCTTAGAATGAGTTGTTACAAGTCGTTACAAATACATAAGTGGGCGACGCACCGAACCGAGGCGGCCATGTTGCATCGCCATTTTTTACGTTGAGTGGCAGCGTGACTGTAGGTAACCATAGAAACTCAGCGGAGCTGTCGGCTCGGGGAGAAAGTTTTCCAGGTAGCGCCTGTTAAAACTATCACCACTGTGTAGTGTGAGGAAGGACGGAGGCACTGATGTTGCATTCAGGTGCAGTTAGGCAGACGGCCGTCGGCAAACCAACCGGATGTCATTTTACTCAACAAGAGAAAGACGGTAAAACGTGGGTCAGGTAAACAATACGACATCACCATGACAACATATTGTCACACCTGTATTGTTTTGCCTCGTGCTGGCAGACCACTTGTTTACATAGACGCTTGTTTATCCTGTTACATGCAGCGTCTGTTGTCTGTCTGACGTCTGCCCGATTTCACGTGAATGCAACATCAAGAATACGTTCCGATATGCAACCGCACCGCTAGATGGGGGGAATTCCTACATATTATACCTTTAATTAATTATTATTCTTAAATTATGATTTAAAACACCACACACAATCTTAAACAATTCTATTCTATACTTTAACTGTCTCGAATATAAATCGAGTTCAAATAAAATGCAGCATATAAAAATATCTGAGCTGGCGCATCTTGATTGACGGCAAATCACAAATTTCTGGCAGACCCCATGAGTGCGGGGTCGTCAAAAATTTGTGATGTCAAAATGGGGTCATGAGCCAAAAAAGGTTGGAAACCACTGCCATAACCTAATGACTGAAATAAGCCTTGATCTGGCTCGAGCAGCCCACTTAAATATCCACGTATCACACGTAGCGTGCGTGACAGATTCATCTTGATGTGTGTGTCCTGACCATGACAGATTGAGCACTGGACCTCTGAGAGGAACACACTGGCCCCTCTGTATGCGCAGAGGTCAAACAGCTGGGCCTGCTGAGGACATAATTGTGTGACTTTAATTGGTGTTGCGACCTTATTGGAAAAGGATCTCAATAAATCCAATTGCTGTTGGAGTTTGTTGCACGTGTGAACGAGTGGAGTTCTGACCGAGACGACTTCTGGTCTTTGGTCAGAAAATGAACATTTGGCAAAAACAACAAAAACATTTTTAATGCTTCCAACCAATCTAGACAAATACTCTTATATTTTCTTCTATGCTGACATGATCGGTAATATTTCCATAGCTGCTGACACTGACTCAGAGATGTCTACATACCACACAGAGTCAGTTTGGAATAAGTAGGTTATCTTGGGATGTGATCAGAGAGCGGTTTGCCGAGATCACACTTAGGCATGTTCTTTGAAATGCATCTCTGCTGCCATATTGCCGCAGACTGCACCTGTGGAGTGTTAGTGTGTGTGTGTGTGTGTGTGTGTGTGTTTTATAAGAGAGGCAGAAAGACGTGATAGGCCTCTCACCTCTGACAGTTTACAGCAACAGTGGTGTGATTGTTCCCTCTGTAGATTACTGTGATATGAAGCCTCATGCCTTCTGAGAACATGTGACTCTTATTTGGTTGACACAGGACAGAGTTACACTGTGTCTATCTCTCTGCCTCTGTGTGTTCGCTGTGTGTGTGTGTGTGTGTGTGTAATCATTTATCTGTGAACCCCGACAGTGCGTGGCCTGCTAGGATAATTTACCATGAGGTGATGGTGAACCCCTGCTTGAACCTATGAAGCAACACTGAACATTTCTTCTCAACTGCCAGAAAATTGTGAAAGTGGCTCAAATGGGCTCCTTAAAAAGGGGAAAAGAAAAATAGTAAGACTGAGACTTATGCATAAATTGCCTCTTCAACTCCTACATTATTTAAAAGCGTCGGAGAGGCAGTGAGGCACACTCACTCGACTGGTGGCAGGCAGGTGGCTGCTTATCCACACAGAGGTGGTGATTCCCCATAGCAAACTCGCAGACGACACGCAGCTCAGAGGGATTTAGTGGGAAAATTTTGAAATACATCGACTACAGAGGAGAAAGCTCCCTCACACTGAAGATGTTAAGCACCGAGCACACAGATTCAGCGTTTGGTTTTGGCTCCGGGCCATTAAATCAATCTTACGTGTCTGTATTTGCCCACGATTTCTGTGAAAAATACCATCAGCTGTGGAATTGCTGTAGCGTTGTGTAACAAATGACCATCCAGGCTTTAATAAATGACCACCACTCGGTGACCCCCTCATGCCCTCTTTGGCATGTGTCTCGCATCCCACACTAATGATATGGTGGGAGGCAACAGAGGCAGAAGAACAGGACCACAGCTCCAAGTCCACTTATTAGCCTTTATTTCTGGAGCTTTGAGTCGTGTCACATGGTCACATTTTGCTTTAATTTATGCTTGACAGTGCTGTAAGTGATCACAACAGCCACTGAGCTCACACAACAACAACAGATCTGTTTTTCCTACAGGGGCGCTGGACGGAGCCAGAAAAGTGGCCTTTGTGTTTGTTTGTTACTATTTCCAAAAATCAATAATTGGTTTTCATGTTTGACGGGGTCCTGACAGAGACCAGAGACTCAGAGACTCAGAGACTCGGAGACGAGAGCAGATTAGAGCAGGAGCGGCACAGACTGACCTATCCTGACTCCCTCTCCCACTAGAATGAGTCAAACGCTCAAATCCTACGTCTCCCATGACAACCAAGCAGCAACTTATCTTTGTTATTCAGTTTCTGTGATATATTCGTATTCCAAGCTAAAGTCCATGTGATAACCCTGTTGGGTTCTTTTCTCATTCTCTGTGTTGCTTGGTTTCTGCTGCTTCCATAAGCTGAGCAGTCGTCCTCGTGACTGCTGATCTGACCCTCAGATGTGAAATTGATTTTTTTTTTTTTTTTTAATTGTCATCTTGCATAATAACGCATCATAAGTGTTGAGCTTATAGAGATCATATGGAAACATCTTCTCTGTCACGGCTTCAGGGTCAGGTTCTGCTGTTTCTACCCAGCTAAGAATAATCAATGGTGCTTTCATGTGTTTGTGTGTATGTGGACTGAGAGTAAATATTGCACTGACTAATATCTTCTGGCACCCAGCATCACATGAAAACATTCCTTTCCGGGTTTACCTCGTTCTCACACTGTTCTCTAGTCAAATAATGTCAGGCCCAATAACCCTTTGTCTCACAGCCCATTTGTGTCTGCAGTCCTTGGCACAGCGGTTGACAACCACTGTCTTAGAGGCTTCATATGGATGCTAATTGGAGCACAGCAGAGAATCAGGACGTGTTGCATCCTCTCCTCTCTCCTACCGATCCTTTCGCTTCTTGTCATCTTCTATTCCCTTTCTTCAGGCTCTCACCCTCAGTTTCCACGTCAGCTGAGCTCCAACAAAGTTTTTCTCCACGTCTCCCCACTGACTCCATCATCCCATCAGTTCATTTTCACCCCCGCTCTTCACCTCAGTCTTTGACCTCTCTTTCTCTCCCCACTTTATCCTCCATCCTTCTTCCTCTTTAGAGAAAAAAAAAAGGAAACAGACAGAGATAAACAGGAGTGGAGAACATTAGCTTCAGACTGTACAGTGAGTGTGTATGTGGGAGAGCCGCAGTGTCAGTGAGCAATCCCACTAACGCCACCAACACCCCTGCTTGTGTGTGTGTGTGTGTGTGTGTGGATTGTGCATGCTGCGCTGGCATCCAGTGCCTGCTGTGCCTGAGGGCAAGGAATTTTAAATCAGGCGTCCAAGGAAACTGATACCGCTGAATATTTGAATATTTACTCCTTATCAGAAGTGGGGATATTAATGAGGGAGCTGTGACGGAGCGGGTTATGGAGAGATAGACAGTGTGGTGGCTGGGGACAGGCAGATGGTGTGTTTATGCCTCTGTTTTCATGTCCTAGTGGGAAAAAAGCACATGAGCTCTGCCTAGTGTTTATCCCCTGGAATTACATCTAACATGGACATGGTGGTGTTGTGATGGCAGTATTCCCTGCTCATCTACTGTCTGCTGATTTTTTTTTTTTTTTTCCTCTGGCAGCTTTAAATAAGAGTTTTGGCAGCCGCACAAATATGACTGTTTTGGGATTTGATTTTATTCGTTTATAGGGACAATGCAGGTTAATGAACATTGGTCTGAAATACAAGATGTAAACATGCCAGCTTGTAGCAAAAATGCAAATTTACATTTACAATTTACATTGAAAGCCACTGTGCAGGTAACATAAAAAAATATTACAGGAAACACTATAATACAAATACAGGAAAAACAGAATCTAACTTTTTGTATCAGCAGGTTCATCCCAACCTTTTGGTTTTTGTTATTTGGATTATAGTTTCTCTCTTTTTTATATTTCATGTGTTACTAATTTGCATTTTATAAAAAAAAATGTTTGTTTTTTGGATGCCTCAGTTGCTTTGTATTAGCTTCTCTTTTTTAACCCATTACTCTTGATTACGTTTGACAGAAAGGCTTAAAGACCATTAAGCCATCAAAAAAAGACACAATAAAAAAGCAGGAGGAAAAAAAAGGAAAGAGATGTTCATGATGCAACATGCTGAGCTATAAAGGTGATCACAGATCTGGGTTAACTTAAAGGGACATTGTGTAACTTCTCCTGTTATCTATTCACGAAAATTGATTATTTGGTTCAAAAGTCTGTTTTTGATTAATCAGTAATCCCCCCATCAACAAACTGAAGTGTTCCTTTCAGCTCTGAATTTGCCGTTCATATCATTCATATCTACATGGAGCGGTTAAGCTCGGTGCTGCTGCCATGTGGTGTCGCTGTGTTTTTACGTTCAGTGGCAGCGTGACGGTAGGAAACCACAGAAACTCAGCGGAGACACCGGAGCTGTCGGCTCAGGTCGAGGTGGCGTCTGTGAAAAGTCACCGCGGTAACGCAGTGAGGAAGGAATGGAGCGTTACACTGATGCTGCATTCACCTGCAGTCAGGCAGACGGCCGTCGGTAACAAACCAGATGTCATTTTAGTCACAGAAGTCCAGAGAAAGCCGGTAAAACGTGGGTCAGGTAAACAATACCACATCGCCATGACAACATATTGTCGTATTGTGTATTGTTTTGCTTCATGCTGACGGACCACTTGTTTACATAGAGGCTTGTTTATGCCGTTACGTGCAGCGGCTGTCGTCTGTCTACCGTCTGCCCAATTTCACGTGAATGCAGCATGAAAAGTTGCTTGCGATATGAAACAGCAACGCTAGATGGGAGTAATTCCTACACATTGTAGCTACCTTTAAGGCAGTGTCTGAGATCAGTCTTGAAAGTGAGATATAAGTAGGATACTCCTACACTTTTAGCAAATATTGGTCATCCCAATATTAACCACAACCTGTTATTTCTTTATCTTCAATGCAGATGAAACATAGAAGTCATAAAATGTTTAATAATTGTCCATTTTACAGTAAAATGAGGGGGTAGGGTTACAGTAGGCTATGCGTTATGCCATACTAAGCCTGTCTGCAGTTTCATATTTGGATGAATCTTCATATCTCTATTCAAGGCGGAGAGTGAGCCTATAATGAACCAACAGACACCAAAAGGTCAAAGACAGATGTCAGTGGATCATGACAGCGTGATGACGAGTGACACAACTTAACTTTCGCTGACTCTTGGAGTCTCCGAATCAAAGAAGCCAACACGTGGAACAAATCTCTCCTCACTTTATCTCCTTTAACATTCACTCTGTTGGCCTGTTCCCGTCTTAATGGAACAATAGAGCAGCATTACCAGCGGCTCATCCTTGTGATCCTGTCTCCCTTGGGTCCCGGTCCCCTTCCAGTGTTTTCTAAATGTAGGTCGACTGTGCTGTGATTTAGTGGCCCTGTTGTTTGTTTGGATGGGGACTTTCAGTCATGATGAATCTTCGACTCAGGCACTTGAGCATGTTTATTGGTGTAACAGACAACAACTGGAGGCACCTTCCTCAAATTGTCTCTTATTAGTGATGATAGACAGCCAGCTAGCAAAAGATCAGCACGGCGATGCTCCACCACAACAGTGGGACTCATTAAGAGCATTGTCATTCACCACATGTATTCTAACATTTGCACAAATAAATACTGGTTATGAGAAAAAGAATTGCTAAAAACGAAATGTGTCAAACTAGTAGTATAGGCCTACCTTTAAAAGGACAACGAGGAGTTTCAGAAAGCGAAGTGTTTTCACACTACATTTCCCATGAGCCTCCGTGCGCACGGTGAAATTCTTGGACCAGCAAGACGGACAAAAGCGAAAACATTTGCCAAGAATGTTTTCATTGATCAAGATTTGAAAGTCAGAGGCTCGAAGATGATCAGAAATTGTCGTAGTTCCGTCATGTGTATTGGCGTTGGATGCTAACTAGCGATCCAGCGGCGTTTCCCATGACCCGGCGGCAGCGCAAACGGGGTCTCTTTAAAGCTAACAGTTAACACATTGCATTGTGGGTATAAACCCTGAAGTCTGAAGATAAAAATTGCAGCAGTTTTGTGGGGAAGTATTTGTGACCTTTATTTACCTGATCAAAAAAAGTCAATTGTCATTTTTACATTAGGAATTTGCAATAAACGTTCTCGTTTTCATGCTTAGCTAAGCTAACTGGGTGCTCGTTCTAGATGTGAGTGGCTCCATTCTTCTAATCTATTAAAGTGTTTTCAATCATCTTCCAGCCACCTCTATAATATTCCTGCAGAAACTTGCAGTGATTTTTCTCCTCCTGAAATTTACCAAAAAATGTTGTTTTGCAGGGTAGCCTACCTACAACATCATTTAACATCTCGGCAGGATCGATTGCCTCCGCTTGTTTGAAATCCTCACTTCATCCTCATTTATCAACATATTTACTACAGGCAAAGGTTCAAATTGGAGAGGACTGCACTACTAGGAGAAAGATGCCTAAGCTTCCTAAGCAAAGTATTTTTGATGTAATGCGGAATGCTTAGCCTGTAAACAATGTGTTTTCAGAAGAGGAAATCATTCATTTTACTCAAACTAAGCAGCTCCCATCTCATCTTTCAAAAGCTGAGAAAGAATAATATCTCAGCCCATATCTCAACTACAGTACTAAGCAAAAAGAAATGGCAGTGGGGCTTGTGATTTTTTTTTTTCGTTGTCAGCACAGCGCAGCCCAGAAGCCGCACATTCCAAATGGATCAACAGACTTCGATAGATTTGTCTCCTTGTCTACATTTCCATCCGCCCGTCCATTTATCCAGCAGCAGCAGCGTTTTCATCTCAGAAACGACTGAAAGAACAAAACAAGAAGTAGAGAAAGAGGGCAGGGTGTTTGGAGCAGACTAGAGCCTTATCCCACTGACACAAAAGCTCACTCTGATCCCTGAAATACAATAGAGCTTCCCCCCTTGCACCCTTGGGGCAGACAGCAAATAATGCCCATAATGCAGCATGTCTGTGACTGCTGGAATCCCCCGTGGCCGTGCTTGTCCAGCTTGTATGAGGGCTGTGCCAGGGCCGTGATGCCAGGCAGCAGCCCATAATGCCAACTGCTAGATGCCAAATCCTGGCACAAGCCACACATTATTCTTATTCCCCCTTTTCCAGTTCGCCTTACGGACGGTGTGGGATGTGTTTGCGCGCTGATTCCACATAAGATGCCAGCTGGTGTTGAAAAGCAAAGCCCCCCCTCAGGTCTATATGTACTGTATATATACTGTAGCCTACACACGCTCACACCAGCATTCAGACCTCTGTCACACTGCCATTGTCTCAAAGTGAATTATTCAGTGCTGCCATGTTTGTCACAACAATAATGTGGCAGAGCATCTCGCGGTGACTCGGATGAAGCGGAAACAACAAGAACTGTTCTCACACAAGTAATAAGTCCCACGATGAAGCTTCCTATAAGAGAACAAGGCACAGGGGCGCACAGAGACAAGTTCACCCCGCACTCCCCCAAGCTCCCACCGCCTCCCCCCCAAAACAGCTCTGATGAAGGAAAACTGGGAATTTACCCACCGAAAAAAAAAAAAGAACAATTACATCTTAGGTTCTCCTGAATAATTCATAAGTGGTTGTTTGTGTGGGATGTTGCATGAACATGTGTGTTTGAAAGAAACCGGGCAATCCCTCAGAAACAACACAACTGTGCTAGATCTGCGGCCTTGAAGTTGAGGGGCTGGGAATTCAAAGGATTCATAAACATCTATTGGTTTGTTGTGGTGGGAGAGCGTGTAAAGCTCCACAGCTCCACCCTGGGGTAGAAACACAGAACAACACACTGACATTCTGTTTTTTTTTTTTTCTCTCTTTTATTTCAAATATACAGAGCTATAGCAGCATTTACATCAACATCAAAAGTAAGACAACGTTATATTGGCTTACACTTTGGCAGCGATAGTAGCTTACACATAACAACCAGCCAACATATTCATTCTTCACAATGAAAGCTCACAGATTAAATTACAGCGTGCAAATACAGTATAGGAAAATGTACCTGGAGTTAACTGTGGATCATGTACAGTGGGTTTTTTTTAGTGCCTTCAAGCAACATCATCAGGCAGCGCGCTACCAACCTGTCCCAGTGATCTAAACCTAGAGGGGTCTGACATATAATACTTAGTTTTACGTAATGTGTCTGTGGTTTCTACAATGACACAGGAACCCGGGGAGTGCGGTGTCACCCCGGGTTATATTTACTAGCTGCCCCGTCTGGCAGGAGGGACCACTGATCTCACCACATTAGGGCATGTGATGCGTGTCCTGTCCACACAGCCACACCGGCTGTTTATATAACTGTCGTTCAGTACAGTACACTGATGTATTTGTGGCTCTTTACTCTGTAAATACTCCATGGACGCTTGTTGGAATATTAAATAATAACTTCACCTTTCCACACACACTCTTTTCTCAATTTAGAAACACTGAAAAACAACTAAATACACCACATCTCCATCCAACTTTGTCGACTCATGCACACACAGGTTTTTTTTCTTTTCAAAAAGGGAATGATCAGTGCGATTGTCAGCTGCTGTCCGACATTCTCAGTCCTTTTGCAACTCAGGCTTTAACGGCCCGTATCACAAACTAAGGCACTCAATTTGGAGTCCACTTTCAGTGCAGAAGACTTGATACTCTCGTGTGTTTTCCTCGTGATATTGGAGCCATTTTTAAAGCGGCTTATGACTGAAATAAACAAGCGTTTGGGACTGCGGTCGTATCGAAACATTTTCTCCAATTTCTCGGTCAATAAATCAGGTAATATGGATCTGAGGGGTCGATGTCAGATTTAAATGAGCACTTAAGCCTAAAGTAGCGTTTATATGACTTTAAAACATCAGATGAGTGTTTGTTTGTGTCACAGTCCCTTCCACACTTGCCACAGGCTTTAAGATACCAAACAGGAAATCAGGCAAATTCTCATCCAGCCCCTAACGTGGGTCTGCATGAGCCTCCTGTCAGCCAGTGGTTCCATAGAGAAACCACCCCCATCCAGCCTTTCCCGGTGTTGGTCCTCTCAGCTCATCTCAGAGCGTGCGCTCATACTCGTCTCACCTTCGTTCTCATCGTTCTGCCAATCACACATCGATCTGCTTCAGCTGCTCGTAGGTGAGGAAGAACTGGGAGTGGAGTGAAGGAAGACAGAAACAAAACAAGAGGCAAAAGAAAGAGAAATCTGTTGCTGAGCAGAATGCGAGGCGCACTAACAAATTTTGGCTCTTTCTCTACTCGAGTTGAAAGCCTCCCTTGTTGCCTCAGCCTACCTCGCTGTGGCAAGTCAATAATCTCATTACATTTCTCAGGCCTGGTTGGAGCATGATCAGTGTGTTTTCCCCTCTCAATCATCTTTAATCAGTCTTTGGCCTTTGCAAAAAGACGTTGATAGAAATCACTCTCTCTTCCCCACTATCCTCTCTTCACCCTTCCCTCTCACCCCCCACCAGGGGCCCCTTGTGTCCTCTCTAACTGGGGGCAGTGGGCTACTGAGACAGTTGTCTCAACATTGCATAACGGGGTTAGTTAGCATTAGGCTAAGCTCTCCTCCACTGAAGCCAGGCATGGAATGCTATACGTCACCGAATACATAACAGAACTTACAACTTTTCCCCGCTGATTTCTCTGGCTCAGAAGATATTGCATCACCTTGGATAAATGTAAACACACGGGCGCACTAATGAGATGGTTCAAGGATACAATGATGTTCCATGGTCCCAGACGCAGCCAGTTGGGAAAGAAACCCTTGTAGAGCGCCATGAAGCCCTCAGAGCGCCACGTCTGAAAACAAAAACAAACATGTTAAAAACCCACTTTATCTCATTGCCTCCCAATAATTACACCAAGTCTCCTGTGTGTGAGCAGGGAGCTGGAGCTGCAGACTCAGTGACATTAAATTTGATCTAGCTAACATTTGCAACATGATATCGTATATTCACAGAAGGAAAAAGGTCTAATATAGACACGCTGGTACCAATACATAGCAATATACTGGTGATTATAACGTCTAGAAAGCTAATAAGTTTGCTCTATTGAAATTAAATGTGATGCTGTTTAAGTCCATGACAAAGAAAAAAATACAGTTTCAATAAGTCAATAATATCACAATATATACTGTAAGGATATTTTCATATATTAGTGTACTATATATATATATATATATATATATATTTTTTTTTTTTTGGGGGGGGGGGCTTTTTCATGACTTTATTTGACAGTACAGTCGAGAGAGACAGAGGCAGAGGCAGAGATGGGGAGGCAGAGAGAGGGGGAATGACATGCAGGAAAGGGCTGTCCGATGCGGGATTCAAACCGGGGCCACCTGCACAAGGACTATACCCACTGCGCCACTCGGCACCCATCCTTACCATATATTAATACCCCCCCCATTAACCTTGTATGGATCTAGCCCCCCCTCCCCTTGTGTGTTGGTTGTTTAAGGCATGGGTGCCTGGTGGTGTTTCTCATTGTCTGTCTGTCTATCTATCATAGTAACATGATGTAACATTACATCAGACTGACAGACTGAAGATCAGATCTTATATTTAGATGCAGGTTGTGAGTAAACCCTGTCCCTCTCCTGCCAGGAGCGTCAACTGACCTGCAGTAAACAGTCCAGTGTTCCCTGGTACAGAGCTCCTCCTCTCTGGTTCATCATGCGCGTCCGGACCACATCAACTGGGTTCGAGGCCAAAGCCCCGGCCAGACCGCATGCGAAGCTGGACCTGAGGGACACAAAGCACAGGTTCTTTCTTTGGTCACTTATTTAATACCAGTCATTGTTACGATGTGTGTGATACGACCACAAATGTAGAACACATAGTTTCCTGCATGGCTGACACTGTAACTTAGTTGAATGGTTAATATACAGCTCTGGAAAAAATTAAGAGACCATTCCCAAAATGATCAGTTTCTCTGGTTTTACTATTTATAGGTATGTGTTTGAGTAAAATTAACATTTTTGTTTTATTCTATCAACTACCGACAATATTTCTCCCAAAATTGAAATAAATGTTGTCATTTAGAGCATTTGTTGGCTGAAAATGACTAAACTAGTCTAAATAACAAAAAATATCAAGTCTTTTCAGACCTTGAATGATAATGAAAGGAGGAAAGAGTTTATAAATCAGTTTTTGTGGGATAATGTCAATGTTTAATCCCAGCAGTGGTTTCTTTTATCTTTCTATAAAACCAGACGTGGTTCAGGTGATGACCTCATCAGTGTCTCATTAAGTAGAATGAGTTGTGTTTGTGTTTAAAAAAGAAAAGAAAAGAAAAGAATGACTGTCATACATGTAGAGATGATTTTAAGAAACATTTGTGAAAGTGGTCTCTTCATTTTTTCCAGAGCTGTATATTCGAAATGTTGATCTGCAGCTTCAGTTATGAGGAAAGTGCAATTTTCTCAAAACAGAAAATATCTTAGAGTAAAGAGAGGATGTCCAAATACCTGCCCTGCATGAGCTTCTATAAATACACACACTGAAGTGAGCTTGTTCTGGCTGGAATACAAATGTAGAATTACAGCACCTCCTCAGATATCCAGAAATACAGCGTATTTCGATATGGCTGCTGCTTCCACCGCAGACAACCGTCTCAGTTACAGTACAGTGCCTGGTTGTTAATGCTGACTGTGAGCAGCACAGAGGTTAAAACATCTTGGACAAACTGAGAATGACGACAGGGCCAAAAAAAAAAGCTAATTTCCAGGTTTGTTTACCCAATTTCCATTTATGATCTTGTGATTTGAAATGTGTTGTTGGCTTTTCAAACAGCACAAGTCTGCTTTCTGTCCTTCATCTGGCCTGGATCCACCCTGACATTTCAAAATAAGAGCCGACTCTGACAAGCCATTTCCTGCTGTTGATAACATCCCTTAACAGAGATGCGAGGGCAATCTGCGGGTTACACGGAAAACTTACAGGAAGTGTGTGTACACGTTGTCCCCCATGTGACCCGACATGATCAGATGCTTTTTGGTGATGTCATAGACAGGTAGCTCCACCCCCACCACGATGGCTGCCCGCTGAGCTGTTAGAGAGACGCCCTGTTGCAGACAGAGGGGGGGAGATTGTGACATTAAAAAATTGGTGTCTGTGCTATTTAAGACACTGAAGGTCACTTGTCAATATAAATTCTGCATTTTCCACCCCCCCCCCATACCTTCCACAGCCCCCTTGTGCCCTCCTGTTGGTAGATGTTGATGAAGTTGCCCATCATGCTGCCCTGGATCACATTTCCCTGAGCCTGCATGCGGATCTGAGAGAAAACAACAGAAAGCAACATCCATAACATCGAACAAGAAAAAATGAAAACACGCAGAACCAGAGTGGAATGCTGTTGGTTCACCAAAGCCGAGCTCGGGGCAGGGTGTATTAGTCAAACTCTCACTGGAATGCAAAGGCAGAAAAAGTTAGCTACAGTAGGAGTTTGGAAGGATTTTTTTATTTTCTATTGGCAGGCTCAGCATCCTGAAGCGCTCCCTCCGTCCTTAGCTTCCAGGAATTCTGCAGCCTGGTCTTGACTTGTTTTCCCCCCCTTCAAAATGGCTGCTGTTTAGAGATCAGCCTTTGGTCCGCCGTTTGGCTCTGTGGTGGCTTGGCGGGCGCCACTAGAACACACCGTGAGGAAAACGCAATGTTCCAAACCTGCAGTCGAATCTATTAGTCAGTTAACCCCTCACATGCACCGTCAGGCCCAACAGGGTGTGGCTCAGGCCAAACACATTATAATCACAGCCGTATCATTTACAGAACGCTATGTCAAACCTGCAAGGCTTCAGTCTATAAATAATTTACTAGTGGGGTCTCGTTAATGCCCTTCACTCCACTAGGCATGCTACCAAAAGATCACACCTCACCTATCGCCTGGGGCTGTTACAGACTCCATGAGAAAATACACTTAAATCCTGTAGTACCTATGCACACTCCTGTGTTTTTAAGTTTTTAAGTTTCTTTAAAGGGATAGTTCACCCAAAATTCAAATTTCACTCATTATCTACTCACCCTCATGTCAACTAAGAGCTGTGAGAATTTTCAGAGTCCTCCGTTCCTTCTCTGAGTTACAGGGGGGCTCCGTGCAACAGTATTTGTCCATATAATGGTTGTCAATGGATACCAACTTTCTTCGTCCAAAAAGACACACCAAAAAACATCCAAATACCTCCATAGTGCTCGTCTGCAATGTCCCTCTTGTATTGAAGCCCCGACATGAGAAATTGTTCCGAAAAAAAATTAAATAAGTCTATATTTTAAGCTTGTTTGTAGTGGAAGCTCCCAGTGTCTTGGTTCAATACTGCTCTTCCTGTGTCCGTGCAAATCTCTCGTGATTTGCACTGACTGGCGGAACAATTTCTCATGTCGGGGCTTCAATACAAGAGGGACATTACAGACGAGCAGTATGGAGGTATTTGGATGTTTTTTGGTGTGTCTTTTTGGACGAAGAAAGTTGGTATCCATTGACAACCATTATATGGACAAATACTGCTGCGCGGACCCCCCCGTAACTCAGAGAAGGCACGGAGGACTCTGAAAATTCTCACAGCTCTTAGTTGACATGAGGGTGAGTAGATAATGAGTGAAATTTGAATTTTGGGTGAACTATCCCTTTAACGGCTGTGCTGCAGTTACAAACACCGTCAAACCTGTTCTGCAGCTTTAGACTGAGCACAACAACAACATCCAGCACAGTCCTCGTGTATGCAGAAACCTACCTTCAGCACATCGGTAGGGTTTGCGATGGAGGAGGAGATGACCCCGGAGAGAACGCCACACGCCACATTAGTCAGCAAAGTCTCATCTGAAAGTGGAGAGGAGTGGAAGTCAAGACTGTGACTGTGAACAAGCACCATTGGATACCATGCAAAGAACAGACAGTTTATGTTTGCACTATTTCACAGCGAGCTCTTCGTGTGCAAAAATGTGTCAGAGGGATACATTTAAATAGGTCACTCACACATCTGTGCCTCCGCTGTGACCTTCAAGAGGAATGTGCCTGTGTTTATGGGTGGGCGGGACTAGCCTACTAGTTTTGGTGAATTGTGTGAGTGAGTGTGTCAGGAAAAGAGACAAAGAGAAAAACTGGGACTCACCCTCCGGCCTGTCAACCAGAAGTCGCTTAAAACTCTGATATGTGCCGATTTTTATGGTCCCATAGGAGGCCTGGCGCAGCATGGCTGGAGCGATTCTGTAAAAGTCACATTTTATTTTATTACCCAGTAGCACAGTACAATGTCTCTGTGGGGTTTAAAGACGCTTGTCCAGGCCAAACAGAAGAAAACAACCTCCCCTCAAAAAAAATCTAAGCACATGAGGATAAACAGGACTTTAATGCAGGCCAAACCAATGAGAGATTTGTTTTTGATTTATAGGGAAGGGAGTGAAAGGGGGTTGGAGCAGAGGGAGGTGGGACAATGGCTGCATGATGAAAGTGAAGTATACAAAAACAGGAAGTGTAAACATTAGAAATATTAACAAAGTAGAGTAAGATTACACCACAGCAGTCAGTCCAACCGTCGTGTAGTCAATCCAGAGTGTGTAAGGCAAAGACAGAGGCATCTCGAGACACCGACACGCACATGTAAATCCACCATACTGACCCTGAGTACAGTGCCCGCGGCCCCTCCTCTCTTCCTATCCGGGCTATAGCGTGCAGCATGCCTCTGTAGCGGATCTCTCGGTATTTGCTGTCGCCTACTTGGCCCTGAACTTGGAGACGTGTCTTGGCTAGGTCGATGGGAAAGGTTCCTGCAACACAAAGCACAAGTATGCGACCTCGTAAGAGACTGTACATTACAACCAGGGGACCTATATAATCCCCAGTACCTCCCGCAGCTCGGCCTCCTCCTCCCCACGCATCACTCACCGCATTCCGCCGTCACGGAGGCCAGCCCGCCGAACACAAAGGGCTTCCAGTTGACGTTAGACATTTTTCTCCAGCCGTCGACCGAGCAACACTCAGAAAAGCTCCAGACGAACAGAGCGGGCAGAGGACACCGGTATGTAAGTCAGCAGCTAATGCTTTAAAGCCGCAGCTACGTTTCAATCGCTGCCGCCGGCGTTTGAGCAGCTCAGCCCCGCGTCCCTCCTCCTGCCCCCGGTCTGAGAGGAAGCCCCGCCCCCCCGAGGACTCTGTCGCCACCCGCCCCGCCCCGCCCACCACGGCCTGTTGCTTAGCGACCGAGCCAGACGGCGAGCGGAGCCGAGAGAGGAGCCAACTGGACACAAAGTAGGAAACCGCGGTGACTGCTGATATCCTCTTTAAACCTTTAACTGCACTGCAATGTAGGCTAAGACTGACTTTAAAGCATTCAGTAACCAGAAGTAAAATAGAACAAGTGTCTGACACGCACGGAAATTAAAAACCAGAGAATATGATTGGAAACAGAAAGAATAGGCCTGCCTAGCCTACCTATATTTCCTGTAGCCTATCTCCCGTCAAAGATCATTAATGGGTGTTTGCCTTAAGGGCTAAAATAAATGGTCATCCTAACTGTTCTGACCTTCTTCTTTTTTATATTCATGTTCCATTGTTATTTCCATATGAAGTAGGCTATTCTTGTGTTAGCTATAGGTCTGCATGGTTGGGTAGGCCTATGGCTGTTGGTATCAACTTCCTCCACTGTTGGTGTCAATACAAATTCCTGCATAGCTTTCATGTAGGCTAATCATCACAAGGCAGCAGAGGAATGATAACTCATATTTACAGTAAATAAAAATAAAATGGTGCATAATATAGAATAGACACTGATGTAAAAGTCTTTGAGAAACTTGTGCATTCAGCTTCTACAAACATTTTGATGTGCTTTCATGATCCGAAACTATAGCCTAATTGTTTTGAAACTCATAGTGATCAGTCTATAAGTGAAGCTTTGCAGAAGTCTCGATTTTAGCCATTGTTTCGCTGTTTTGAATCAGGATCTGGCTTTGTGTCGAAGTGTGGAGAGAGAGAGAGCTCATGTTGTCTTCACTTCATGTTTTTCCATTAAATAGAGCTTAAGCCTCAGGCGGGCCCATAGTCTCACATTCTCATTAGCTCTCTAAAATAGACACAAGCATAAATTTAGAGGACAACAGAGATTAGCCTACAGATATAGGTCATATATAGGCAGGCTAGATCTAGATATACAAGAATTCAATTTGGCATTTGGCCATATGTTAATACACCTTTGGCAATCAGTTGTGATCGTTTTTGTTTTGTAGTTTGATATTTAGTAGTTTAGTTTGTTTCTAGTAGTTTGATATTTCCACAAAATATGCTTGATAAGTGAGACGTTAACAGCAGTGCTGTAATGCAGCTACATTAGTTTGTTAACAACAGGTTATCTTTCGTCTTTCAGTCACTGTCTCTAGAGGTATGAATGTGAGAGGAGTGTGGGGGTGGAGGTGGAAGTGGAAGTGGAGGGCCCTCACCCTTCACACCAATTGTCTTGGGCTGTAAATGTTCAACACAATCATACAGAAGAAGTTTCTGTTTTATCTGCACCTGCCTTGTGTGCACGTGGACTGCAAGCAGGAATGTCCCATAAACACTGAGGCATGCATACTGTAGCCTATGTCCCTGTGGATGATTGACAGGCCTGCTTCATGCTGTCATGCTGTCACATTTGCAGATATTTTGTGCTGAAGGGGCAAAATAGGCTAGTTCATGCTCCAGGCTCTTTTACTGGGATGGACCAGAATATATTAGTAATAGTTGAGTTTAACGAATGGTTGTCTCCATGGACACCATCAAACACTAATATAAGGTAAGGCAAGGCATCTTTATTTATATAGCGCATTTCATACCAAGGCAACTCAATGTGCTTTACATAAAGACAAAACATTAAAAAAAAAAAAAAGAGAGAGAGAAGCATAAAACAGAATCAAAACAAAGCAAGAGCAAATAAAAGAAAATAGTTGTAAGTTCTTAAAAAGAGCTCAGCTATAAGCACGTGAAAAGAGAAATGTTTTTAACCTGGATTTAAAAGTGCTGAAAGTTGGGGCTGATTTCAGTTCTGCTGGTAGTTTGTTCCAGTTGTTGCAGCATAACAGCTAAATGCTGCTTCACCATGTCTGGTCTGAACTCTGAGCTCCACTATCTACCTGAGTCAGTAGATCTCAGAGCTCTACTGGGTTTATACTCTACTAACATGTCATTCATGTATTCTGGACTTCAACCATTCAGTGATTTGTAAACCAGTAGCAGAACTTTAAAATCTATTCTGTAGCTGACTGGGAGCCAGTGTAAGGTCTTAAGAACTGGGGTGATGTGATCTGATCTCTTTGTTCTGGTTAAAACTCGAGCTGCAGCGTTCTGAATGAGCTGCAGCTCAATATGACTTTGAACCACACAGCTACACCCAAGCAGCACTGCATACACTGTGTTCTTGACACAGCTATAGTGTCAGTGATAATAATAACAAACATACACTGGGAACACTGTGTCATGATCAGATGACTGCACACAGCCTTCTACTTTTTTCCATCATCACGTGTAAAGTTTGTTGTGTTCAGTTGTGTGCAAAACTAAGTTCTTTACATGAAAACAAAGAACAAACAAAAAATCTACAAATATAAATCACAAACAACATTAACATGTGAATTAAAACATTAAAGAGTAGTTAGATAATAAAAGCAAAGTACTGTTCTTTGTTGAACCTGGTACAAAAAACAATATTATTAGGCCAATCACTATCATGGAAGACAGGTAGAAGTATACAGGTATATTTACAGGAGCAACACCTTTGTAGTACATGCTGACATGACCTTGACATGAACACTACCTATGCACGCTTTCTTACCTGCTTGGTTTATGCACCACCATGAATTCATAACACCTAAACAGTGCTCAGCTAAAAAAGTTGCAGGCATGCAAATGTTTGGGCACCCCTGGTCAAAATGTCTGTTAACGTGAACAATTAAGCAGTGGAAGATGAAATTATCCCCAAAAGGCATACAGTTACAAATGACACGTTCCCTTTTAATTTTAAACAATATTTTTATTTTTCACAGCATGAAATAGCTTGTCTGATACCTTGGTCAATGGTATCTGAGTGCTCAAGTTTCCTGGGTTTCCCATTCCTTTGCATGTTTCCCTTTTTGCACAAGAGTGTTTCATGTTTAACTTCATGCCTTGTGGAGATCATTTAATCTTCCTCTTGCTTAACTCTTCACATTAACAGAAGTTTTGAGGGGTGACCAAACTTTGCATGTCACTGTATGTCCTGTTACTGTAGACACCAACACAACTGTCATATGGTGAACAATACAGATTGAATTACCATGCCCTAATTTACAGAAAACATAAGACTTAATAGTGTATAACTCAAAATTCGCCTTGACCCATAAAAGTTTTCTGGTGCTTAATTGTTGGAACCCTTGGTTACAAACTATCTACCATTCACAAAGCAAATGTTGAAACAGAAAAAAAAAACATAAGAGAGAGATACCATTAAAGTGTACAGGCCAACAAAATGTAATGAAACAGAAAAAGTATGGTTACACTTTATTTGAATATAGATTATAGATTTGAGTGTATTAACTCGATGTAACCAATGTTATTGTTGATCATTCAAATCTTCAACAGATATTCAGTGCATAAATGACTATTCACCAGATCATCAACCATTTCTTGTTACAAATGTACTGTAAACACCTTGTGGCGGACAGTTAAAAGATAAAATGTTTTAGCTTATTAAATCTGACAGTACTCACAGACAAGCTGATAGAATTCACTGTATCTTATTAACTTCTAATTGTAATCTAAAAAATAAAAAAAATTAAAATTTAAAATAGAATTCAAAATAAACGTGCAATTCTGGTTAACCCATAAATGGGTTTGGATTTTTAACTGTAGTTTTGTCCCACCGCCACTAGAGGTCAGTACATCATTATAATTTTCAGGACAAATATTGACTGCGCTAACCAATAGTCTCTGATAATGGTGACCCAACCATTTATATGTTACATATAGACCAATCAATGGCTGCTTAATGAGTGGGCACAGACAGCAGGAAGTCTTTATCTATCTATAAAGCTAATTAGGAAATACAGATAGCCTTTGTTTGGATGACAAGATGAACATGTAGAACAGATTGTGGCCAACAACATGAGTGCAGTCTACATAGGGTTTGTACTGTATGAATGACATGATTGTCTGAATTTAAATGGAAGAATTTGTTGCTTTTGTAAATACCTCAGCTTCATCTTATCTGCTTTCTATCAAATTTGTCCTTCTGGTCTCAGGTTCTGTGGAGCAGTGGGTCTCTTCTCCTGACTGCCAGACATTCATCTAGCATATTTATTATGATCATATGCTAGTTGTATTGTTTGATTAATGGCTTGGCTATGGGTCAGTAACCTCAGTGTGTCCATCAGTACATTATTAACGACCAAGGAGAAAGAAGGGGTGTGTGTATTACTGTGCACGTTTTTGTGCATGCATCTCTGTGTGTGTGGCACGTGCACGTGCAAACGCTACACAGGACATCGACGAACGGAAATAGATGAATGGAAATATTGCAGTTTTATCTGAAACCAATAAGCAGGAGGAAGTGTGGTGCGCCTAAAAATGGCCACATTTAATGTGGTGATTTGTCAAAAGGCCCTGAGAACAAACCTGGGACAGAAGAGGAGGATATATCTGTGTTTGGTGGCGTACACAGTGTGCAAGAAGAATACATTGTGTTATTTAGGAGAGGAGAATATTTGAGAATGACATGTGTGTACAGTCACTGTTGAGATATGGGTGTAGAAACAAGGACATGAGCTCCAGAGACACATGTGGAGAAAACGTGACAGTATAAATCTATAAACTGCTTCAAAATATTTGAATTTCATGTTTTTACGGTATTATACACACGTATAAAAACACCCACACACACAGCACTAATCGTCTTCTCCTCCAGCAGTAAGTGCATCGTGATGTTGTGTCAGCTAAATAGGGAACGCATGTTTCGTGCTCTCAATGAGTGACTGCAGGAACATCGTACTAATGTCACTGAGCATCAACTGACTGGTGTTTTACACCAGCAAATATCTGTATACGCTGTGTGTGTGTGTGTGTGTGTGTGTGTGTGTGTGTGTGTTACTTTTAGAGTTGACAGTAAGTTAAAGTGACTATGGTCACAAGACAACAGAGTACAACTGTACAGTGAGCGACTCAGGATGTACATGGAGAAACTGTAGTTATGTAACATTGTGGTAACTGTGGTAAAACCCCTGATGCCAACGCACACATGCAGAACATGAGCTGTCATGATTCTGGATATTTTGAAAAGACTTTGTCTTCTTCCCTTGTCTTCTTAGATCAGAGCCCCTCTCATAATGTAAAGACAGCCATAGGACAGAGGACAAACAGGAAGTCCTGCTTGGTCCAGCACCTCCAAAACTCTTTGAAATATGTATCTATCTTTGTTTAGAATCCATACAAAAACATAACAAAAGTTATGTATAACCACAACTTGTCTTTTTCTTTTTTACACTTTATTATTTTACAGATCAAACAAAAGACAAATATCACTATATCTTACTTGATGAGATTCAGACAGAGCCAAGCTAGCTGTTTCTCCTTCTCTTGTTTATGCTGAGCTAAGCTAACGGCCTCTTTGCCCCACCTTCATGTTGCAAAATTCCCAAAATGTCACACTATTTCTTTAAGCTCATGAAATGGGAATACACCGTATGAAGGGTGTATCAGGCAGAAGCTGCTTTTTCATGCTGAAGGATTTAACACCCACACATGTCCTACATAGAGGAAACCACGATTGCTCGTTTTTCTTTCCCCCCTTTTCCCTCTGAAAATGACATAATGATTCAGAGGGCTGGAAATCCTAACTGCACCCAGTTATTGTTGATTTACTGTAAAGAGATTACATGACTAAACCAGCACCACTAATCAATATCGTCACAGATTTGACCTGCTTCATGACACATTTTTTAATGTTGCAATGAGTATGAGGTCTCTTTAATACAACATTAAATTAAATGTAGATTATAATAATTATGTTTCCTTAATTAAAATTATTTTTTTGCAAGGATAAAAAGTACAAGGTACTGATGAACACACACAAACACAGACACAGTGTTTTGGTCTGCTCTGTGTGGTGAAGTATTTTTACCCCGTCCTCAGGGCAGAGCTGAACTTAATGGGAAGCGAAGGCTTGTCCACTATGGTTAGTGTGTGTGTCTCTGTGTCTTTGTGTGTGTGTGTGTCCTAGTTGTTTACCATGCCCTGGCCCTCTCACTCTGCTCCTCACACCCTCCAGCTCCCAGAACACGGTCTCATCGCTACGATGATGAATGCGACATGCTGCTCTCTGATTGGCTGGAGATGAGCCGTGGCCTGCCGGCTCCACCAATCTGCATCCAGACTGGATGTGCGAGGTGAGCCTCAGCTACACAAAATACTCACATCACAGTGACGCAAAAATATCAGTGTTTTTCCAGACCTATATTTTTATCGTCACATTCCTGAGCTGAATTTTTATTTTCTCACCATATAAGGACTTTGGCTCAGACGTCATCGCAAATCCCTGTGAATCCCTGATACTCTAGCTGTTAATACTTCCTGCTGTCAAAATACTTGGACTAATATTTAAACCCTCTAAGGCGCAGCACCTGAACGCCTGCAGAGGCGTGCTTTGTCTGATTATCTGAGGCTAAGATTTGGTGTTGTCCACTCAGCATCCTTCCTCCTCAGGGTTAGTGCCCTGTCAGCAGGACTCTGTTGTCAAGGCCCCCAAACAGCTTCAGGTGGAAGGTTACTCACTGATAGGAAATTCTCTTAAAACGGTCAAATTGCAAAAAGTGAAAGAAATTCTGATGAAAACTTAACTTCACCAAGGCCTTTAGGTTTGACCTCAGCCCTCAGCTAAAAGCCTGACTGCAGGTCGGAGCAGTTTGAGACTGATGACTGGATATGAAATATGGAAAGTTACTGGACTACCTGTCCTCAAAGAGATCAGCTGAGGAGCACATCAGCACAGCTCTCGTGATTCCCTTGGGGTTTTAGCAAGTGTGACATGCTTTTCACTTTGAAACTGTGAGAAAACACACTGCACATAGGTTTATGTAAACAAAAATCACTACGAAGTTCTTTCACACCAGCACATAGACAGACACTGCCTGTGAAAAAAACCTTAATATATCCTGCAACTAATGCAACTGATGAAAAACTGAGGACTGAAACATCATAAATTAGACAAAATGATGAGCAGAGTTCTCACTATAAAACATATGTGATCTAGCAGCACAATTACACTTTTTTATATTTGAAAAAACATTCTCTTTATTGTTTCTCCTATTGGTGTATGTGCAGTGTGAGACCCTACATGTATGCGGCGGTCCCATTTATCTGATGAATCTGTGCTCAACTCCAATCTGTAATCCTGAAGAGGCCCAGAGAGCTCAGCACACTGCAACTCTAGTAAACATGCACATGGACAAAGCACGAGCCAGTTTAGAAAACACAATTTGATAAAGAAATATGGATTAGTAAATCACAAACCACTGAAATCTCTTCAACAACCCTGTGTGACAGCTCATATTTTACCACATCCAGGTCTTTGTTCTTTTTTTCACATTAAAAAGGTTGTTTTTGTTCTATTATCTTGTTGAAGGACATGACTAGTTTTAAAAACAGCTGAATATTACAATAAACCACCGAGAAAACATTTCATTTCCTATGAGAGCACCAAGCTGAATTCTGAACAGCTGACAAAAGCCTCAAGGTACAAGAGACATTTCTAAGTATTGTATGGATTGACTCAGCTTGGAAAACCAGTCATCACACATGATAATAAACCTAACATGAAGAGCATTATATAGTATATTTGTATAGGTTTATCTAGAGCTCTTTTTGTGTGGACTTTTTCAAAATCTTTTTAATTAAACCTTTTGTTGTCTATCAGATGTGAACACAGAGACGGATCCTCCTCAGATATTACTGATTACTGTTGACCACAATTATTTTTGCATAATCGTTAAAATCATTTCCATTCATCTGTATAAAAACAGCTGGATGAAACCAACAGAGATGTTGTATTTCCACATTGTTTTCCACCGTTTGAGGTTTGAATGGTGCTCTTTAAATGACATCATCACGTTGCGCCCCCTTCCTCTGCTATGGTTTAATGAAATGGCTTTTCTTCATTAGGTGTATGTGTACTATTCAACTATGTTTAGGCTTATACTATAATAGTAGCAAAAAATGATCAGAAAAAGACAATTAAATCATTCATTACAGTTATTTGTCTGGCAATTAACCTTCAACTTAAATTCCATGATTGTGACAGGCAGCCCCATATTGTTTGGCTTCTATTAGTAGTTTGTTTCTGTCAACCCCTTTAAACAAAGAGGACGACACCTGCACCGCTACAGACAAAACCAAACAAAGTTGTTCCTCCTTAGTTGTGTGACAGTTGTAGCTCATTAATGATGTAAGTGTTTTCCATATAAGGACATCTCTGACGAAGAGGAACATGGGTGAAGGTCCTTCGTCATCTCCAAAGCAGAGGACCCATAATTCCTAGCGACGCCCTTGGGTACATTAATAATAATCTCTAACTGTCCTTTGGCCCGTTTAGGTCTGTATTTAGAGCCATTAACCCAACGTATGTATCCTCTTCTCCCACACTCCTTCACTCTGCTTCCTAATAGCCTGGATTAGCCACTGCTTTAATAGACTCATCCATCTCCTCTGTTTATTCACCAGTTTCTCTCTTTCTCTCTCTCTCTCTCTCACACACACACACACACACACTCGCACCGTCTCTCCGTCTCCTTCTCCCTCCATCTCTCTCTGCTCATGGGCAATTACACAAACAAATGCAGTTTGTTTTCCGCTCAGCAAATGAATGGATTTATCAGGCCATTACATTTTTAGTTTAAGGTCAGTTGTTGTATTATCACTGAGAAAAGGTGAAGTCACAGTGTCACTCCTTCAATTTGCACAGTACATTAGCCATGCAGATTTATGTAAATTCCTGCCACAGAGTTTGGCTCCTGATTGGCCGCAGCTTTACGCCCCTGCAAAGGAGGCTGGGAGCCTAAATCCCTATTTGCATAGCTTGACAAGGAAGCGAAAGGGGAGGCAGAGTGGAACAGCTTTGTGTCAGCTGACGTTGTAGGGTGGCAATCGTCAGACATACGTAAGACACCCACGCACAGTTCAGACAAAAACAAGTACGGGAAGCACTAAGCTTTCAGGCCTTGTTATGGATTTCTGAAGGGCAAGTCAAAGGCAACGCCAGAGAAAACTCTTCTTCCCTTTGTCCAGATGAAACATCAATATGTAAAGATTTGTCCAACGTCTGAAAAGGGTCACCCTATTTTTGTTTTTACATAAACGACAGAACACCCACTCTTCATTCTGCTAAATTAAAGCTACACAAGACTTTCATAATAAAAGCCTTTTTGTTTTCTAAACTCAGGTCACAGTAAACGTAGCTCCTCAATACATGATGGGTATATTGCCCTAAAGGCAAAGTGCAGTATCTGTAAAAATGCCAAACTGAGAAAAACAGCTTTTTGTGTTTTTCATTGTCAGGTTTAAGCATCAAATTATGAATAACTACTACCAAGTCTATAATTGATTAGATAAAGGTGGACTGAATTAAATGTATTTTGTAGTTTGTCTTTCTGACCAATTTTGACCGTTTTATGGCAGATACTGCACTTTGCCTTGGTTTTGGTGCAGATACTGCACTTTGGCTTGGTTTTAGCTACAGATACGGCACTTTGCCTTGATTTTACTCCAATGGAATTATAGAGTAAAGTATAGAATGTAGGGAGTACAGTACTTTGCCTTGGTTTCACAGTGCTTTTTTGGATGGACAGCAAAATAAAAAGCCCAATAACTCTGGAAATTTTAGCAGTACCAAAATCAAATTCTACCAGATTGAAGAGAATATGTCACACTTCTGATTGGTCAAAAAAAAAAAAGGAAAAAATGCAGATACTGCACTTTGCCTTTGTAGGGCAGTATAGCTGTGTGTGACTGTGTGTGTGGGCCTACATGGTGTTTATTGATTAGCTGCCATTTCCCTAAAGAGAACCTGAGAGAAGGCCTGAAGTTGCAAGGATCACACACACGCACACGCACACGCACACACACACACACACACACACACACACACACACAGATGTGGCTTTGAAACAATGTGTCTGACCTAGTGTTATGTAGGCAGTGACGGGGGAACCATTCACATTCACACGTCAACCCGTTCACCATCCCCTCCCTTCTCCCCCACTCGCCGACCCCTCACTCCACATCTCCTTCCGTCGTGTTTTCCTTTTTGCTTGATTCCCTGTGGGGAGGAAAATTCCCCTTATCTGGTCCAACCAGATGCAGCAGTGTGTGTGCGCGCGTATGTGTGTGTGTTTCTAAGTGTGTGTGTGTGACGATAATCCCCTGCATTGCTTTTATTGGCTCAGCGCTAACCCATTTTTGGTGAAGCTGATGACTTGGGGTTTATTTTAGAAATAGCAGCGGTTCATTTAGCATTTTAAAGGTTGTGTCTTTTAAATGGTGCAGCAGTAATTACAAGCAGAAACATCTGAGAGCGGCATTTCAGAAAATTCATTATAAACTCTTAACCCGCAGTAATCAGATTGTATTTGTATCCGTTGACTGTATGAGAGCATCAATGTGAATATGTGCATTTTGTGTGTGTGTATTAATATAGTGAGTCACTGAGCTTGTCTAAGAACATTAGTGTCAGTTCAGCTCATTCTGTAAGGCCAGACACTGCAGGCAAAAACACTGTTTTTTCATGCACTGATCAATTTTGAGATTTTGGACTATTTTTCTTCCTTAACATGTATTCTCAGAAAAGTCAAAAGAAATGGTAGAAAATCCACATTAAAGTGGTTATTTTACTTCATTTTGTATGCTACTGTGACATATTGTGCTTCTGACCCAGGTCATGTCAGGTGTCATTGTAAAGCTCTCTCTCTCCTGAACAAGGAGAGCCCGAAATCTCCACTTCAGCAGCACTTACACACACCAAACCTTCCAGTTTTATTCCTGTCTATATTCTGAAGGTTTTTACAGAGGGGATTTTTGATATATCATTCAAAGCCTGATTTATACAACATTTTATTCTTAAAAATTAGATTTTTTTAGGGCTGGTGACAGTATTTTCTCATTTACAGAGTGATAAAAAGAGATATCCAAAATTCCCTCTGTGAAAACTTCCAACTCTAATAGGTCAACAAAATAAAACAGGAATTTTGAAAGTGGCTTTATCCATTGTTCAGATTTTTGTTCTGGAAATGTATGCAAATCATCATATCATTTACATTATTTAAACATACAATTTGACAAAACTTGTAATACAAAAAATATTTGTCTTAATGTAGGCTGAGTGATAAACTTGGGAAGTTTCATAGTGATATCTGTTAGTTAAAAGTTTTACCCTATTCACCAGAGAATCTGTTCTTCTCATCCATATTGGTGATACCCTCCATGGCTGTGTGTGTGTGTGTGTGTGTGTGTGTGTGTGTGTGTGTGTGTGTGTCTTCCCATCAGGCATAATCATTTCAGTCCACCTGCACGTGAAAACGAACACCCGTCACTTAATTATGGGATGATTTCACGTGACCAATCAGGGTTGTCATGAACATCTGAAGTTGTCATCCATTGGCTGCAGGTTTGGAGCCGGTGTGTGACTCATGCCTCCACTCAGCGCCTCGGCCACGGTCACATGATGACTGTGTGTGTGTCTGTGTTCAGCCCTATTGCCAAAATTGAGAAAAACGAAAAACTCTCCCCGCTGTAGTTGCCATAGTAACCAGCGATTCGCTGCATCTGGCAAATTATAGGGTTGTATTGAAGGGCGAGAGGGTGTGTGTGTGTGTGTGTGTGTACGTGAGAGTGTAAAGTGTGTGTTGCTGTGTGTGTGTGATTGTAAGAGAGTGTGAACCTCTCCTGCATACAAAACCTCAGGTGAAATCGAAGAGGAGAAATGGATGATCAATTATTATTTTTGCGGCCGATCGATATCAGATAAGGCACACTAAGACACAAAGACACACACAGTCTGGATCATTAATAGCAGTTATTATGGTCTAAGACTCAGCGTTGAGATGCTGTCTACCCAGAGGACAGCTCTCTGCTGATGGTTTATGACAGAGCGAGAGGACATCTCTGATGACCTCATGATAACCCCCTGTCACCTCCTCATCAATGATGAAGGGTGTACAGGTAGGCAGAGAGAGAACAAAGGGGTTGAGCTGATACATTTCTCCTGCAGGGACGTAACAAACACCCTCCTCCTCTATCTTATATAAATACTGTAAAAGAAGGTCAAGAGGAAACAATCGTTCCCTTCTACTGATTTTATGCAGCACTGGCTGATGGACTCAGGTGTAATCATGACACACAGGATACATCTGTCAATACACACACTGTAGGTGAATAGGTGCAGTTGATAATAGACAGTAGTTTTTTTTTTCTTTAGATATACACTCAACTACACTTGAAAGTAATTTATTCACCAGTGTAAGTAAAGTCTGACATTTTAAAACTTAAACCAGGTCAACACAGACTTTTGTTAAAGGGACAGTAACTTCTCCTGTTATATATTCACGAAAATCGATTATTTGGTTCAAAAGTCTGTCATTCATTAAGTCTTTCATTAACCAGTAATCCACCCCATCAACAAACTGAAGTGTTCCTTTCAGCTCTGAATTAGCCGTTCATATCATTCATATCTACATGGAGCGGGTAAGCTCGGTGCTGGCTGCCATGTGGTGTCTCCATGTTTTTACCTTCAGTGGCAGAGTGACGGTAGGAAACCACGGAAACTCAGCGGAGACACCGGAGCTGTCGGCTCAGGTCGAGGTGGCGTCTGTGAAAAGTCACCGTGGTAACGCAGTGAGGAGGAATGGAGCGTTACACTGATGCTGCATTCACCTGCAGTCAGGCAGACGGCCGTCGGTAACTAACCAGATGTCATTTTAGTCACAGAAGTCCAGAGAAAGCCGGTAAAACGTGGGTCAGGTAAACAATACCACATCGCCATGACAACATATTGTCACGTGTATTGTTTTGCCTCGTGCTGACAGACCACTTGTTTACATAGAGGCTTGTTTATGTCGTTACGTGCAGCGACTGTCGTCCATCTGCCGTCTGCCCAATATCAGGTGAATGCAGCATGAAAAATACGATTGAGTTGCTTGCAATATACAACCCCAACGCTAGATGGGAGTAATTCCTACACAATATACCTTTAAAGGAGAATTCTGGTCATTTTTGACCCCCTAAATCGTCAATTCTGACCCCCAGTGTTGGGCGGAGCAAAAAACGCGACTAAAATTGATGCAGGCAAACTGGAGTTACAGTACATCACGGCTAGACGGCGCTAGCGCTAGCGACCACGCTAACCTATGGGAGCAATTCTTTCAACCACAACAAACACTAAAAATAACAATCAAATATCTATGGTACATGACTGGAATCCTTATGACACACCACTGAACTCATATAGTGTACAGTATAAACAGTATAAACTTTGTGTTTTTGCATGTACTGTAGTCACTCATCTCAGACAGCGGTGCGCTCACACCAAACACGATGGACGCGATGAACACCACAACTTTCCATTCAAAGTCAATGTAAATGACGCGATGACGATGTCACGTCAGGCGACGCGTTTCAGGCAATAAGAGCGACGCGATGAAGCTTCCATTGCATCATCGTGTGTATTGCTTGAAGTTGAAAAATTTGAACTTTTCAAGCAACATCGCGTGACGCTGTGCCGCGACATCCAATCAGCATTGATATCCAACCATGTCACCGACACAGCTGCCATAGTTATGCAAGACACACATTTCAAAACATGGTGGGGAAGATTACTGTGGCTGTAGTCTCGCTCACCAGAACCTCCTACAGAGAAGAACTGTGGCTGTGTTAAAAAAAAAAAAAAACCCGGGTGTGTGTGTTTTCCAGATCAATAATATACACCCATGGCCGTTTCCCAGAGCTCTACAACACAACGTTGTACTTTTACCACAATCGTAATAAAAAAGATAATGCCTGCAGAGGGTCAGTGAGGAGGTACAGCTTCCTACAGTTGTGAATATTTCATATGTATTTATATTTATTAATATTTCAATACTCAGCCACGGTTGACAGTTGAGAAAGAAAATAGCGGGAGGTGGGTTGCATCATAGCGTGATGAAGCGATGATGAAAAATGTGACCAATGTCAAGCGACGCAATACTCGCGTTGCAGGCGATGGCATTGTGTCCATTGCGTTTGGTGTGAACGCACGGTAACTCTGAAACATCCTGGAAAAACATTACTAGCCTGCTCTCCCTGCCACAGAAACAAACACTTTTTCCTTGTTGTGATGATTTCTTTACTAAAATAAACAGTCAGAGATATTTTGAGCATTACCACTGCACTGCTCCACCGTTTATTTTTGTAAAGAAATCATCACAACAAGGAAAAAGTGTTTGTCGAGTCATGTACCATAGATATTTGATTGTTTTCTGAGTGTTTGTTGTGGTTGAAAGAATTGCCCCCATAGGTTAGCGTTGTCGCTATCCCTAGCGCCGTCTAGCCATGGTGTAACTCCGGTTTGCCTGCATCAATTTTAGTCGCGTTTTTTGCTCCCCCCAAAACTGGGTGACCATCAGGACAACGATTTAGGGGTCAAAAATGACCGGAATTTAATTTATGATAATTGTTTTGTTTTGTTTTTTCTTGTAATACACTCCCTTTAAAATCTCATCTCATTGTAGTTTCTATCTCATTCATTTTCAGGGTATTCCGATATTGATATGCTTGAAAAGCACTCTAACTTTGATTTGAAGTTTTTCGGGATCATTTTTTAGACTGGGGATGCAAGTCCCAGCACAGCTCCACCCATCATACCTGTGAAGTTATAGGTATGTTGCATCAAAAGTAGCATAATGAAATCAGTTAACTGCTTTTATTAGAGTTGTGTGGTGAAACAGTTCAGTCAACTTATGGGCCAGAAAAATACTGAAACGCACCACAGAGCTGCAACTGTGGACTTAATGCCATCTGAGCTGGTTCAAATATATCTTTATTGTACCTGCAGGGAAATTAGTTTGCAGACCATAATATAGACATAGAAACACATATTAGACAACCCTACAAAATTAACTACATAAATACATGAGATCATCGTGCATCCATTAAAAGAGAAGAAGTGTGCAGCAAGAAGTTAAAACCTGCTGGTGAGTGACACATAGTGAAAAAGAACACGGCAGGAGCAGCTCCACTCTCTGGTCACAGCTACTGACCCATCACACTACTCTGCATGGGATCTATTGTTCAAATAGGAATATTGATCAGTGCAGCTTAAACCACAACAACCTGGTTATTTCTTTCATTTACAGAAACACATTTGATGCAAAGAGACATCCAACACCTACAAAAGGTCCAAGGATGTGAAACATTAATGTGCCATTCACATAAACACATTCACACATTTAAAAAGGTGAGACTGTGAAAACTGTTTTTTCATTGTGAATGAGGTTTGGCTGTCCATCCCTGCACCCCTCAGCTGGAGTCCTCTGCCACATCATGAGCTTGAACACTGAGATGTTTATGTTTATTGTATAACTTTTTAACCTCTCAGTTATCGGTGAGGTCTTGAGTGAGTTACTGAGACATAAAACATAAAGATGTGTGAAGCACAGTACATAAATTACATCACACAGCTCTGAACTACAGATTCAACAGAGCCCAGATACTGTTTTAAACTTTGTGTGTGTGTGTGTGTGTGTGTGTGTGTAAACTCAACATATAAAAACTTCTAACCATAGTTTGAACAGGGAGACGGTTACTACTCTAATTTTGTTTTGTTTGTCTAATTCCTCAATCACAAAGGGGGAGAGCAGGGTCGAAAGTAACGGAGGACGAAAGTAACAGAGCGATTTTCTCCGAGCCCATACAAGTCTGACATGTCTAACTTGGTCAGCATGTATATCATGCAGGACCTAACAGAACTGCAAAAAAGCTTAAGAATATGTCTGACTTTGACCGAGTTACACTCAAGAACCTGTTTTCAGTGACGAAAAGTAAATTCGTTTGAGCGGTAATTTTTTGGGTTAATCAGCTGTGTTTACCGTTTCAGTTGTTATAATTATGATGGTTAGACACTTTAATTAGTCCTCTAACACATCATAAAGTTTGACTTGTCAGAGTTTTTCAGTATAGAAGCAGCTCAGGTTTGAGTGTCGGGAGTCGCTGGAGGGACGAAAGTAACGGCCTGTTACTTTCGTCCCTCTACACATTAACAATGAGCAATTCTGTGCAAAAAAAAAAAAAAAAAAAATCGGTCACCGTGCTACGGGAGGGATTAAAACACACAACGTAAACAATTTGACCATATATAAGTGGAGAAGTGCAGGAGGAGGGCATGACCAGTTGCTCATGGTGGTCCAGTCATAGTGGACCAGGACAACAGGCTGTCAGCAGGAGGGCAACAGAGATCTGTTCTGACCAAGTCTCAAGGTGTAGTGTAGTAAAAAAAAAAGTTAATAAATTTTATTTAACACCAATTCACACTGTAATTTAGAGAAAATAGCGGGAATTTAGAGAAAATCAGCACGCTAATAAGCGATCTACAAACGTAAAAAAAAAATCCAAATGAGCGTCATTGATCGTTCGTTCTAAAAATTAAATTTAATATATTTTTAAATAATATAAAGGTCACAATATGTTTGTAATCACATATTAACAAGAGCATTGTCAGACATTTTAAATAAAAACAAGAAAAATAAGAACAAGTCCAGTTTATATTGTCGTGTTACTTTTGACCCACCCCCCTGTTACTTTCGTCCCTGCCATGAGGGACAAAAGTAACAAAGCGCAGCTTCTCTTCAAAGTCAAATTACACCGACGTCGTTTCACATTTTTACAAAATAACACCGGGTATTGATAGAGAACACATATGAGATGGTGATTACAACAAAAAAAAAGTCTCTTTCTGTAATACTATCTTTTTAAATGACATTTATTTGAAAAATGTTACTTTCGACCCTGCTCTCCCCCTATCTCCTTTATCCTTTTATTTTGTCCATATAAATGGATCAGATTGATGGGATCATCTCCATCCTAAATCTTGAATCTGTTTTCTCTTCACTTGAACTATAATTTAGTAAACTCATGAAATCACGACACATTTGATGAAGATGTTTGTGTTGTACACCCACAAACCTGAGACAGTAAATGTCTACATGGTATGAGTATATGATATTTTAGCTGGGATAAAACAGGGGATCAACCTAGGACTGTGTGGCTGGAAGTGTTGCTCTATAAATCAGATGGGTAAATGGTCTGTGTTTAGGGTTTACAACCACTGCCCATTAGAGAGACTCATGTATGGCTGTCAGCAGGCTGTTTATTGAGAACGTTAAGCTATTCATAAAAACTCATACAGTGTGAGTCAGGTGTGCTTTGCCTTCTTCTCACCTGACAGCAGCTGCAACCGCACCAGACTTTGACATCTTTATTTTATTTTTTACTGTACTTTCAATTAACTGAGTGAAGGAGGAGGAAATGGGAGCTGTCCTGGGAGAGAAGAGGAGGAGAGAGAGAGGAGAGAGAAATGAGAAGTAAAAGGAGATGTGAGATGGACGACAGATAGAGAGAAAAGACGGAGAAGAGGAGGAAAACAGCGGAAGAGGAAGGTGAATGATAGATGGGTGTGTGTTTGTGTGTCAGTGCGAGAGAGGAGAGAGGTATACAGAGAGAGAGAGAGGTGTGTGAGGGCACCATTAAAGCCTTGTACTATAAATCTCTGACAGTGCGTGTGTGTGTGGAGATAACAGAGGGATGTCTCTCTCCATTCTGGCTCTGTCAGGATGATGTATGCATCCCTTTCTTCCCTCCCTGTGAAATATTAGAAAGAGGCCCAGTGTGTGTGTGATCTCCGCCAGCATGCGGCCAACATGTTTGGTAATTCCTCACCTCTTATCAGTGCTCACATGAGGTATTGTGGGTGGTGGGAGACTTGTGGCCGCCTGGGAAAAAAAGGAGGTAAAATGACCCAGAAACACACTCTCACACATACAGATGAGCAGAAAACATGCAAAAAAAAATTAACTCTCTATGGTACGCATTATGATGCCACTGGGGGTGGGGGAATGTTTGGAGTGTTTTTATGTCTCAAAATTTACTAAATAAACATAATCTAAGAAATTATTATTTTTGGGAGGTTTTTGGGATTTGTTGCCTGTAGGCAACATTGTACCATAACGGTAAAAGTGTACCATTGTGAAACAACCCATTGAAATGAATGAAAAAGTGTATTTCTTTAAAGAGTAATTAATTATAATTGCATTTTACAGTAAATTCTATCTTATACTGTTCTAGAAATACTCTCTGTAAACTTTCACCTCCACTGGCCTCATCCTCATCTCTATTCTCACTCTAATCTTCCTCATCATCATCATAATAACCTGAAGTTTACATTACTGCAACCAAAATCAAATTTATTGTAAGGATCAAAACAAAATTATGATGAATGAACATCATATTTACACCTAAACACACACAACCGTAATCTCATGCTGCAATGTTGATTCCATAATGGTTCACTGTTGCCTCAAGGCAGCATTGCAATTTTCTATAATGGTACGTTGTTGCCTTCAGGCAACAGGTACATTTTAAGAAGTTTCTTCCAAGTTCTTTTTTTTTTTGTCTGCATTGTCTGAGTGGATTACCACCACAAGGGGGGAAACCATATCCAGAGGTTAATGCATTTTCCGTTTGTATATTTTAGTGACTGTCAGCTACCCTCCCTGGAACGTGGCTTTCGATCCTTATAATTCTGTAGGTCAGGGAGGGATGTGCTGCACCGTAGTGAAATGAAAAGGGGAGGTGAAGGACTGTGAGAAAGCAGTTTCTTCCAAGTTCGAGTTTTTTCCAGACAAAAAAGGGCCAGGAAGTTATGATTTCAGACCGTTTTAGTGGAGCAAAATGGCAGACCTATTCCCTTGATTAATTAATTCTATGGTCTTCTCTCTTTTTCTCTCTCTTTCTTTTTCTTTTTAAGTATTACAGCTGCATTGTGGAGATGTGACAGGCCAAAATTTGGTATGTTACCTGAGGGCAACATGGTACCATAGAGGGTTAAAGAAAGCTGAGACCAGGGAGGGACAGGCAACAGCTGACGGTGACAGCTTTCTTGATCGGGGGGGCTACGTGTCTGACAGGTGTGATTGATCACATAATGCCCGGCACATTTCAGCGCTCTGCTCCTCATTTAGCTGACAGCATTTTCTTTATGGCACCTTGTGTTATGGTATCATAATCATGCCAGTGCCACTGGAGCGCCCGAGGAATAAATCTTTATAATCTCCCCCCTCCTCAACCCCATGATGCACCACCACCAGGAGATGCAGCTGAGCGGCTGCTGCTGCTGCTGCGGCGGCGGCGGCTCAGGTCGCTCTGCCTCATGCTGTTTCAAATGGCTGCCTCAGCTGTCACTCACATTGCCTCATCACTCAACTGCGTCACAGATGGAGAGGGAGAGCGAGATATAGAGGAGGAAGAGGAGGAAGAGGAGGAGGAGAGCGAGAGGAGGGAGGAAGTGTTCCTCCTCAGGTGAAACTGTGCCATCTCTCCTGTCAGCCTGTGGGGACTGGTGAGTGATGACACACTGAAGGCAAATGTAAACATGTTAAAGCACCTGAATATCATCGTTTGGAATAATAAGTGCTTTTCCTTAAAGCTGCACTCATCAATGTGTTTATATAAAAGTCATGTGATGTGGCTTTGTGTAACAAGAAAGGTCAAGAAGTGATCAGAGCAGAAAATGATCACCCAGCTCCACCTCTTGTAGCTCAGTGTTTTGTTTCTATGACTGTCATCAGACCAGTCAAGCAGCCACAGCAGGGAGGAGGTTTCAGCAGAATCAGTTCTGCTGAACCTACATGTCCAGCATCCAACAGGTAACCCTCTGTGACCCAACCTATCCCAAGATTCATTGCAATGAAAGCAAACAACACCAACACAGACCCACTGTTAAAGGGATAGTTCAACATTTTGGCAAATTGGCCCATTGCCATAATCCCTATAGCAGTAGGTTCCTTACCTTTAATTGTTGGTGCAAGTTATTTTTTAGAACGACGGAGCAGAGCGAGCTGCTCAGAGGTAAGCTGAGGCTAATGGGATTTTTTGGTTTTCCTCATCAAATACACAATCCAACAATTCCAAAACGCTCTGGTGGACAAGTTGTGACCTGCACATTCACCACGCTATGAGATAATAACGGAACATTGTGAGACAGAGTTGTTTTTGAGGCAAATTCATGCAAACGCACTGATGCGCATTTCCATCGGGGGCAGTTTTTCGGCAAGCAGTCTCTGCATTTTCCTCGTAAACAACTCTGTCTCGTAACGTCCCATGATTACTATCTCATAGTGTGGTGAATGTGCAGGTCACAACTTGTCCACCAGAGCGTTTTGGAGTTGTTGGATTGTGTATTTGGTGAGTTTGATGAGGGAAACCAAGAAATTCCATTAGGCTCCGTAGCGTAGCTCTGAGCAGCTCGCGGCTCTGCTCCACCGTTCTAAAAACAGCTTGCATCGATAGGTAACGAACCTACTGCTATGACTATAGGGATAATGGCAATGGGCCAATTTGCCTAAATGTTGAACTATCCCTTTAAGCTCAGTTCTACAGCTAATGCTATACCCAATGGGCTTTGACACCTGAAAAGCTTTTGTAGACCACATTGTCTCATTTCAGATCATCCTTCACAGTCTGTGATGGCTTCGATGTCCACGTAGACCAGGTCCTCTGAAGATTTGACAGCTCTGTCAAAAGACTGTGACATCAGAGGTGGGCATGGCTACAAATGTACAAGACCACACAGCTCCTACCGTACAGAGGCCTCTCAGTGGCCCCAGTGAGGAGAAATGTTCACTTTCACACCAACAGGATTTCTGAAACACTTCCCCCTGAAGGTCAAACCTGTGGATCTGGTTTAACCTTCACTCTCCTCCGCTGTGCTTTCCTTACATAAACCATGTATACTATTGTATACCATGGCTCCCTCACACTTTTTGAAAGGTGAATATGTGAATGTCTTTTTCAACTGGTAATAGCTTGTTGCTTGGACCAGTTTTCTGTTTTTTGAACGTGATGATGATGATCTCATATTATTGGCCCCTTTTTAATATGCAAGACACTTATTGACCTTTTTCTGATCATTGGACCCGTTTTCTGATCAAATGAGCTGATACTGAGGCTTCCTTGAATGCACACAGTGTTCATGGAAATACCTTCCTCTATGGATGGATGGCCAGCAGAAATGACAGAGGCAGAAAATGAAGCGAGGAAAAGACGGGATTGGCAAAAGTGAGAGGCAGATGGATGAAACGGGAGGAAGAAGTGGAATGAAAAACCCCTTGAAATGGGTGATGAGTTAGTGAGAGACAGAGATGGAGTGAGGAAAGAAAATGAAGAAATACAGAGTTGATGAGTGAGGAAATGATGAATGGGCTGAATGAGAGACAGATGGGCCGACTCCATCGCAGAGTTGGGTGGCAGAAAAATGAAGAGGGTAAGTAAAAGAGTCCGTGACGCCAAAGTGATGATGATTGTGATGGCAATGATGACACACACAGACACACACACACACACTGTAATAAAGTGCCCAGAGGCTTGAACCATGCTCTTAAATAGATTTCACATTAAAAGTACAGCATTTGTAATAATATAAGTATTAGCAGTAAAACCCGTTGGCTCATGTTACAAGGACTCAAACAACAGAGAGATTTAATAGAGCAAATGCAATAAACCGATGTGTCACTTGAGCATGTGTTTCTATACTTGTGTGTGAAACTACAAAATAATTTTGAAAGGTAAAATTACCTTTGATCGTCTTCAGTGACACACACTCACTGGCAATTGTTAGAGATTTGCATAAAAGTTTTTCTTGACCGTAAGACAGACTCAAAGTTTCTATAAATATTTTGGTATTAATGATGCCAGGAATCTTATTCAAAGAACAAACTAGTTTGAACTAACAGGATCAAATACAAAGGAAGTAAATGGAATTAAATTAAATTACCTCCATGCTCATCTCCTTTGTTTAGGGGTTGTAGCCTATAAAAGTTTTTCAACATGTCGGAAATTCACTTTCTGTTCTCACTTTCTTGCCAAAAGTCAGATGAGATTATTGATCCGATTCTCCTTTAATAGATAAATATGAGGCCAGTTAGTTTACTACAAATGAAAAAAACAAACAAAAAAAACAATATTGCCAATAGTCAAATTTGCGATTACTAGCTTAAACAGCTGGCAGTTAGCTTAGTATAAATAGTGGAATATATTCACCTGGTTCTATCCAATGATAACAAAATCCTAGAGGGACAGAGGATGTTGTTATGATGCCATGTAAAGCCCTTTGAGACAAACTGTTTGTAAAAAATAAAATAAAATTGCCTTGCTTTGCCTTGCCTTTTCTTGCCAAGCATTTATAAAACTCAGAGATCATTATGTTATGAGGCTATATCTTCTTCTTTCTTTCATCTGGTGTATAAGTGTAAGTTATCAAAATGTTAGCTTTTGTATGAACCCAAGAAGATAGCTACCATAGCCTCTGTTTTGATTATGCAAGCAAAATCTGTATCCTCTAAATGGAATTAGATTAAATGGAAAATTACAGAAGGATTATGAAATGCCTTGTTGACACAATTTGTACCCAAACACTGACAGGATCTGAATGTCATCTGGGTGTTTCTTTATTTTGATTTGTGACTCACAGTTACATCACACACACTTTAATTAGCCTGACGCGACCCTCAGAATCGAAAAGTGGAATTTCGTCCAACAAATAAATCAATACACGTAACACCTCAATTGTCCCCTTATATAGTCTGTGTGTGACGTCAGCACCTAGCATTTGGTAGCCTAACTCTCCTCTACCTCTCCCTCTCTAAACAAGGCAAGACACACACACACAACCATAATGGAGCAATTATCCTCTCCAGCTCCGATCTGCTCTTCTGATTGTAATTTGCATTTATTATTAGCCTTCAGCCTGCCAGGGGCTGTGAGGCGTGAGGATGGATCGTCATACACCACATCACACTGATAGACCTGCACAGATGCTTCATAAACACGTGTGCCCGAGGACGCTGTAACATGAGCCACATATACATACAAGACCACATACATGCTCAGCGGATGGGGTCGTTATGACAGCACGATGTTGCTTCATTTTGTTAATGCTGATCCCTGTTAATGATGCTGCGGTGGGAACAGTATGTTCAGTGGCGTTCCATCACAGACGAACATGCCACACATTGTGATGTCCTGAAGGACTGGGATGTGTCTCCCCCCCGTCCCCTCTTCTTGGTCCGTGTTCTCTGTCGCTCTCGAGATGGCCTCACGCCTCATCGTATGGAAATTTGTGAGAATCTCTCAGGGCAAATACAGCACACACAACCTGCCAGCACCTGAGAGGACTGGGTCGCTGGTGCTCTTGAACACACATGCTCATATGTGCGCACAAAGAAAAGGTGCGGAGGATCAGTGGAGTGTGAAATGATTCTGTTATCATGTCGTCTATGTGGAATATATTTTCCCATCAACCCTCTATGGCAGGTGTGCTTGTGTGCGCCTGATGGGTTGCTGTGTGTTGTTTGGCAGAATGGAGAGTGGGCTCCATTAAATCAAGGGGAAAGTGTCGGAGCAGCTTTTGTTCCACCTTGCTGTTTGACATTTGACACCAAGAGACTGACTCATTTGCTAAACTGCTGTAAAATCACATCCTTAATGACTGATGGGGTCAAGGAAGATGTTTCAGATAATGGCTGAAGTGAACTCATTTACTCAGTGACTCCATTTTTTTTAGATTAATGAACCTAATTTCTTGATTAGCTTCTTATTTGTTACAATATGGTGTGAGATATTGTGGTATATTGATGTGTGGATGAAAAGAAGTGATCACCGCCGGCACGTCTTTTCTTGCATACGTCTATCGGGTTAAAGGCTACTTGGTATAGGCTACTTCTCCTATTTAGTTGGTTGCCCCTTCCTACTGTTCTGTCTATTGGGTTAAGGTATCAAGTATCCCAAAAAACCATGGACCCACAGGAAAAGGTGAATGGCAAGGAGAAATGTATATTTCCACAACACCTAATCCAAACATCTTTATATATAGGCTACTGTAAATGTATGTGTGTGCTTTTTTATCTTGTAACATATGCATTTATTTATATTTATTTAAATATAAACTGCTACTCATCACAAATAAAGTTCCTATCCACATGGTGAATGACCTCTGACCTACCCCTTAACCTTTAGGCTAAGAAAACACCATGAAGAACATAAGATAATTCAAGATATTAAAGCAAAAAAGTTCAGGTGGATAATATATTTCTGTATTTTTTGTTTTGTCTGTGCTCTGGATGTCAGTGATGTTACCAATCACAGCATGGCAGTTGTTGGGTTTTGTTTATGATGCCAACATTGTCAACCAAATACAATTTAACACACTCATACAGTCCTAATGAAGGGCATTTGACTCTCAAACTCCCAATAAATTATTGTAACTTGTAGTAACCTTTTGTATTGTATTTAGGTTTCTTAATTTGTTGAGAGGAGAGACAAACTTTTCTTTAGAGACTGTTTGACTCCTTTCACACTCTTAAAAATACACACAGTTGACTCACAGGACGACACTCGTGCGCACGGTTCAGTGGCATGATGGTGTGCATGAGTGGAGGCACCTCGAGGGAGCGCTCAGTCTGAGCAACTTCGCTGCACTGCCTAATTGATGTGTGCTTCCCTGTGTGAGAGTGACAGAGCAGCGGGTAAGGCACCTACCAGTCCTGACTAGAACCTCACCTTTCCATAAACACAGTCTCAAACTCTGGCAGAAAATGAACAAGCCTGTCAATCATGTCTTAATTTAGGCTCTGTGGGAAGTCGAGTCTTCAATCTGTCAGTCTGACAATTTATGTCTTCCTGAGATTTTAAGACAACCGTGAAACAATACAGCCAAGAGCTGAGGAGACATGAGCCTATTAACTACACGCACCATACCTCACATCCACACGCACACACACACACACACACACACACACACACACACACACACACACACACACACACACACACACACACACACACACACACACACAAATTCAAGACTGAGGCCAGCTCTTTCGTTGTACGCGCAGCTAATGTAGCAGTAACAGCTACTTATTGGATGAAATATGGCTGACATGGAGGGTGGACAGAAAAAGCCAGGCCTCAGAAGGGCCTGGAAAAGCTTTTAATTTAAACACCATCAACATAACTTTCTGGTCTGTGCATTCAAATACATTTTTAGTAGCAGTTTTATTTCACAAATGCAGTTATAAACTTATCATGATGTGATGTTTAATCAACTGTTAAGGCATTACATGTATCCAGAAAACGTTTAACAACAGCTGTTAAAGAACAAAGTGACTGGTCTGGCCAATAATACTCAAATGAAGAGTGTCTGACCTGCTCACTATTTCTAATTCCAAAATGTCCGACGGTCCATGAAGGTAGCAGTGACTGTCTGTCGCTATGGTAACGTCTGTTTACTTTACTTCCCACTTTGTAGCCATCGTCTGTCGCTCTAACGTCAGGTAACTTTAGTTAGCTACACTGAGCTACAGCGAGAAATAACTTAGCGTAACTTCAAACACAAGGACCGTGGGTCGCAAACAATACGTTTCCTCTTCCTCAGGTGAACCATGTGGAGTTAATTACTGGAAGTTGTTGTTGTTGTACCAAAGATACAGCTAATGGAGGCTAACAGGTAATGCGACTCTACTAGTCAGAGAGCAACTATAACGTTACGTTACAGAGAATACAATAACATTGAAAAGCTATATTTTCATTCATGTGCTACATATGACCAGTGGTGGGATATATAACTAATTACATGTAGCATTTTATAGTAATGTCACGGACTTCGCCATTACTTTTCACGAGGTTATTGAGCTACATGGAGGTTAAAAAAAATTGTAGGCTATTCCTGCTGCACCGACTAGGCTACATTCACTTCGATCACTGCAAGCTATATTAATATATTAGTCAGATATTTTTGCTTGTAAGTGCTTCTTTGGTACTTCAAGTAGATTTGAATGCTAATACTTAAACACATTTTTGTAAAGACTTACTTGCAGGACAGGATTTGTGTTAGATAGCCTATCTATGCTGTGATGTTGCTGATTCTTCCTCTTATTGTTTGACTTTTTCACTGCTGTAACTTTGTTCAGGCTGGAGTGTTTGGGGAAATCGTCCACTGGTTCACAGAAACAGGTAATGACTGTAGAAATACCACTCCGCCATCTATATTATGTTGGTTTCTGTCATGAATAACATTCATTGTTTCTCTTTGCTGTTGTTCAGCTTTTCCTCGAGTGGGTCACATGTTTCCCTTTATTTAGGCTATCAGATTAAAAACTGAATATGTTCATTTGTTCGTCTCCTCCCTGGATGTAGCTGGCAGTAGAAGTCCCCTCTGCTTGTGCTGAGAACCACAAACCCAATGGTAAGGAGTCATTCAGACCAGTGCATGAAACATCATATCCAGATTCATTTACATTTTTAAGCCTGAATTGGCACAGAGGATTTCATTCGAGCTCCACTGTGTGCTTCTGGCGGTCACTAGCCTTACGTGACAAACTCATACTCTTGATTATCATGTCCTAGGCACAATTGGGAAAAAGACTGGCGCCAATAAACCTCGGTAAGGAAATGAGAAAAATCCCACTGTAGGAAACTGTACATTTCTGTCATAGCACACTATGCTCATCTACTAGTGTTTTTCCACCTAGCAGAAGTCTTCCTGCTCGCACACCAACTTGGTCTACACAGGTGGGTACTCTGAGATTACAATTAAACTGAACTGACAAACACATTTAGCATCACAACGATAACCTTTTTTTATCCTTAAGGTTCCTGGCAAGGAGACTCAAAAGGCCAGATCTTCATGTGGGGATGCGCTCAATATAGCAGGTATGAGTTGATACCTCTGAACTCTCTGACACTGAGGAGAAACTAATATCATTGAAAGACCAGAATGCAATGCAAATTGAAAAATGTAAAAGGCTGTGACTCATGCTTTATCTTGAGAAAAAGTCACTTTGCTACCAGCTGTTACAGCTGTGAAAGAGGCAGCCTACACCAAGAACAAATAACATGATTATATCATAAAGTCTCTGTGTAAATATAGTGCTTTTATCTTAACAGCATTTGCTTTAATTCCCACTTACTTTAATGTTGTTTTATAATGTCTGCCATCTTTGTCATTTTTCTTTAGCATGTCTCCAGACAGCAAGTTCAATATTTTGTTTACATTATATCACTAGGGATCTTCTGTGTCAGAAAAGTGACTTTAAATCAATGCAAGTCACATTAAATTTTTTATAGTATTTCTGGGTTTCTCTTTTAGAGTGTGCTCCAAAGGAGGCCATCAACATAACACTAAGGTCTGTACACTGAGCTCATGTCGTACAGTGGGTAATTAGACCAATGAAACATCCCCCAGGTCCAGTTCTAAATCTCAAACATGATTTCAGGGTTGAAGAACCAGCAGAGTCAACTACAGCGCCCGACCACGAGCTGAAGATGAAAGACTCTAGGAACAAGTGGCCTTCAGATTCGACAGAATTGGGTCAGTTATTGTAGAACAAAATGCAAAGTAAGAAGTATAGCGAGAGGAAAAACTGATGACAGTGATACTGTTTGCCAGGAGGAAGGACACATGCTCCTCCACCAGTTGAACCTGTCCCCTCGCATGAGCCAAATGAGGAGGAAGAAGAGACGGAGGGAGAGGATGCTGAGGATGAAGACCTTATAGCCCCAGTGGAGCTGAAAATTGAGGTAAAGTGACCGATGATCATCATTGATTCCAGATTTGAAGGATGGCTTCAACTGCAGCTCCTGGTTCTTCTTTATTTCACAACACAGAAATGTTTGAATGTTTAGTTTCAGTATAGTTAAATGAAGAAAAATGAAACTCAGGTGAGGATGTTTTATGGTTACAGTTCCTCAGAGCTGTGATGGACAAAGACTTGGAGCTGGCCCACAAGCTGTGTCAGATGAGTATGTAGCCTGTATCCATTAACTGTTTGTCCGTCAGTCAATAAATCAGCCATGGGTAAAGTCAGCCACTGGTGACGCTCCTCTCCTTTCTCCAGTTCTCATCCATGAACCAGATAATCCTGAGGCCTCTGAGTTTCTCCCGCTGATCAAGAAGAAGCTGCTGGAGGGTGAGAGTCTCCTTCACACAAACACAAACACACTGCAGAGCCCCAAACACATCACAAATATGTGCTGTGTCTTTTCCCCTCAGAGCAAGAGGCAGAGCAGAGCAGCAAGGAAGATGATGAGGAAGAAGAAGAAGATAGCGATGATGATGATGATGATGATAATATCACTGGAAGTGATGAGGAGTCCTCTCAGAGCTCAAGCTGCTCCCCTTCATCTTGCTCCTCTTCCTCACCGTCAGATGATGATGATGGTGAAAAAGAAGAAAGGCAAGTGAGCAGACACAAGCCGTGTCCTCCCTCTCACGTCTCTCCCTGAATCTATGGAAACCGGTCCAGCAGTGGTGCAGATGTTGGAGGTTCTGTCAATACACATCTGTCTTACTAAGTTGCGACTGAAAATTGTGTTGTAGATTTAAGTCCAGTCTTTCTGCTTGATTATTTATTTGTTCATATTTCACCTGCAGATTAAATAATTACTGTGGATATATCTTATGACTCGTTACTTGACCACTCTGTTTGTCGCAACAGACTGTATGAACACACTGCTTTCAAATGCGTCTTCTTTTGTTTAGTTTGCTTTGAACAAGTGCATTGAAATAAATTACTGTAGCTCTATTAAAGCAGAAGTAAGTGATCCGGTCATTTTGGCTAATGCTGCGTTCCAGGCAGGCTTTTGAAACTGTAAGTTACAGCTTCAAGTCACGACTTACGACTTTGTAGCGTTCCAGGCAACCCGCAACTCGCGTTTCTCCGACCTGTTTTACCTGTGAAAGTCACTATAACGGCCACTCGTAACTTCCGACCTGTGAACTCGCACCAGATCGACCTGGTACGACTTCACAGGTCGGAAAAACACGAGTTACGGGCTGCCCTGAACGCACCATAACGTCTTGTCAGCCGATGGAGTTAGCAGCCCCCGCCCTCGTCATGGATCTATTGGTCCTCGTCCCTACGTCACCACATTCACGCGCATCCCTTGGCTGCACACACAGCCCTTCATGCCGTTCTCTCTCCTCATTGGATAAAAATTGTAGGATACAAGAAAAGTTTTCTCTTCGGCTCAGAGCAGAGCAGAGTGACTGAGAGACTGTTTCGGTCCAAACACTCTATATAAGTGATTGCTGTCGGAAGATATAACTATTTAAGACTTATATTAACACAAAAATATTGCTTACTTCTGCTTTAATACCTTTGTCAAAGAAAATCATCCTCAAACAATCAGACGCCTGGTAGTATTAGTTGATTAACAGATTTTTTTCGACAATTAATTAAAAATACTTTGATTTCACTTTAAAAAAAAACACAGTTTCCAGCCATTTTTGCTGTGTCTCAAATTGCACGCACGTGTTGTAGCCTACAGTCGCTCCACAGCATGCTCAGGGCTGTGGAGTATGAATTTTACAGAGGGTAGTCTTGTCCCAAATGCAACACTGCTGTGGTGCAAAGGAAATGACAATCGCAACATGTGACCGCGATTATTGCCCACCTGCCGCCTGCTTTGCTCACTTGACTTCAAAATGAACGTTTCACTTTCCCGTGTTTTCCCCTTGTGTCATTCGATGTGGAAATCATGCTGCCATCTGCACCAGCACCGTGTCGTCGCTTGAAAATATTTGGATGGCCCCTCCCCATCTGCAGTGAACTGAGATGACAGCTGCTGAGGGTGAGCGCTGTCCATTGATTTACACTCAGTCTGGAGTGTGCCGTTTGAGTACTTGTAGTGCACTGCAGGCTGCTGTAGCCGTCAGTGTGCACACACCTATCCAGTCGAAATGTAAGAAGTGTCAGTAAATAAGTATACGTGAATTCACACACAGCTGCTGAACGTGTTCAGATTTTAAGTCGGGCAATTTCAATGATATACACAGACTGTAAGACAAAAAAATGAAGTGAAACTTGTGTAAAATGCCAAGAAAATGAGTTCAACCAGCTTTGATAAAGTCACTATCTGTTCTTTGTCTGACTCGAGCAAACTGAGTACATTTAGGTTGAGTGGCTGTGAGGATGGAGTTGCATCAACTGCTCAGCTCATTTTCTTACATTGTCACCAACTCTTTTAAGTGGGGATGTTGTGTCATATCCACTTCCTCTCCCTCCACCGTGTTGTAACTGCACCTGACTGGAAAATTACTGCCACCAGCTGTTTATCACAACCAACCAGCTCCATCTGGGAGTTCATCTGCACCAGCATCAAACTTTTCAATCCATACAAAGTTTTATAAAATGCCTTTTTAATGGGAGATCATACAAGCTTGAAATCTCAGAGTGACTTCAATGTACAATTATTTATTATGAACAAGTTCACATCTCAGTTTACATCAGATAGAGTGAACAACAGTGCAGGTGTTTTTTGAGCTCATAATAAAAGCTTTTTATTTTTCTTGTTTATTTTGTGACATAACTACTTCATGTGCATGCTGTACAGGTTACATACACACTAACACACATAATCCATCGTGATGAAATGCCATCAGCCTGTATGATATTTCCATTTATCATCACATGGCAGGGCTCCTCTTTACGAGTCGTCTCCACGCGTGACTTGTGAGAGGAGAAAGACTGAGCGCCATCTGATAAAGGCTTTATAATCATTTGCAGTGGCTGAATGAGCATAATGGCTGGTCTCTGCCCATTCAGCCGACCGGTACACAGGACACGGGGAATGACGGCAAGGACACTAAGTCAACGCCCGCCAGGCTGGATTCACTCTGATGTCTCGGTGTTATTGTCCATGTCAAGGTTATAAAAAAAAAAGGGTGCAGGTCAAAAATTATGATGCATGCAGTGTTGTCATCTCATGAAGGCGAATATACTACAGTGTGGATGGATGGCTCGTGGATGGTGCGTGCCGCCTTGCCTTTACCGTCCTTTAGTGCTGTTATGAGAATGACTTTATTCTGTGGGTGAGATAACAGAGAAGCGTGAAACACACATCTTCTACAGGTCCATTCGAATAAAGAGATGCAGCCTGTTACATACTCTGTTGTTACTAAAACCCATAAACAAACTGGGGGTTTTCATCCCAAGGTCAATTTCTATTTCACATTCAAGTCTCCATCCTCCTTCCTGTGACACCTGGAGACACACACAGAGAGAGAGAGAGAGAGAGAGAGAAAGAGAGGGGGGTGGGCGCACGTCACTGGTGTTTTTCGTTTTGCTTTTTAGACGTCTTAAAGTGGATTGTAGCTGTCAGTGGCACTCAGGGAAGCTTCATTAGTCGTCAGAGGGAGGCAAGGCTGTGACTCATGCCTGCGTGAAGAGACCAATGGGCAGCCGGAGCCTCAGATATAAATAACGAATAAAAACATTCTTGAGAGAGAGAAAGAAAGAGAGAGAGAGAGTGGGGGTCACTTGCGCGCTGCTGGATGGGATTTTATTAGCGCTCCTCGTTGGTATTCCGCCGCCGCCGCTGGACTGCTGCTTGTCGCGCCTTTGGGTGGCAATTGTAACATCTAGTTATAGTTTCTCTGGACTCGACAACCTGTGCGCCGGTAAGATGCCTCCTTTTCTTTTCTTTTCTTTTTTTTTTTTCCAGCTGCGCCCTTCACAGAGAGACAGACAGGTTACTGTTGATCATATAGCGTCGGAGTTATTTCTGGACCATTTAAAAAAAAAAAAAAAACATATTAATTAGAGAACACCCTCAGAATCAAAAATTCACCGTGTCGTTTGAGAGAAATTAGTCCCAGATGAGTGGCGGAAGGAATTCATTAGTTGTCCAGCGTGTCTCTCATATCATGATGACATTGAGTGATGATAGTGTGGGAAATGCTTGTTCAAAGCGCACCTTAATTGAAATGTCGATTGCTGAGTCAATAAGTGAATGACGTATGTGGGTGTTATAGCCTACATATTATCAATATTCGTTTAATAAATCAATCTTATTTATTATGGGATGATGAAGCTTTTCTGTCGCTATTTCGTTTTATTTTTCCTAATACGGACTCTTAACTGTGTCAAGATGAATGTGTCTGTTTTAAATCGTGTTTTTTTAATACATTATCAGATGCTGTGGTTTTATCACAGATCAGATTGTAGCTAAGGCTTTGGTGCTTTGACTATCAGCGGAAAAAATGTCATAACTTGGAATAGGAAATATATTTCTTTTATCTACAGATTGAAACTTTTATTGTTCTCTGACATTGGCCCAGTGTTCTACAGTGGACATTATATCGAAGGCCATTATGTTATCACCAAAACTATTCATCCTGACGTGCGTAATGCTTGTGCGTCGTGCGCAATCCTCTCCAGGTTGCGCGTCCTGATTCACAGCCCACTCAGATATCCTTCGGGGATAAATCGTCCCTGGCGACGCGATCACATCAGTTTCTGCTCACACCCGGGCCTGACTATTACACCGACTGCAATCATTCAAATATATAGACTTCTAGGCTGCTGGAAGTTGTGAGGTGGATGAGCTGAACGGGGCCATTTCTAACCGTGGACCGTTTTGTTTGCAGTTGAATTATTTCCCAGCTGGAGATCAGATAAGAGAAGGACTGATGGCGACGTCTGAGCCGAGAGCCACCGGCGGGGACCAGGACCCCAACTCCGCCAATTTAAGACCTCCGTCCTCAAGTAGGTCCTCATCACACAATCCTGCCTCTGATAGCAACACCGTGGTCCGGGAGGGGGTGGGGTGGGGGGTGGGGGGTTAAATTCTCGTTAGGGCTGTTCCTCTCCGGAGCGCTGCTCGCTGTGCTTACAGAAGAGACCAGGGAATCGGACCGGGGCTCGGTGCCTTGCTCAGAGACACTTCTGCAGTGCGATGCGATCCACTGGCAGCACGAGGACTTCCACCCAGCTCAGCCCTTCACACCTCTGTCTGCCTCTCCCTCTCCCCTCTCTCTCTCTCTCTCTCTCTCTCCTCCTCCTCCTCCTCCTCCTCTGTCTGATGAAAAGCGGCTCTCTCCCGGGCCATTTGCTGTGCGGCTCCGTCGTTAATCATTCCGGTTAAAAACAGAGCCATCACAGCTGCCTGTCGCTGTCTGGACGATCAGCGGCGCGCGCCCAGCGCTGGACGTGGCGCAGAAATAATGCGCCATTAGAGCAACGATATTTATACTGAACTGACCCAAGAGCACGTTATGATAACGACTTTACAGAAAATATGCATTTGATGACAAAAATTTTTTTGATTTTAATAATAATTTGGTCTATTTTCTTGCACACGCGCTCTCTTATTCTGGGTTTCAAAAACAATTTTACAAACGATTTGGACAAATTGTCTATTTTGCCTATTTGAAATGATTTATTCCTATCATTTTCCTGAATGTTTAAGGCCTGCAGGCTGCAGGCTGTATAGCTGATTTTGTCCTGTTCATATTTATATTTTTATGGCTGAACCTATTTAGGAAGAGCCTACATGAACCCATGGGTTAATTAATCATTTTAAGCCTTTGTCGCAGTCACTATATGGACTCCATTATAGTGCACTTGAGCAGCCATCTGCAGTGCAACGCCGGGAAATAATTACAGTTTTTTTTTGTCTTCAGACAAATATGAAAGGAAATGGACTACACATCCCGAGGGCCAGTTTAATTTCATATTTAATCTTTATCAAATTAAAAATGTTTGAAGCCTTTGCTTATTTGTGGCCCTTAGGTGTCAGTAAATGTTTCTTATCTTAAAACATCTTATTGTTATTTTAAAATGTGAATTTGTGCTGGGCAAAAAAAAAAGCCCATTAAAAAGAAGATGTTTGTTTTGTCTGACTTGCTCGTATGCTGCTGCTGGATGTTGCCATTATCTCTCTGCCACGCTCCATCTCACGCCTGGCGGCTTCTTGTGTCTGTACGTGCGTGTATCCGTGCGTGTGACTATGTGTGTGTGTGTACGCCTTGGCCTCAGCACCTCGAGCTGTTCTCCGCTTTATCTCGGAATGAAATTGCCTCAGTAAATTTAAATACTTGTTTTTGTTTTGAAAGTTTTCCATCAGGTGAACTCTGTCTGCCTCCGCCGCCGCGCGCTCTGCATTTTCTTCCCTCCGGCTTCTGCTCCATCTCTGCTCACGCATGTCCACGCTCGGGTCTGTGTGCGTGCGTGCGTGTGCATGGCGTATGAACGAGACGCACTATACTGTTAGTTTCTGCATCTAGCCTGCTATAGACTTCCCAGTCACAGACATTACCAGCTCGCTCCAGTCACATACTGTGTTTCACTCAATTAATTCCTGCCCTCCTCCGTGAGCTCATTTCACGGGTGTTAATTCCAGTCCGCCCCTTGGCTGGGTGTGTGAGCCGGCGTGGATCTGCCGGTCGGGCCACTGCCGGTCCCTATTGATTAAACCTAAATCGGAAATGTTATAAGACTCATCCCTTCATGATCAGAGTGTCGTACAGCTGAATAAAAATGGGTTAATTCTCGATCAACAAAGGCAACACCCAAAGAAAGAAATTGGAAAGAAAGAAAGAAAGAAAGAAAGAAAGAAAGAAAGAAAGAAAGAATATAACCTCACCTGAGGCCTCACGTTCACACACCTGGCCAAGAGCCGTGCGCATCACGCCTCCACTGTGCTCACTGTGCTCCACCCGCTTCACATCCATCACCGCCTCTGTCCACGCTGTGTCCGCGGCCTGCAACATGACAAACTCAAAACGTTCATTTATGTTTTAGCCTACGAATATGCGTGGATGCACGGATGCACGCGGAAACTGGGGATGAAGATCTGTGGTAAGTTGTTGTCGGAGGGTCCTGATGTTTGCAACATTTTTCCCCCAATTACAGGCCACAGATTTTTTTTTTTCTTCCATTTCTTAATATAGGCTAAGTGACATCTGAAAGAACCTGATTACCATATGAATCCTTCGCATTGAGGCTGCGGTTTCTGCATCCTTTGCTTTAAAAAAAAAAATCATCATATTCTCGGTGATTCTATTATTATTGTGTTTTTCCTCATCTCGAGGCCTTCAGAAATAGGCCATGATACAGGCAGCTTAAAGCAGGGCCATCCACAACTGTCACTGTGCGTTTCCATCCACTAAAGGTCAGTGGACATTAGCCTTTAAGTCTGGTGATGAGAGCCCCGGACCAGCCCCCCCAGTCACCCCTCAGCCCCCTCTTGCCTTTTCCATCTCATCAGAAGGAGGGGAATCCACCAGACAAACCTGGAGATGTGGAAATGTGGCGTTTAAAGCCCAGACCGTCCCTCTGCCTCACATTAACCAGTAAATGAAGGAGCACTCTCAGTCATCCCCCACTCACACAGGCCTGTTTCTTGAGTGACATTTACCTAAATACCAATCAGTGCAGCCTCTATATTTTACTGTGAGAGGCGGATGTGACGTCGAAGGGAGGGTGTGTTTTTTTCTCAATTTGAAGGAATTTGTTTCTTTCACTGGCTTAAAAAAAAAGTAAATCTATACAGTAATATTTTGCCCCTGTAGAACAGAGATGAATGCAATGCAGATATGATCCATTCTTACAGCCATAGGACATTATTGGACTGTTTAATCAATTAAGATCGAATATGTTTTTACCATTTCTGAGAACGAGAAATTGACTAGTAGATTTTGATTGGTCGAAATGACATTTTAATGGACAGGAAATTGAATGGAGATATTTCTGTAATATTTCTATAGGGTATTCAGATATTGATTTTGAATCCTGCCATTTAGGATTTAATGAAGATGGTGTGATAGAGTTCCCAGTGAGAAATATAAATGGTTTTGCGCACAATTAGGCCCACACACTTCTGTGCAGAACGAAGAGGGCCTATATATGCACAACAGTGATGGATCATAGTTCAACACACACAATAGGCCGCGTGCAGAGGCAGCCCTCCTCCGGGCTGTGTACATCCTTCATTAACCCTCTTTATGGGCTGTGTATTTATTGGCGGCATGGGTCATCGTCGCCGCGGGCGGTGCTGCCCACTGAGCCGGTCAGTCTGATCGGACAGGACGGTGCTTCCTGACCGGGGTGTGGTGGTGACGTCACAGGGTGGGGCGGTCACCCAAACGTGTGTGTGTGTGTGTGTTTTGTGCGTGCCAACACATGAAGCTCAGGCTATATAAGTTTGATCTGAGGGCTGATTTTAGACAGATATTTTTCAGTAGCTGCTTTACAGAAAATATTTGGATTTTCATTACACCTAAAAAAAAACAAAAAAAAAAACTGCATATTATCTGTTATTTTATTAGATTAATCAGTTTTGTTCTATTGTTTGGTCTTTTTCTTTGTGCGTGGGAGATGGAGATGTTTGGTGATAACTCGTGCCCCTCGCCGTGTAACACCCTAGGGTTCCTGCAGAAGAACAACAGTCTGGACGAGAAGGGGAGGCTCGCGGGCCAGAAGAACCTGCTCTCGTGCGACAACAGTGACAGGGACGCGCGCTTCCGCCACACGGAGACCGACTTCTCCAACCTGTTCGCCCGAGGTGAGAGCCACCGAACACACCAACAAAGCCGTTTTAGCTTTACTGTGAGCTCATTCATTGAATTGAATTGTTTTCTGTAATTTTTGTCAGAGTAAAGAGACTGAAGGCCTCCCAGAACCAGAAAATCCCCCTTATTTTTGATTTTTTCAGTTGCTCTGGTTCTTTCTTGCATGATAATGTAAACTGCACCAGATTTAAGCCATGAAAAAAAACAATGGCAACATTATTATTAGGCTAATATGTAGAAAAAGAACACAAAATTCGGTTGTGGCAATGGTGTTTAAAATGGAGGCTCTGCTTTGTCTATTTGGCTTTTATTTGTCCTTTAAAATGAAGAAACACCGGTTTGGGCTCCAGGAAGATAACCCAACGCTTGTGTTTGTCGTGTTTTGCGTTCTGGCTCTTTAATGAGTTTGAACTATCTCACCACATTAGTCAAAAATCATGGCCATGTTACTCTCTAGGAGGAGTCTGCCTTATAACTACTAAATATGACCTCATACAGCAGAATAATTAGCCAAGGATATAAAACACACAAATCACTAACATAAAAATGCCAGTAGCCTACCTGAATAAAGTTGTAAGAAGGAGGCCTCCATTAGGCCCAGATGATCATCTCCATCTCCTCACCTTACAGACCTGCTGCCCGCCAAAAATGGAGAGGAGCCCACCATACAGTTCTTGTTGGAGGTGGTCGACATCCTCACCAACTACGTCAAGAAGACTTTCGACCGCTCCACCAAGGTGCTGGACTTCCACCACCCTCACCAGCTGCTGGAGGGCATGGAGGGCTTCAACCTGGAGCTGTCCGAGCAGCCCGAGTCCCTGGAGCAGATCCTGGTGGACTGCAGGGACACGCTCAAATATGGCGTCCGGACAGGTAGGCTGCTGCGTCGCGGCCCGGGGACCTTCTGGAATATGATTTAATAAAGCTGACTACAATTACGGCCCTTTGAATAATTCATATGTGGCCTATGTTATTAACGGACAGTATGGAGACAAAAGGCTCTCTCAGTTGAAATTGGCCTTTTTTAAATATTCATTTTTTGTCTTTAGACCAAGATATAGCTACACATTATGATGCAAAATAAAATATGCAATTACAGCTGGAAATTACTTTACTCATTTTATGATATTCATATCTCCAATAATATTCCTAATCTGTCAGTAGCTGTAGTGGGCTAGAACAAAAAACGGAGAAAAAAAGTATTCATTTTATCACTTTCATGTAAATTAATACCAACATTTTTAGTGTACAGAGGTGAATTCAGCATAAACTATTAGGGAAGACGCTGTTTTCCAGACTGTATACACCTTATTACGATGACTGCTTTATTTATTGTCCCCCTGGTAATTCAGTTGACATCCTCCTTTTCTTTCTCCCTCGACTTATTAAAGCGAATGTCGCCTGAGGGGGGTGTGGGGCTAAACACGGGCTGTTTCAGGCTGTTAAAAACGACAGCGCTCAAACTGTCTCTTGGGTTTTATATATCAGACACTTTCTACTGTGTCCACAACTCAACACCACTTCTCACAAGGAGACGTGGTGTGTGTGTGTGTGTTTTGGACTGGAGGAGCTGTCCGAGGTGCTGGAAGAAGGAGCTCAGTCTTCCCCCTTCTCACCAGTGTATTTGAAACGATCTTAGATCTTATATATATATATATATATATATATATATATATATAAACGTGAGCCATACATCATTGTATCCACAAGGTACTTATACTGTATATCCATGACTGCATTTAGGCTGCAGGCCTATTGTGTGCAAGCACCTCAGAGACTAAATGGCTGTCACACAGCCTTGTTACCAGTGTAATTATGGTACACAGTGAACAGGCTATGTCAGATCCCTCTGGTTTCACGGTTGACCACGGGAATACAAAATGAAATCAAAAAGACTATGAATACTGAAACAAGTAGCTGTTTGTCAATACTGCTGATGTTGTGTTTTTATTCTAAGAATATTGTCACAATGTGAACTAGGTGGTGATCTTAACCCAGCAGGGCATTGTAGTTGTAATGCAGTACGTTTTTGTGTAATACACGTTTTCCTCCCTCCTTATAAAAGCCATGATTACCCCATTAATACAGAATGTGTATGATTTTCTTATGTTCAGGTCATCCACGCTTTTTCAACCAGTTGTCCTCAGGTCTGGACATCATTGGTCTGGCTGGAGAGTGGCTCACTTCCACTGCAAACACCAACATGTGAGTCCTATCACGCTGCTGTCCTAGTTTTGTGCTTGTGCATGACAGTTATATGGGGAAACACCTCTATATGTCACGACAGGACAACTGAGAACCCCTGTTTGTAGGACACTGGAAATAGGTCCCAGTCATCATCATATAAGTCATTATGGAAGATGCTTATGGTGTTTCCCCTCAGCTCACTTCACCATTGGTTACAAGATCCTCTGAGGGCAGTTATATAAAGTGTTTGTTTTGTCCTGTAGAGACTGTGTGTTGACAGACGCTGGGCGGCCACTGTATATCGGAGCAGCTCAGCCCCAGGGCTGCTTAGATTGCATATTGATCTCAGGTCACAGTTACATGGTGGCCCAGTCTGATAGAGGGCACGAACCACATCGACATCACACATGTGCAACACAGATAGACATACACATACACACACACACACGTTGTAAATAAGCTATAAGTGTGTGATCACGAGAATAGAATGAGAAACATCATATTAACACTGCTGTAGTGTACAATATCTGAACAAACACTCACAATATGGCTGTTAGTAAAACTTCTACTTCCTCAGCGTAGGGATGAATACATCTGTCACTTCAATTCATTTCTTTACTCTGATGTAAGGCTGCAATTAATTGTTATATTCATTATCAACTGATCTTCCGATTATTTCCTCAATTAAGATGAGGTTATTTGTTCCATTTATAAAATGTCACAATTTCTCCCCATCCATGACCCCATCCAAAACCTATTACTGTAATATAGATAATATATTACCATATAAGAAATAACATTTATCCTCAACAATATACAAGCTGAAAAGGGGAATGTGTGTCATTTTCTTATTAAAAGATAATGGGCCAACTACCTCTGATCTCTGTATTAAAAATCAGAGAGGTCATGACAGTCACAGTGACTGAGATATGGAAGACAAGGAAAATTACATTGCAATTACTTCTATAAATATAAGTCACTTAAGTGCAACAAATCTGCAGGAGTTTCATTTGATAACACAAATGTAGAGATGTGTTGACATCCCAGAGTTTCATGGTACAAACTGACGTGGGGCTGCAAATACAGCAGGACCTCCGCATTGCACAGAATAAACAGTGGGTAGAAGACAATAGACTCCAGTCAGTACACACAAAATGAGCTTATTCTCTAACTATTGTGGCCAATGTCCTTTCTCCTGAGGATAATAAGCCAAAAGCGCTGAGGGAAAATTGAGATACTTAATTTATCCTATTTCTCAAAACATTAGCTCAGGGAGCCACCCCCTCTTAGGAAAAACTTTCCCATCTCATCTACGGCTTGGAGGAACTGGCCATTGAATTCACACACACACACACACACACACACACACACACACACACACACACACACACACACACACACACACACACACACACACACACACACACACACACACGCACGCTCATGCACACTTTCATAATGACTTGTACACACACACACACACACCAGCTCTGGCTGTCCCAGATACAGCAGCTAAGGTTTCCAGTCCATTGACTGCAGGCTCATTGTGAGCTGGTCTTAGCAGATAGGCCAGCTGGGCCCCACACTGACACACAATGTCCTCCGGCTGCACAGAAAACCCTGTCACACTGTGGAAACTGACTGCTGCAGCTCCCTGTGGAGCGCTCATTCTGGCTCTATTGTCCCTGTGGAGTCAGACTGACTCAGTGGTCCTTTTAGAGGCTGAGAGGAGAGCGTGGTTGGGGGGTCAAAGGGTTAGTCACATAGAGACACACGCACACACACATTCAAACACAGACTCGTACACATTGAGTGCCCTTGATGACGATAATAAGGGCATTTAGGGGCCGTCCCTGGAGAGAGGCAGGTGACTGAGGGGTAATTTTCACCCTGAAAAGACCAATGATTGGCTCTGATTGTGATAATGATCACCATTATTGTCATTACAGCGTGAAATGACATGGAGAGAAGGAGAATTTTAAAAAGGTGCACTGATTTTGTTCCTTTTCTGATGCACCTCGGGTGAATTTTAGGAGAAAATGAAAGGGAAACATCCAGGATATTGACTATTTTGTGCTCCTTATATGAGCCATAATTCCAGTATATCAAACAACATGATGTTTCTGAAAATAAGGGCAGCGAGGGGCTGCGGAGTGAGACATTGTGTCTTCTTTGTGATTTTATCCCCTGTTGTGGCTGGTCATGGTCAAAGCCCAGCAGTCATAATCTCGTCTGGTGTATCGACTAGAAGCTAATGTTCCAATCAAATCCATCCCGTGGGTTTGTCCTCACCAGGCATAATTACACAAGAAAAATGTGTCTGTCGTCTATTTTTCCTCATCTCTATGTTTCTGTTTTTGTTCTCAACCGCGGCTGTCGCTCCCGTTTCTTTTTTCCTCTTTTTCTGTTTCTTCGTTCTGTCTTGTCCTCTGTGCGCTTTCCTCTCTCTCTCTCTCTCCACATCCTTCCCTCCTCTTCTTTTGTTGTCAGTTTTCTTCACTGCATTGTTTCCCTAAAGCCCCCCCACCCCCTCCTTTCTCTTGTCCTCACAGCTTATCCCCCCCCCCCCGTCTACAAAATGCTCAGTCCTTGTTTAGAGACCTACTTGTAACAAAAAAACTAGAGAGGAACTGAGGAGGAGAGAGAGGAGATAATGTTGTTGTTGTTTTAGATGTGGACGGTGGTGGCTGATGGAAGTGGGGGGGTGTTGTGTAACTGGCCTCATTAGACTCAGGGTAAATAGGGATCAGTCCTAAGGGTGGATGGGAGGTGGTGAGATGTCCTGTCACTTAGCAAAGAGAGCAAAAGCTCAGGCTCTCTGACACATTTAACCTACTTTATCTTCTCCAGGAGCTTTGTTCCTGTGTTGTCTGTTGAGCCGCCAGTCATTTACTCATTTTATCTTTTGTCAAGAGGTTAGATGCAACTCTACCGGATTTTTAGAAGTTGTTTTATGTCGCTCTTCTTCTTGTGTTGAGAAGATTATTTTCTGACTTTTCATCTTTTCCTTCTCTTGTAACGACAGAATAACATTAATAATAATGGCCGCTCATCCTCACTTCCTGTATTTTGGGGCCAGCAGTGGCTGTTATCTCTTTAAAACACCCTCTCTTTCTGTCTGTCCCTCACACACACCAACACACACACACTCACATAACACACACTCGTACATTCACCTCCTCTCAGCCATCAAATCAGCCCCATTCAGGCTCGCCACTGAGATTGGCAGGATTGACAGATAGCCATCAGAGCTTTGTGTGCTTTAATTAAACCACTGAGTGATTTTAGGAGGCATTTGAATATTGATGTTTGCTGCCCAACTCCTATCAGACACTTTTTAATTAGCCCAGTCAGCGCAAGCTCCAGTTTGTGCTCTGAGGATGGAATTATAACAGAGCTAATGAAAAACCACTGAGTGTGTGTGTGTGTGTGTGTGTGTGTGTGTGTGTGTGTGGGTGTATTATTACTGTATTTGGTCTTTATAATCTGCGTGTGTGTGCACAAGAGTTTTCTTTCATTCTTCTTGCTCACAAAGCAGATGTTGATGACTCATCTGTTGCAGTGATGGTGAATGACACACTATATTCATCAGTTGTGTTGTGTTGTGTTGACAGGTTCACCTATGAGATTGCTCCAGTGTTTGTGTTGATGGAGCAGCTGACATTGAAGAAAATGAGAGAGATGATTGGTTGGCCAGACGGAGAGGGAGATGGAATCTTTTCACCAGGTTGGTCCATTGTACCAGCATCCATTTCCATATATTATAATATAATTACTTTTTCAATAAATATAAAAACCACTGAGGCCTATCCGTTTTGGTAATACGTAATACTACAGTTTATGTGTTCTTCTGTCCGTGGTGCTGATATGTCCTTCTCTACTCAACAGGGGGTGCTATCTCCAACATGTACAGTGTCATGATCGCACGTTACAAGTATTTCCCAGAGGTCAAGACCAAGGGCATGTCTGCTGCTCCAAGGCTTGTCCTCTTCACATCTGAACACGTAGGTCACCATGAACAGACACTAAAACACTTTCATTATATCAACTGTTTTATTTATTTTAAAAATAGAAATAATAATTTTACACTTTTTTGTTTCATTCCTAATGTTGATTCATAAGAACATATATTTGTGGTAATAAGCAAAAACCATCTCAGGCTTCTCTCTGGAGCTCTACAAACAGCAGGCCAATAAGCCGATCAGAGAAGAGGAGGTTCTGGTCCTCTCCTCTGATTGGCTGTTTTTTTTCCTGAAGGATTGAATGAAATTTTGTTAATTTTAAGTTTTTAATCAACATTTTCAGTGTTAGATGGTGGGCTCAGATGGGCGGGGCTTGAGGCATGGCTGAGAGGGTTGACTGCTTTGTTGTGACATCACAAAGTTACAGAAGTCCTGGTTTTAAGGCTGAATTTCTGAACACAGGCTGTGTGCGTTTCTCTGTGGACTGAGGTTTTGATACTTTAACTGTATCAATAGAGAACCTAGATCTGCTTTGTAACCAAGAGGACATGGAAATAACACTCTATACAATATGGGCCCTTTAAGTTTGCTCGTACGTCTTCACTGACTGTAGATTGAGGCCACTGAAGAGCTCTTGTTGTAATACGTAGGTCTATTTGAATCAGTGCAATGGCTATTTTAATAGATTCATTCCGCTGTTATCACATCCATTTTGTCTGTAAAGAACATCACAGCTGACAATATATCAGCCAGACAAAGCTCATGTAGCAATTAGCTCACAAATATCTCCTCTCTGCATGAATTTAGCTGTTATTTTATGGGCCAATCATTTATTGTCTTTATGTGTGCTCCCCTCAGAGTCACTACTCCATAAAGAAGGCAGGAGCTGCTCTGGGCTTTGGCAGTGAAAATGTGATCCTGCTGAGCACAGATGAGAGGTACAGGGTTCGCTGTAGAAATTTAAAACCACAATCACAACAAAAATTGTGTGAAAATACCATCATGAAAAGCCATGAAACACATGCTCTGCTCTGCACTCTTTCAGAGGGAGAGTGATTCCTTCAGATCTGGAGGCCAAGATCATTGATGCTAAACAGAAGGTTGGTATCTGTCCTACATCTTCTCCTTCTTCTACTCTGATTTCCTCTCTCTTACCAAGAATTTGCCCTCTAAGTCGTATGTTCATGTTGACTCTGCAGGGTTACGTGCCATTGTTTGTGAACGCCACCGCTGGTTCAACTGTGTACGGCGCATTTGACCCCATCAATGAGATCGCTGACATCTGTGAGAAGTACAACTTGTGGCTCCATGTCGATGTAAGTAGCTGACCCTGGGTCAGATGCTGTGGTATTTTCAGGGGACACTATGTCCTCGTCTGTGTAGGTGATGGTAACTTCTTGTGTCCTCAGGGAGCGTGGGGTGGTGGACTGCTTATGTCCAGAAAACATCGCCATAAGCTGAATGGAGTTGAGAGGTTAGTAGTACACAATGTTACATAGATTTTTTAATGTATTCTTGCTTTTAACGGCATGTTAACACAAATATTAACCTTTACAGGGCCAACTCTGTCACATGGAACCCTCACAAGATGATGGGCGTGCCTCTGCAGTGCTCTGCCATCCTGGTCAGAGAGAAGGTACGGTGAAGACCCGCACACTGTTTCTCATAAAGTGCTAGAAGTCCATCAGGTCTTACATGGTTGCATATCTGAACGTATTCTTGATGTTGCATTCTCGTGAAATCGGGCAGACGTCAGACAGACAACAGACGCTGCATGTAACAGGATAAACAAGCGTCTATGTAAACAAGTGGTCCGCCAGCACGAGGCAAAACAATACAGGCCTGACAATATGTTGTCATGGTGATGTCGTATTGTTTACCTGACCCACGTTTTACCGTCTTTCTCTGGTGGAGTAGAATGACATCCGGTTGGTTTGCCGACGGCCGTCTGCCTGACTGCACCTGAATGCAACATCAGTGCCTCCGTCCTTCCTCACACTACACAGTGGTGACAGTTTTAACAGGCGCTAGCTGGAAAACTTTCAGGCCTGGACTACACGTATATGGATATTTTTTTAAGCGGATATTTTCGTCTTCGTTTAAAAAAAAAACTTTGTCCACACCACAGAAATATCTCTGTCCATAGGCTACGAAGAGGCAAAACTGAAAACGATCGCCTCATGCCCGGCCGGTGGTGGCGATCAGCAAAATGTAAAATACCACAGAAGAAAAACGCTATGAGCGCAGTCAAATCATGGTCAGGAAGAAGCAGTCAAACGGCAGATTTTAAATCGTGAACTACTGCCAGACATGCGTGCTCTCTCTCTCTCTCTCTCTCTCTCTCTCTGTGTGTGTGTGTGTGAGAACGAAAATAACGGAGAAACAGTGCTATGCGGACATGAATGAATGGCGGAAAATCTATTTGTGGTGGACGTAATTCATCACGAATAAATGAAAACACTGCAGTGCAAAGCACAGATAGCCCGGTACATGTGTACCATTGTTGACAACCGTTTTGCTTCCATGCATGTGCGAACGGCTTGTCGCTAGGCGACAGCTCCGTTTAACGCCGCTGCACGGATCCAGTCAATCGGATATTTTTTTATTTCTCCACTCTTTTATCCGTTTAAAAATATCTCCGTATATGTGGGTGAAATCGCCGTGTTGGTGTGGTTGAAAGGCCCAGTTGGACAGAAAAATGTGCGTTTAGGAATACAGTATATCGTATTCGTGTAGTCCAGGCCTCAGAGCCGACAGCTCCGCTGAGTTTCCGTGGTTACCTACGGTCACGCTGCCACTGAACCTAAAAAATGGCGATGCAACATGGCCGCCTCAGTTCAGTGCATCCTTATGTATTTGTAACGACTTGTAACAAGTCATTCTAAGGTACGAGAAAGCTTTCATCTGTATGCGGGTGTGATTCGACTTCAGTGAAATACGTATTTATGAAAGACATATTTGATTTTTGCTAATAAAAGGCCAAATAAGTTACATACTGGGGCTTTAACATTGTGTGGCCGTTGTCTCTGTCTGTAGGGAATCCTGGCAGGCTGTAACTCCATGTGCGCTGGCTACCTGTTCCAACCAGACAAACAGTACGACGTCACGTACGACACAGGAGACAAGGCCATCCAGTGCGGCCGACATGTTGACATCTTTAAGTTCTGGCTCATGTGGAAGGCCAAGGTGAGATGGAGTGAGACAGAAACACACATTTACATCTGCTAAACTGTAAATTGTTCATTAATCAACACATAGAAATGTACTCAAGGCAAAAAAAACTGTCATTGTCTTAATCATAATAGACGCTTTAAGTTTATATTCAGTGTTTTTTGTTGTAATTATTGCATTACCACTTTTTCCCCTGCAGGGCACCATTGGGTTTGAGCAGCATATTGACAAGTGTCTGGACCTGTCTCAGTACCTGTACAACAAGATCAAGAACAGGGAGGGATATGAGATGGTGTTTGATGGAGTGGTGAGCTTGTCTACTCTTCTGATCTATCTGTGTTCAAATTAAATATAATATAGAAACAGTTTTTGTCCTGCTTTATGATCCATTGAGAAAATGGAAATTCACTTTTCACAATATGGGCCCTCACAGTATTTTTCTTGGTCTACCTCCATCTTTATTTAATTTTATTTTTGTTTGGTGTAAATGAAAAAAGTAACCCGTGTGTGTGTGTGTTTATTTTCTGTCTGTAGCCCCAGCACACCAACGTTTGTTTCTGGTACATCCCACCCAGCCTGAGAGGGATGCCACACGGCGATGAGCGGCGAGAAAAACTCCACAGGGTAGGATGAGCTTTCACATTCACCCCGCCTTTCTGAATCACACAGCTGATGGATGACGTTCTTATACGGCTGTTTTTTCTCACTCCATCAGGTGGCACCAAAGATCAAGGCCATGATGATGGAGTCCGGGACCACCATGGTGGGCTACCAGCCTCAGGGCCAAAAAGTCAACTTCTTCCGTATGGTTGTCTCCAACCCGGCGGCCACCCAGTCTGACATCGACTTCCTCATCGATGAGATCGAGAGGCTGGGTCACGACCTGTAGGCCTCGGGCATCGTCACTACAGCCTGGAGGTCTTCTATCTGTTGTATTTCCAATGGGGGGAAACATTTACAGTGCTGCAGACGGAGTAATGACAGGACTTGTTGTAGGTTCTTTCTATCCGGTCTATCTCTGCCTGAAGCATTTTGATTGTTTCTCCAGCTGAAGAGAAACTAGCAATGAGAGCGAGAGAGAGAGACTTGGAGCTTCTTACTAACTCCGTCCCACATAGTTCCTCCTGTAGACAAAATATGTAAACCAGTATCTGAAAGCTCCAGGTACAACAAACATGCTCTCTAATGTGTGTGTGTGTGTGTGTGTGTGCTGTGGAAGCCTGTAATGTATGTATGTGCGTGCTCTCGTCTCGTAGTTTGTCTTTTAATCTCTGTGTGCGTGTGTGCGACGGAGTGTGTGTGAACGTGATCGAAAGACATAAGGGAGAAAAGCACAGATCAAAATATTACACAGTATCATAGATTATTCTGCTGTATCATACATTCGCTACACACAATTGAATCATTGGTGCTTTCAGCTGTACATATATATATTTAATCTTTAGTGCACCAGACCTACTTGTCCTAAACCAGTGTCCAGGCCCCTGAAGCAGTGTGTGTGTGCAGGTGAGCATGTGGCACACTGTGTGTATCCTGTCATGTATTTTAGGCTGTAGGCCACTGTGTTAAAAATAAGCTAATGTGCACACCATAGATAAGTGTGTTAACCTGAGAGGTTTTTATCTAACATCCAGCAACAAGATCCAGTCTGCAATATTTTCCCTTTGTAAAAGTTGAAAAGTAAGATTTAAAATGTCTACGGCGATCCCACGTCTGTAAAACGCTGGCTCGTTGTCTGTTTCATGCAATCATGTGATTCCCATATGTGTTTATAACATTGTTAAAATATGAACATTTGATTATTTAAGAACAAATATTTATTGCATTTCCACTGTTTGCAGATTCAGGTATTTTTTTTGTTGTAAATGTATCTCTATGTGTATTACACTGTAATACATTTGTAAATGTAATCACAGGAACTTGAGTAAAAGTTTATTTATAGTGATTTGTCAGCCAAAGAGAGAGAACCGGGAACAGAGCAATCCATCGTCCTTCATATATAAGTTCTTATAGATCCTAGGTGTTTGTAAAATGTTACCTATTGACCCTTGACTGCGATGCAATTTCTATGGTGTGTTTCTTTCTGTGATTGTGAGTCTTTTTGACTGAATGTTTTGAAATGACTGACTGGCCTTCTGGTGAGATTAAGAATGAAGTCTATATAAACCTCGGGCGGCGGTGCTGGTCTTTTATTTTAGAGAGAAGCACAAGGATGTGAGAATGTACTCTCCTCTCGAGACTGGGAAGAAAGGATTGTTGTATCTGTCTGAATCCTAATGCATTTACTGTAATATAGTATATTAATTGTAATACATATTACCTGTATTCTCAGTGTTATGGGAGCTCAATGGGATATCTTATATGAAGAGTTCCTGTTTGTGTCTTTGCACAATGTTCACCTTTCTTTCTTCCATTGTAAATGGATGTGTACTATGGCAGTATTATATAAAGAGTTATGTTAACAAAGTATTTATGGTATCTATAGGGACCATATGTGAATGGCACAATTGCATAAATCATATTTAAGGTAATCTGTGTACTGTATGTGACCAGTGACTCCTGTACAAGACCAACCCCACATGTAAGGGAACGTTTCCCAGGAGCTTTTCAGTAGGCACTTTAACAGAGTCATACCATCTGGAAAAAGATCTTTAATAAAGTCTATTAAAGGAAAAAACAAGTCTGGATTATTGAAACACACACATAAAATCACTCTCTCTCTCTTTCGCACATTTATTTTGCTCCATGGTTTCTCAATTCACTCTCATGAAGAGGATTTTGGTCTATGCACCAAAATATCCCCCTCTCCTTCTTAACCGCCCTTAGCTACACACACACACACACACACACACACACACACACACACACACTCACTCACTCTTGCCTCCTGCCTAATCATCCTGGAGGAGGCTTTGTTTGCCCCCCAGCTGTGTGTCGGATTGGCTGTTCTCCAGCGTGAAACCCTCCTCTCAAATCAGCTCCTTCTCTTGTTTATTTTCTCCTTTTCCTCTCTCTTTCTCCTCTCTTCATCTCCTCCACCTCCTTCTCTTCTGTTTTCTTTCCCCACATTTGCACCTTTCTTATTTTGCTCTTTTGTCTTATTTCCTCCCATCTCTCCTCACTTGCGTTTGTATTTCTGTGACTCAGCCTCACTAAGCCACCATTTCACAGAGGCACAAAGGCATTGGCTACACTGTCTCATAACCTTCACATGGAGGGAATAAAAATATCAGAGGGAGGAGAGGTTGTGGATTGAAGCTTACGTTAAGTTCTACTTTGTGGACCAAAGTGAAGAAGTGGTGTGCTGCTGCTGCCCTCTGGTGGTGGATCTATGTCTGCACAATTATCCAAAGCAAAACACTCCATAGCTTTGTGAACATCACATATAGAATAAACATGATTCCAAATCGCAAAATGTAAACTAAAGTGTAAAGTTTTTTCTGAGTTGTTCATGATAAGAAACCAAACAGTGATACAACATTAAACACAGTAGGCTACATGGTGATAACTAAACAAATCTAATTAGCTCCACGTTAAAGAAACTAACATTTGCCTTATAAAATCTAAGCCTGCTGTCCTTCAGTCAACAGGAGGGTATTATGGTCTGTAAAGCCTATAGTTACTGCTCATTAGCCATCAGGAACATTTTGGTGTCTGGTGTTCCCATCCAAGACCTGCTCATGTATTGCTGAGAACTGATCTGAGTCACTGTAGCAAAACATATAACAGGTCAATGGGAACCTAAGCACTTCTCTTGAAAGGCAACTATTTCTCTTGTCATATGAGTTTATTCATTGTCATATGAATGAAATCCATCCATCATCCACAATTTTTCACGACAAAGACCACTTGTGTTTTTAAAAGCTTTGCCCTGTGACTAAAAATCCTGTCTGAAAAACCTAGATGGATTCATAAAAATGGAGCAGAAAGGAAAAGTAGAGATAAACCTGCCTGCTAAATAAAATACCACAAAAATCCAGTTGCAACTTGGATGAGATTTAGAATTTCATTTTATTTTACACAATAGGATGCACATGTTTATTATCATGTTGTTTATCTATTTTTCAATGTAGGCTACCTCTCTCTATGCCTGCAGTAGGTTCTGTATGTGCACATAAACTCAGTCGCAATCCAATTAAGTGGTTGCTGTTATAAAATGGACACACACACACACACACACACACACACACACACACACACACACACACACACACAGACAAACTTTTTTGGCTCGTGCCACATGGTGTTTTTAATCATAATTTAAAAAAGAATAATAATTTTTTCAGGGGACCCCATTTGAATTCCAGGTGACCCCACATGAGGTCCCGACCCCAAGGTTGAAAAACACTGGTGTAGACTGTAGATAGACTAGTCTAGCCTAGTACAGCCATTATGTAAATGTAGGCTTTTTGAGGAATAATTTCCGGATGACGATTTTCTCGTGACAGTTTTTGCAAATGTGGGCTCCAGGTAAAACGAAAGGCACAGACTTTATCGTGGTCAGCTGTAAGAGCTTTTTGTTTGTTATTTTACATTTGATTTAGTGGGGAGTGCCCACATTGTAGGCCAACACTTTCAACATAAGATACCGTATTTCATTTTCGATTTAAACAGAAAAAATAACCACTGTTTTTTGAAAGATATTAGTGAAGATGTCGTTTTAAAAATAATTTTACATTAAATTAATTTGCAAAACAATGAAACCGGCAGAAAAATCACAATTTTTAAAAGGCGTTATTTCCTGCCACGTAACGGCGCATGCGCACCGCTGAGCGAGTCACTTGGCGACGTGTACCCGGTGTGTGGAAGTGTCCAGGTATCTCACCTCCGCTGGGCTACTAGCTGCCATAAAACACCCCAAAGCCTTAAAACAGCGACAGCATGGGAGGATCGCAGAGTGTGGAGATCCCGGGCGGAGGCTCCGAGGGCTACCACGTCCTCCGGGTGAGTGTTCAGCCCGGACATCCCGCTGTTAGCTCCTAGCTGTTAGCCCAGCGCCCGGGCGGAGGCGGAGCGAGCCCGGCCCCGGGTGTTGACGAGAGGCCGGGGATGTCCTCCGGGCCTCGGTCCGGTCAACACCAGCACCACCGCGTCAGGAAACTGTTGTTCAGCTGCTTCAGAGTCGGTTTCGGTGTCACGTACCGTCTCTTTGCGTGGTCTGTGTTTACACCCGTCAGTTGGCTAGGATAGTGTGTTTACCTGTAGCTAAGTGCCGAAGCTAGCTGGAGCTACGTAGCTGCGCTGGATGACAGCTGCCAAGCTGGTTTTTGTCAATGCATCCATTATCGGACGGGTCTCAGTGGACACCGGCTCTTTTACTCTTTTAGCTCTGCTGTTTGGGCTGGAGCTAAATGGAGACAGTAGAGATGACTGGACCGGGTCGGGGTCAGCACTGGGTGTAGGTTAAGCCAATGGCTGCACAATAACAGGGGGAAGAGCCCTCAATACTGCACATCTCTTTATGTTGATCAACTCAGGCCCGACATGTTCAGGCTTTCTCCACCGAGTATGTCAGGTATTCTTTGTCTAGTAGGACACCAGTAGGATGCAGGAAGTGGATGTCACGGTCCTGCAGCAGCTCAGATTGTCTCTCACTTCTGTGCAGGTTCAGGAGAACTCGCCTGGACACCGAGCAGGATTGGAGCCATTCTTTGATTTCATTGTGTCCATCAATAACACCAGACTGGTAAGTCAACAACCCCCAACATCTATCTTTTAATTTATGACTTAGACTTGATCCAGTTTGATCAAGTCTAAGTCATAGAGCGCAGCGCAGTTCATGGCTCCCTCTTCCTTCCTCTTTCTCTGCAGAACAAGGACAATGACACGTTGAAGGACCTGCTAAAAGCCAGTGTAGAGAAACCAGTTAAGATGCTGGTTTACTCCTCAAAGACTCTGGAGCTGCGGGAGTCCACCGTCACCCCTAGCAACCTGTGGGGGGGCCAGGGCTTGCTTGGCGTCTCTATCCGCTTCTGCAGTTTTGAAGGAGCCAATGAGAATGTTTGGCACGTGTTGGTAGGCAGTCCTCGAGTCCCATCTGTGTTCAGTGGTTTCATTTGATAAAGCTGTATTTATTTCACCTATACACTCGACTCTTTATTTAACAGGAAGTGGAGCCCAATTCCCCAGCAGCACTTGCTGGCTTGAGGCCACACACCGACTACATCATTGGGGCTGACACTGTTATGAATGAGGTAGTTTATCAAGGTTTCACATCCTTGCCTCTGTCACTTCTTTACCTGATGATGATGATGATGATGATGATGCTTTTTGTCTGTGACTCGGTCCTGTCCTGCAGTCAGAGGACCTGTTCTCTCTAATAGAGAGCCACGAGGGGAAAGGCCTGAAGCTCTACGTGTACAACACAGACACTGACAACTGCAGAGAGGTGGTCATCACACCCAACAGTGCCTGGGGAGGAGAGGGCAGGTAAACCACATGATCTCTGTCCATGTTTTGAGCATTGGCGTGCTTCCAAAAGAAAAATCAGTCATCACTCAGCCGACTGCACCTCACATGAGCTCCATAATCATTCACTGTATAATCACAGTTGTTGTTTTTTACTTATTTTTCGTCATCATTTAATTTTTCCTTATTTTCTTGTCTTTATTTGTAACAAATTTGGTTTTTGATTATGTTCTTCATGGGTGAGGTTTTCATATAAGCCCTTTCTGGGTTTCATACCTCCTCTTCGCACATCCCAATCACTATAATTGTCCATACTATTTTAAAGCCCCAGTATGTAATTTATTTGGCTTTTTATTAGCAAAAATCAAATATGTCTTTCATAAATACGTATTTCACTGAAGTGGAATCACACCCGCATACAAATGAAAGCTCTCTCGTACCTTAGAATGAGTTGTTACAAGTCGTTACAAATACATAAGTGGGCGACGCACCGAACCGAGGCGGCCATTTTTTACGTTCAGTGGCAGCGTGACCGTAGGTAACCATAGAAACTCAGAGGAGCTGTCGGCTCGGGGAGAAAGTTTTCCAGGTAGCGCCTGATAAAACTGTCACCACTGTGTAGTGTGAGGAAGGACGGAGGCACTGGTGTTGCATTCAGGTGCAGTCAGGCAGACGGCCGTCGGCAAACCAACCGGATGTCATTTTACTCAATGAGAGAAAGACGGTAAAATGTGGGTCAGGTAAACAATACGACATCACCATGACAACATATTGTCACGCCTGTATTGTTTTGCCTCGTGCTGGCGGACCACTTGTTTACATAGACGCTTGTTTATCCTGTTACATGCAGTGTCTGTTGTCTGTCTGACGTCTGCCCGATTTCACGTGAATGCAACATCAAGAATACGTTCCGATATGCAACCGCACCGCTAGATGGGGGGAATTCCTACATATTATACCTTTAAATGATATGTTTGTGCTAAATAAATAAGTAAATAAATAAATAATCAGATTGAATTGAAGCTACAGAGAATTTGGGCAGTTATTCTGTCTGACTTTTCCATCTCACTGATGTGGTTGAGTGTTTTACTGAACCTGCAGTGGCACTTGTTAAGAGCATGCAATTGCATAATAATAATAATAACATAATAACATTTCTACAAGTCAATTTAGAACAACAAGCCGCAGTTGTGTCCACAAAGTCTCCACACTTTTCATTGATGTGGCCAGTTGTTTCTCTACCTTGGGGAACAGCTGTAAATGAGCACAACATTAAACATATTCAACTGCTGACCACATGTGGACATGGGGGCTAAATCACAGATGTGGAACCAGGTTAATCTCGAATGTATTTGAATGAAGACTGAGGTTTATAGTTGCTCTCTCTCTCCCTCTCTCCCTCCCTCCCAGCCTTGGCTGTGGGATTGGCTATGGCTACCTTCACAGGATTCCCACCCGGCCTTTTGAGGAGGGAAAGAAAATCAGCTTCCCTGGAAATAATCCCAGTGAGCCCGTCAGTCCACTGAAGGATGGATTCACTGAGGTCAGACCACACACACACACACACACACTGCAAGTTGTTAGATTTTGTGTAGTTCCCTGAAACTGTGTCCCTGAAAACTCCCGTTTCCTGTGTTTTATAACAGAAGCTAAAACTTTACCCATCAGTATGCAGACTGTGCGTGACATTGGAAAGACTTAATTTTTGAGTCATGCGGCCTCTGAAGTGTTCACACTTAGAAAATGCAGGTTTCCTCATTGTGCATGCAGCGCAGCAGGCAGGAGGGACAGAGCACAGTGTTGCTCATTAGAGATGATTGCACATTGGGATGAATGTGACCTTATCTGTTTGACAGCAGCATGGTTTTCCTGGCCTCGCTCCTCATGTTCTCTCTCTTTTAACTCCTTCAGGTCCAGCTGTCAGCGGTGACCCCTCCTCCCTCTGCCCCTGCTGTCTCCACAGGCCTGGAAAACTCCCTCTCAGGCCTGTCAATCAGCACGGCCCCGCCCACCATGCCCAGTGAGCTGCAGACAGGTGATTTGTTATGCTCATTTTATGAAAATGATGTGTCACGTTCTCATAAACATTACACACCCACGTCTAGGGATGTGCACGGTTACCTGAGTACCCGGGTACCCGAGTAGGCAATCTGCTATCTGGTTATGAATTTATTATCCGGTTAACCTAGGATTAAAAAAACGGCACGTTAGAGCGCAGTCTAGTGTCGGATCAAACTACATTATCATGCCATGGTTCGGCTTTTTGTAGTGTTAAACAGTTTCGGATCAAGCAACGTGATTTTCTGCTGTGTAAAAGCGTTTTTGGATCGAGCCTCGGACTTTCAAACCTTTTACAATAATCTGTGGTGGTTCCCTCGGCGTACGCCGTCGGGAGGGAGACGACAGGTGTCATCAAGTCTGTTAGAAAATCTGCTTTCAGTTTACAAACATTCTGAAACCTTCCCAGTTATTTCCTGAAACGATGCGAGGCAGAGAGGACCGAAGGCACCAACATGTGTAGTGTGGACTAATAAATAAGCACCGCTAATGATTTAAAAAAAAGAAAAAAAAAGTTTTCTCCTCCGAGGCAGCCGCGGCATAAATGTGCTGCGCTCAGCGCTCAGAGCGCATGCAGCGCATTTATTCCCCGGCATAAAGATGCACATCTGCCCCATATGTGCATCTTAAACTCCAGTCTCTACTCTTATTATCCACCTGATATTTTGTCTGACGACGCTGTGTGTCAGTAATGCGGACTGTCTGACGGACAGAGCACATTTATGCCCCGGCTGCGCTCTGTCCGTCAGACATGACGTCATTTTATTTTTTATTACAGTATTCGGTTACCCGGGTACGACAAGGTTAGGATACTCGGTTAGAAAATTATTCGAAATGCCCATCCCTACCCACGTCATACTCTTGTCTAATCCGGTGTGTTGTGTTCCTCCTGCCAGGTTTGCCCACGGTCCCTCTGCTCCCCTCCTCCACCAGCCCCGCCCTCAGCCCCCTCACTCCACTCAATCCCGCCACCACCAACTTCAACCCTGCCACCACGCTACCAGGTGGGTGATTTCTCAGACGGTCCAGCATCCACGTCATCAGTTTGCTCAGTCAGCTGTGAACTTGCAGCACAAAACACGTGGCAGAGGTGTTACAGCTCCGTGTGTAGATTCATACAGCTGTGTTCACACCCCTGTAGGAAAATAAAGACAAAGGTCAGAGTCAACTGCAAGGCTCAGTTTGTTTTCTTAAGGACAAGTTGCCATTAGTAATAAAATAGTGAATAATAATAAATCATTTTATTTGTTGGCGCCATTCTCAACACCCTGGTCACCTTACATATAAAAAACAACAGCAAAAAATAGACATAAAATACAAAAGCACAGGAAATACATATAAGAAAATACAATGTGGCTAAATAAATTTCCACAAGTTTCCGAACGTCAAAAATGTAAGCCGGTTTTGCTCTTCTGGTGGAATTGTATGTCTACGCTTCCATGGTTTCACTAGTTGCCATAGTTGCTGTAAATGCATGGATCTAGTAACACTGGCTTTTAACAAAGGATGTCCATTTGTGTGACATCCATTGTTAAAAGCTGGCGTCATGATCCATGTGTCTTACATATTTTCAATGAAAAAAAGATCCACAGAAGATCCAAAGAACTGAAACCATGGAAACGTAAACATTCAATTCCACTGGAAGAGCAAAACCCACTTACGTTTTTGACGTTTGGAAAAAGGTGGATAGGGAGTAGGAAATTTGAGAGGAAGAATGGATTAACTTCTTTCCCATCAGCCACCAACAAGCTCTCACGTCTCCTCTGGTTTTGTACCACGAACCGTCAAATGAGTTGAATATTCTGTAGCTCGGCCTCATGTACAGGGCTGTTCAGTCTCAGCATTACCTCACTTCAGATGTACAAAGTGACAATGGCTGATTAGACATGTGCATGAATAATGATTTGTTTGCACTTCCATGGCATTGTGTGTTTGTGTGTAGGTCTGATGCCCCTCCCAGGTGGCCTACCTCCGCTCCCTAACCTTCCCAACCTCAACCTGCCACTCCCAGACCTCAGCGCGGTGCAGCTAGCAGGCACCGGCGTCTTACCGGGGACCACAGGTAAACAAACAGTCACGCTCATTATACACTGTTTACCAGAGGCTGCAGGATGACGACAAGGACCAGTACACACTGATTTGTTTTCAGGCGTCGTAACACAACATATTTAAAGCACTGCTGTAAATGAATGGAGAACATACAATGCTGCCTGAAAGTTTGTGAACCCCTGGAGTAGTTTGGATTTTTCTTTTTTTTTTTATCATGATTTTCTTTTTTTAATATACAAAATGACGCGTTTATGTTCATCAATTCCATGTAAATGTTTTGAGGGAAGTGGGTGTAGCCAGCAGAGAAAGTGAAACATGGAATCAGAGTATGTGCGAAAGTAAGTGAACCGCAGCTGCATTGGTAAAGTCAAGTAGGTAGATGGACTCATGTGGGTGCTGAAGTTATTAAATAATCAATTCCTTAGGAGAGGTTTGGTCAGATCTGTAAGACAAATCATTTACAAATGGAGGAAACTCGGCATCAGAAGCACCAGAAGAAGAATAAATCAGGTAAAGGCCGACCCACACATCACCTCCAGAGAGTTGCAGATCTCTCTGGCAGCAGCTGGGATTAATGCACATCAAGTGAAAAATGAATAGATATATAAATTGTGGCAGCGTCTACTCCAGAGAAGACAGAGTTGCCTGTTTAAACTCAGCCAGAGATCACGTGGACAAACCAGAGGCCGTCTGGACTTCCACTCTCTGGACAGATGAGAGTCCCACATTGAATTATTTGGTCACAATCACAGACACCACGTTTGGAGGACTCACAAACTTTCAAGCAGCATTGCATATAATTATAAAAAGTGTTTGAATGTAGTTGTGATCGAAACAATTTCTCCCACAATGCACTGTGGGTTGGAAAGGTGCTTACATCGTCTCATTCTCCATTCATTCATTTGCTCTTACATATATAGAGAGCCTAAGCGGAAGCGGGAAGTAAGTCTCACCATGGGACCTCAATTCGGAAAAAAATTCCATGTAGTGAACGGGAGTCAAACTTTTATTTCGTGATCTGATTGAATTGTCATGAGAAAAATATATGACCTCTACCTGTTTAAAACATCAAAATTCCCCAAAATCCGTAACCAGAAAGACTACAGGTGGCGTAGGTGACGAAAAAATACAAAATACATTCTTCTGTTGCCGTTTTATGACAAACTGCAGATTTTTTGGCATGAAACGCGATGTTTTAAAGGGACATTGTGTAACTTCTCCTGTTATCTATTCACGAAAATCGATTCTTTCGTTCAAAAGTCTGTTTTTCATTAATCAGTAATCCCCCCCATCAACAAACTGAAGTGTTCCGGTAAACTCTGAATTAGCCGTTCATACCATTCATATCTACATGGAGCGGGTAAGCTCGGTGCTGGCTGCCATGTGGTGTCGCCATGTTTTTACGTTCAGTGGCAGCGTGACGGTAGGAAACCACGGAAACTCAGCGGAGACACCGGAGCTGTCGGCTCAGGTCGAGGTGGCGTCTGTGAAAAGTCACCGCGGTAACGCAGTGAGGAGGAATGGAGCGTTACACTGATGCTGCATTCACCTGCAGTCAGGCAGACGGCCGTCGCTAACAAACCAGATGTCATTTTAGTCACAGAAGTCCAGAGAAAGCCGGTAAAACGTGGGTCATGTGCATTGTTTTGCCTCATGTTGATGGACCACTTGTTTACATAGAGGCTTGTTTACGCCGTTACGTGCAGCGGCTGTCGTCCGTCTGCCGTCTGCCCAATTTCATGTGAATGCAGCATGAAAAATACGATCGAGTTGCTTGCGATCTACAACCGCACCACTAGATGGGAGTAATTCCTACACAATGTACCTTTAAGTAGGTTAAAGTCATATATTTTTCTCATGACACAATTAAATCGGGTCACGAAATAAAATTTTGATTTCCGTTCACTTACATGGAGATTTTTTGGGTCCCATGGCGAGCTTCACTTCCGCTTCCACTTAGGCTTTCTATAAATGAATGAATTCAGGCTTTATGCTGTGTTAAAGGGATAGTAGCATTTTTTTTAAATTGGGGTTGTATGATCTACAAGTACTTTAATTGCAGTAGAAGACTCTCTGCACTCCTCCCGTTAGCAACGCCAGCCCATAGCCCTGCCCAGAGATTTACAACATACAGTGTTGTGAACAGACCCAAAGAAACGGCCTATTTTCGCGGCCTTAAAGAGGTTTTACCTGAAAAAAAAAACACAGTTCCATTGTTCGCTGTAATGTAATTTTTTTCCAGCCCTTCAAAGTGCAGGAAAAACGCAGTTTTTATTTGGAAAATGCTACTATCCCTTTAAAGTATGTAGCATGGTAAATTATTCCATCGTTATGTGACTGTAACACGTGTTTTATCTTTCAGTCCCGTCCCTGGCCGCTCTCCCACCCCTCAACCTGCCGGGTCTGGCTCCGTTCCCCCCTCTCCCCACAGTGCTTCCCTCCCAGCTGCCCCCCCTCCTGCCTCAGGGAGTGGCCCCCCTCTTACCTACATCCACCGCCGCCCCTCCCGCCTCGGTCACAGTCACGGCAGCTCCGGCTACCGACCCCGCCGACTCCACGGCGACCACGGAAACCGCCTCCACGAACGCCACGGAAGCACCGGCCCCCACGGAAACAACACTAACGTCGTCATAACCTGGGAAAAACAAGACCCCACTTGCCATCAAACCAAAACACACACCCGGTTTCTCTCTTACCCCCCCCTCGCCCCCCCTCCCTCCCTGTCTGTCTTTCTCTGTGTTTTTCTATTTATTTGGCCAAGAGGGACAGGCAGTCACAGAGCTCAGAGGTCAGCATGCTCCGGTTATGAGTGAGGAAGCTTGTGTGGAGCGATGAAGGATGGATGGATATGAAGATTGGAGGACAGATGTAGACTGCTCTCACCAACATGTCTTTATTACCAGATTGTCACGGAGCTACTGTATGAGGAGGACGAGGTGCGCTCTTCGTTTGTAGTTTGCACTTGCGCAGTTACATCCAGGCAAAGAACTACTGTACCTTAGGATTCACACCCCCCCCTCTTTCTGATCTGGCAATCCTCTGTTTCACAATTTAGATTTTCTATATAAACAGTGTGTATCCATGGGGCTGGATGATGCATCAAATTCACTCAGTGACAACCCACCATCATTACTCCTTAATAAATAAACTGAGAATAGCTACAACCGCCACTGACCTGTAACTGGAAGTTCAGCAGAGTGACCAGCCGTCTAACTGGTCGTACTGGAATAAACCAGGACAAAGATATCAGATGTGGGCCGACACAGAGGACGATCATGCACTGTTGTAATAAATACTAGAAGAGTATGAATTTATCATGTTATAGATTTTGGTTCTAATCGTCCAGCCCTAACATATAATCTCTTATTATTAGTCAATAGACGCCCTGACCAGTAGATTAATTTGATTTACGTATTAATTTTTGTTGAAATTTCTGTACGAGTGTTTCCACCCAATGAATGAATCTGCATTATTTTGCACCACATTTGTGTTTTGAAATTATTAGTCTGTCCCTTTTTTTATGTCTCCATGTATACCCAGAGCTCTACAGTACACGCCGTCTCTACCACACGGAGAACGTTACAGCGCGGCGGCCATGCCAGACGACACAAGGTTTACAGTGACAAGAGCTACTGAGCAGTGTGTGTGTGTGTGTGTGTTTGCTGTTGGGTGATCATTTAGTGGGTGTAGATGTCTTAGATACACAGCACGTCTCCTGGCATGGCCGAAGTGCGTTGGTGAGAGAGTTGTAGTGATGCAGAACAGCCACAGGGAGTCGCTGTAACTGAGGTTTCTGAAAACATCTGCAGTATGCACAGTGCGAGCAATAAAGCCAAATAAATTTTACATGATGCCTCTGTGTGTCTTCATACACAGTGTTTGTTGCTGTTCCTTGACAGTCACAAATCAACGACTTAACAAGACAAAGCTGTGATGAGACAGTAAAGCTCCGCTATGGAAACTGAAAGGCTTCATTCTAACCACCCACTGGTGAAAGAGGCAGGTGTTGGTTTCAGGATCATCTTACAGGAAAAAAGAGAAGGTACACCAACCAAAAACACTCACTAACACACAGATTCCAAAAAACATTTGGGTAAAAAGGCAAAAAACATTTTAACACCTGCAAAATTCAGGTGTGAAATGGACAGACTACGTGGAGAGAAAAGTCAAAAGTGACATTAAAAATCCATCAAGTGACAGAATTTAGCTGAAAATATGAAAATTTATATCTGAGAAATAAATTTGAAAAACACCTGTGAAAGACTGGACAGGACTTGTCTGCAATTTCAAATGTAGGCTTTAATGTGTTAAATGAACCACTTCTGATACATAAAACTGACCTGAAAATAAACGTTTAGTATGGATTCTGTTTTATAAGTAAGTTAAGATTATGGGTCAGTTTTAAGTGATTTTTTTGTGTTGTCTAATGAAGAGAAAGCATTAAAAATATTTGTTGCTCAGGTTCAAGTTAAATTCAGCTTTATTCCAGAAACCAAAATTTGGGATAACATTGAAACTTGAACAAACCCAGAGTTCTTCCTCTTGAATTTCAGTCAGATGAATTGATCAAAACAGAAGTGAATATTCCTGATGTTAAAGTTTAAAATTTCCATCTCAGCTTCACTTCCTCCAAAATGGACTTGTGAATGAACACCAGGAAAACCAGTTTTGAAATGAATCCACTTGATCTTTAGAGGGGGGGGGGGGGGTCAGGCAGGTGGCAGCCAAAGTGAAATATTTTGATATTGTAAATTTAAATTAATTAGGTTTTCAGCTTCTACACAGATTCAAATTATTACCTCAACATAGGAGGTCATGTTTTCACCTGTGAATTTCCTTCTTTATTGTGAGAATTACAATTTCCAACATTTTTGTGAATAGGCTGCATGCACAGCTCCACTACTTCCTGAACTTAAACAAGCTCCTTTATTTCCTGTCTTATTAGACAAACTGATTAATCCAGGTGTGTCTGACCATTGTGACTACTGAGGTCAGAGTCAGACACACCTGGATTCATCAGTTTGTCCAATAATGTTAGACAGGAAATAAAGGAGCTTGTTTAAGTTCAGGAAGTAGTGGAGCTGTGTATAAACCCTATTCCTCACTATGTATTTTGGATCTTTATGTTAAAAACTAATCAGACCCATTCATGTTGTCTGTTTAATTGTCTTCCATACATGATGCTGTCAGGAAAGTGAGATTTTAATAAATTCCTGTTTAACGACTGCCACGTGTTTTATCAGATCTCTCTCTGCATTAACACTGAGTCGCGGCGCCTGTGAAGCCACGGACACATGACGTGAATATTCCAGTGTCTTCACACAGGACTCGTCACCTTCCTCTGCTCCATCTTGTGTCAGGAGCTGCTGCTGCTGCTGCTGAGGTTGCGTAACCTCTCCACAGGAAATATTGGTCACACTGCAGGAATTAAGACTTGTAAGGCAATCTTTATTGCATATGGTAGCGTTGCACCCCCACACCACTAATGTGATCTGACATGTAGCTCACTAATGGCTGCGCTTTACATCTGTCTACACACGGCTCTTCATTAATCACATGGTGTGTGTGTGTGTGTGTGTTCCACTGTTAGTTTGTCCAGTGGATGAAAGTACAACTGAATTAAAGTGGAAACAGACTTCACCTCTTTCATTGCATTTCATCACTTGCTTTCATTTGGGAGCACAAGCTACTTCCTGCAGTTTAATGCACCTGTCATGTCACTGGAGCTACGACTGTCTTTGTTTACCCAACAGCTTCACATATAGAAAATCAATTAAGACTTCTTCTAAAAGGAGGCGAGAGCTCAGAGGGAAGATGAGACACCCACAGCTCGCTGTTAACTGCTCCCACTTGTCTTTTTATCTGACTTCTTCCAACAACATCCCCCGCTTTTTTCTGTCTTTCTGAGGACGAGCTCTGGGCCTGAGTGAGTCCTGGTCGCCTGCGTTTTTTCGAGACGGAGCTTCAAATGCCATGACAACATACAGGTAAGTGTTTTTATTTACAGAACGACAACATTTGGATATATCCACTGGGGGGTTTTCTAGCTGCAGTAAAAACATGCTGCAACACAGGGCCAAACCTGGAGCGCGTGCCCAACTCTACTTGACACGAACAGGTGTGACCGTTCCTCACTACACAGCATACTGGGATTTTTGCTCCATATAATGTCTGTTGGACTCTCACATTAAAGTTAACCAAATCAAAATAATAAAAAAAAAAAGTAAGAACCCACGTGGACATTGATGTTTGGTGGCAGAAGAATGTCGCAGCACAGTGTGTGTCCGTTTCAGAAAAAAAAGAAGAGGCTCTGGAGAGTGTTCCTCTAAACACAGTTCAAGTACGCACGGACGCCAGGCGGACCATTCACACGTTACCAAACTAAAAGCGACATTTATAGCAGCCAACTGAGAAACAGCTTTCAGAGGGAAACACAAATAAACTGAGCAAAGTGAAGACACTGGGAAGCAAAGGGGGGGGAAGCCTCATTACTATATATTTGCTAGTGAGTAATGTCGCCCGCACATGAAATGTACACTAAATACTGTGCCCGAGTCTGTTGAGATACAGTGACGGTCGCTCCAAAGTCCCTCAAGTCCGGTCCGGCTTGTCTTCAGGCAGGTGGATGGGGACATCTATGACGACATGTACTGTAATATGCTCTGCCCTTTGAAACAGTTTGAACCTTTTACCTGAACAGCAAAAAAATAAAATAAAAACAAAAAAATGGATTAAGACACATTCACACATCCACTTTGTGTAGATCTGAACTGCTTCGCAACACATTGAAAAATGCGAACGGAGGATTTGACCACAGAGAAGTCCAGGGCGAGCCCACGCTCTAAGTACTTCATGCCAAATCTGTGAGACCAGACGACCATGATCTGGATCGGAAGTGCAAATCAACCCCAGATAATTTCATCTGGGGCGTTTTTTTTTTCTTTAAGTCAAGTCCTTATAAGGTTACATCATGACGTTGAAGTCAGCCCCTGTTGTGTGTGTGTGTGTGTGTGCGGGGCTACGAGGGAGAAGACCCCATGAGATGTCACTTTGTTTTATGCCTCCAGTCCACAGACGGTGGTTAAACCGAGGGTCCGGATTTGATTCACAGACACTTGAACCACAACCACAACACACACCCCCCACCCCGTCGTCTGCAGCCGTGGCTTTATGTTACAATTCTCAGCCACTCTGAAAGTGTATACTGTGATGTGTGTGTGTGTGTGCAGCTAAGAGAGGTGGGAGTGGTCAGGAGGACATGGAGGACATAGAGCAGCTCCTGTAGCTGTTGAAATGTCTCCTTAGAGGGTGATTTAATAAAGTCCATAAACAGATGCACTGGCTTCATCGTTGTCTTTTCCTGCTGCACACGGTGTTGAGCTGTTCCCCTGCTTCTCTCTTTCCACTTCCCTTCTGTTTTTCAGGCCCCCCCCTCCCCCCCCTCCTCTCTTCACACAGTCGAGTTCAAGGACACAACGCTGTACAAACAGATTCAGAGGGAGAATCCAACCAATCCATCCTTCTTCTTCTCTCACTTCCATCTGTCCATTTCCATTCTCTTCTGTTGCTAATCTATCCAGTTTGGGAACAGCTCAGGTAAAGAAAAAAAAAAGAAGATCCATGTCCATGTTTTCCTTCAATTCCAACAATCCTGCTTGAGGATTGGCCAGAGGAGGCTGTCAGTCATGTGAGGGGAGCCAGTCAGTAGGTGGGCAGAGAGGAGGCGGAGGGCTGCAGGGAGCCGGAGGAGTTGGAGCGTCTCATGTGAGGGAGGAGGTAGGAGTCCGAGCACAGCTGGTGAACGTCGAACCGGTCCTCCTTGCGGTACGCCAGACAGCGCCGGATAAACGCCTGCAGAGCGGAGGAGGACATTTTAGAAAATGAGCATCAGGCTGAGAGTGTGTGTGTGTGCGCTTTTCATCTATCTGGTGGCAAATGAACACTCTAAGCTGGTTTTTTTCAGTTACACATCAGAGCTGCTTCAGATGGTGAAACATGTATCAACATGTCAGTGGATTGTCAGACTCTCGGACAATAATACTTTAATCATCGTGTGTACAGGTGTCTTAATTAACCAACTATATTTACAGCACACATGTCTCAACTCATTTATGCTGAACAGTGAAGCCATTTGACGACATCTTGAGAGGATTAGCTGGCAGACATATGGCTTTGTTGTTTTGATTGAGGAGACAATCATTTTAATATCTTCAGCTGTATGAAGCCAATATGTTGCAATTCGCTCACAGCAATGTGAAGAAACCTGATGTTTCAGTTATTTAATTGACTCTAACCAAAAACATGTCTGTCAATGTGGTTACTTAATGTTGCTAATCTCTCCATATTGCCCAACATTAAAGGTATAATATGTAGGAATTCCCCCCATCTAGCGGTGCGGTTGCATATCGGAACGTATTCTTGATGTTGCATTCAGGTGAAATGGGGCAGACGTCAGACAGACAACAGACGCTGCATGTAACAGGATAAACAAGCGTCTATGTCAGGGCTATTCAATCACAAATTCAGTGGGGCCAGATTTTAAAACCGAGACCTTAAGCTGGGCCGTACATTTTCAGCGGTCAATAAGGAGGAGGTTATTACAAATGAGGGGCATTTTTAAAACCCAGCATTAGCTAAACAACTTACTAAACAAAAGAGAATAAGTCAATAAAAGTAGTAGTGATAGTAGTAGTATCAAAACAGTAGATGTAGTTGTTAATGTTAACAATAATGTTAATGTTGTTAGTTGGATGTTTTTTTAGGAACTAAAAGTTTCCTACGGTACTTAGCCTCGTAAACCAGCCTCTCGCGGAAGTGCATTTCATTTCATTCCGAGGGAGAGTCTGGCCTCATCCCCATTCTAAGCGTCTGGACTGAAACCCTCAGAAGGCCGAGCCAATCAGGGTCGCCCACAGTGATTGACACAGCACGTTGGCCAATCAGGGACCGACTGGTGCAAAGCCCCGTCACTACACCAACTTGCTGATTGGCTGAATGGGGTTGTCTGTCAGCGCTACTACCAAAGATATTAAACCGTCTTTGCTACTACTCCCGCCCAGCTCCCGCCCAGCCCAAACGCTTGCAGGGGGGATGAGGCCAGACTCTCCCGAGAAATGAAATGAAATGCATTTCCGCGAGAGGCTAGTTTACGAGGCTATACAGTACTGTCCTCTGAGTTTCCACCGAGGTTTACAGCAGGGGGTTATGTAAATCACTAAATGTAGCCTAGTCTTAAAATTAGGCCTAAAAATGAACACAGATTTCTTCTCTAACATATTTTGATTGGTGAAAAACAAGGAGCAAAAAGCCGTTTTGGGGAAAATTACTCTGGGAAAGTATTTGATAACGGATTAATCTTTTGAAAAGTAGCTATCCCAGTCAAGTTACTGTTCTGATTACTCCATGGCAAGCAGGCTAGTTGCGTTGAAATTAAATTATTGGTTACTTCAACCAATCCCCCCCCCCAAAAAAAAGAGGACAGCGGAGCATGGCGTGCTGCCACTGCGTGGACGGTGCTCATGTGTGACTGAACGGAGTGGAGAGACTGGTGGAGTACCTATTAAACAGCCACCACGGTTTATTGTTGGCTGATGGGAGGGCTGAGGATCGGTCAGCGTGCTCTCCACAAACACCGTGTCGTGCCACAACGGCCCGGTGGGGAGTGTGAGGTCCGTCGGTCCCGGACGGGGAGACTTGTCTCTCGCTGACCTGTAGCGCTGCGCACCACAGGACCACGGAGGGCAGCCTCCGCCGTCCAGACGTCCGACCAAGCCTCGGTTCTACCGGTAACTTTCAAAACAACGCACTGACTGGGTGGGTGGGTTGTGGTTGCTAGGCTGCGTTGAGTGGTGCATTCACTGTCTGAACTACAGTAGGGATTTGGAGTTCTCGCAAAACGTGTTTCCCTCTGTTTTTGTTTTGTTTTATTTTTTTGGGTCACCGCGAGCCGAGCCACTCGGACATTGGTTCGGGGCCGGATGTGGCCCGCGGGCCGCCAATTGAATAGCTCTGGTCTATGTAAACAAGTGGTCTGCCAGCACGAGGCAAAACAATACAGGCGTGACAATATGTTGTCATGGTGATGTCGTATTGTTTACCTGACCCACGTTTTACCGTCTTTCTCTGGTGGAGTAAAATGACATCCGGTTGGTTTGCCGACGGCCGTCTGCCTGACTGCACCTGAATGCAACACCAGTGCCTCCGTCCTTCCTCACACTACACAGTGGTGACAGTTTTAACAGGCGCTACCTGGAAAACTTTCTCCCCGAGCCGACAGCTCCGCTGAGTTTCTATGGTTACCTACGGTCACGCTGCCACTCAACGTAAAAATTGGCGATGCAACATGGCCGCCTCGGTTCGGTGCGTCGCCCACTTATGTATTTGTAACGACTTGTAACAACTCATTCTAAGGTACCAGAAAGCTTTCATTTGTATGCGGGTGTGATTCCACTTCAGTGAAATACGTATTTATGAAAGCAATATTTGATTTTTGTTAATAAAAAGCCAAATAAGTTACAAACTGGGGCTTTAACTCCAACTATGACAATGTTTAAGGTCATGAGAAAATATTTGCAAGGTTTTATACATACAACTTCATCTTCTTCAGTTTTCATAGGAACAAAAGCATTTTTAGCATAATGTCAAATCGTGTGTGTGTGTGTGTGTGTGTGTGTGTGTTACCTTGGCCTCTGTGCTAGCCTGTGGTTTTGCAGGAAACTGGACCTCTGTGGCTTTGAGGATGGTGTTTTCCTGGAGAATGTCTTGCTGAGACTGGTTGTGACCAAACGGCTGGAGAAGACAAACAGACAGTCAACGGACCACAATCCATCACTTCCACCATTAAAGCCCTGCAGCCGTTTTATGGTCAGTGAATGCACCACAAACATCTATGAAACACACCGCTGGTGTCTGCAAACTGCTCCTTCCACATATCAAAGCAACACCTCTAACTAACAATCCACCTGTGTATGAGTTCATCTATACTCTCTGCTGACGTGCACATTGTTAAACTCATTGGTCATGTGATGAGTCGTACCTTGCGTCCGTAGAGGCACTGGAAGAAGATCACTCCCACAGACCAGACGTCTACCTTGTTGGAAATCTTAGGCGGCTCCTTCCCCACCACAAAACACTCAGGAGGGAGATACCTGAAAAACACAAACAACACTGTCCCTGTCAATATATGTAACAAACAAAGAAAAAAACATTTCTATGTTTACTTTTCTACCATATCATGTAGAAACAGACATTTCTTCATAGTAACAATGTCACATTTCATAGTAGCACATGGTAGAAGATTCTCCTGTGTCAGTCTGAGGGGAGTAATTGTGTGTGTGTGTCTGTGTGTGTGTGTCTTACCAGTAGGTGCCGGCCCCCTGTGATGTGAGGTCCATCCCATCCACACCATAGTTATCATCATCCATGATCTTCGACAGGCCAAAGTCTGTGATTTTGATTTCTCCACATGCGGTGCCATCCACCAACAAGATGTTACCTGTTCCCCACACACACACAAACACACCATAAGACTGAGTCAAGAGCGTCTGACCCCGGGTTAACAAGGTTAAATGACCTATAATGAACTCTTAACCAAGTATAATTCAGGTAGAAAGTAGTGTGTGACCCACCGGGTTTGAGGTCGTAGTGGATGATGGGAGGTTTGATCTCGTTGAGGTAGCGCAGGGCGCTGACGATCTGCATGACGATGGAGCGGGCCTCCTTCTCTGACATCAGCTTGTTTTGTTTCAGGTAGAAGTCCAGGTCGTTGCCTTCACAGAACTCCAGCACTGTACAGAACCTGAGAGGACACACACAGTTACACACAAGAAACAACACTGATGAACTGAACAGAGCTGGTGTCAACACAAGATTAGAACCCTACTGATCATTTATTGATCCCTGAATAGAGAGTTAATAGGGTCACCAATAACAGAGACTAACCGTGTCTTCACCCCTTCTACCACACATGCTTCACCAACACTTGAAGCTAATTCATGCACAGCATCCATCCATCCATGAAGTGTCAAAATAAATGATGAAAAGAGAAGAGTTTGCACTAGAATAAACGGGGGGTGACAAATCCATCTAACTCCATATGAGATCAGTGCAGGGTTTCCACTATAGACATTTAGTTGTCCCAGCTCGCCACTCCTTAATTAGCGCCGTCACTACTTCTTAATCAGGTCGGAGCAGTTGCACAATAATAATCTACCGTTTACCAGTACTTTGTAAACTTCCTCAAAAGTCTCGATCCACTGGACGGTGCTCAGTTTATCATTAAACAACGTCAACAAGGTTCTTCAGCGCCGACATTCTCACTACACGCTGGTCTGTTGACAATATCACGCGGCGGTGGCGACTGACGCTGCACGTCAAATTATCCCACGTTTCATGGATGTGTTTTCTTATTGCTCTGGTGTTGTGCGACTGTGCATGTGTGTGGTTCAGGGTCCTAGAGGAAACACTGCAGTGTTTGAACTCCTACAGGTCACGAGTGCAGTTCGTATTCATGAAAAAGGATAAAAGAAAATTTGAAGTAAAATCATTAAAACAATTTGTTTAGAAACGATAATTCCCTCAATCGACTGAAAGTCTCATCTTTCAGTTTTTCTTTTTCCAGTAGCTGCCTTCACTCATTACTCCACGGAGCCAAGTTGATGTTTACAAGATAAGGTGGTTATATAAATCCCAACAGTGTTTATTAAATACACTAATATCAATGCACTTATACAGTATACCTCCCTCCACAGGCTTTATTTAACACCTGATGGTTCTTATGTAACGCCTTATGGTGCTAAAACCGGGCTAATTCTGGCGTTCCACGCCCGCCCTCGGTGACACACGCTCCGTGCAGTGGACGGGTATCATTTAGAGTGCTGTGTGTGTGTTTGTGCCTGAACAAGATGAGAAGGGGTGTGTGTGAGTTCAGTAGGCGGGCTGAGCGCTGCCCACCCAATCAGAAGTGAGAGATGGTATCCTGCCATTCCCTTTAGTGGAAGTTAAAGAAAAAAGAAAAAAAAGATTTTTCTTAACTTTTGATTGGGTGGGCAAGACATGCCCTTAACTACCAGCTTTAAAAATAGCTTCCATTGTCAGGACATGTTGGTGCTGATTCATGCATTTTTCTGTCACTTGCTTTATAATTTGCTCTTTCTCAATCTGATAACACCCCTGTGATGTTTGCTCTCACTTGCAGCTCTGACGTGGAGCTTTCTGGCAGATTACGGCTTGTGCATTTTTTGAATATTCACCGAGCGGTGCCCTCACAGAGGCCGGACTCTGACTTGCTGGTTACAAACTGCAGCTAGGAACGCTGTTTTAACCCTGTGCTGTGCAATAAACAACCTGAGGATATGTGGACCCAGCAGGGGTGCAGCTGGCAGAGGTCAGAGGTCAGAGGTGACTCACGTGTCAGTGTCCAGGGAGAAGTAGTCATACAGTTTGACTATTCTGGGATGGTCCAGCTGCTTGTGTATCCGGTACTCCCTGCATGCATGCCTAGGAGGAAATAAACGTCAATGTAATGTGTGTGTTACTGCAGAAAATCTTTGTCTGAAGCTGCATGTGTCTGTGTGAATGGGACCTACTTGTGGTAGTTCTCCTTCTTCTCCTCTCTCCAGTTCTTGTTGAGTTGGTGGATTTTAACGGCTGCATAACGCTGCTCAAACAGGTCAAAAGCCTGCGTGTGACAAGAAAACACACACACACACACACACACACACACATTTGCCTTTAAATACTGGACACAGGCAGAGAGAGTGAGAGTAGGAAACAGCCAGCGCAGCGTTACGGACGTTACCTTATAGACTTCACTGAAGCCGCCCCTGCCCAGCAAGTGCAGCAGCAGGTACCTCTCATTCAGAGTGGGATGGTCTTTAAACCTTCATGCGGAGGAACAGAACAGAAATGTTAATAATAAGTATAATCACGTAACATGAAGAGGAAATGTGCAGCGTTTCGATGCGGTGAACTGATCTGACTAATTTACCGTCGCCTTTCAAACGAGTGATTTGCAAATATGGATGATTGTGCTGCTGTCTCTGGATAATTACATCGACGAATTTAAATGACATCAAACAGACGTTCTTGGGCTGATGAAACATTTCTTGTTTGAAGTGCCTTTAACGTCGTCATATGTTTGAGGATTTACATTCATTACTTGGGGGGGCCTAGCCGTGTGGCGAGTGGACTTACGCCGAGCTGTCCTCGTTGTTTATCCTCTTCAGCTCTCTGATGTGGAGGTTCCTCACCCGCTCCAGCCGCTCCAGCTCTGCCTGAATCTCAGCCTCCTCCTACACACACACACACACACACACACATTATAAAATGCATAATTTTTTTACATTTCGGTTATGTTGGTGTTAAAATATGCGTGTAAAGGAATCTCATTTATGCAATTAAACACTTTGTCAACAAATAAAGCTGAGTGTGGGAGCTGAAGTTACTCCTTCACTGTTTTGATGTAAACGGAGTGTTATGTAATAAACACCCAGTACTTTTGGTGCACGCTGTCAATCACATTTTAGAATTGGAGCCTTTTCTTGAACATGTCCTTTTGCATGCTTTCAGTAAATTAAATGTCCTTTGTGCTTAGTAATGTTTTTTTATTCATGTATTGGTAGATTGGTTGACTGATTAACTAAGTGTATATATTTTTCCAGCTGACCTTCTTCAGGTGTCCCAGACGGAGCTTGAAGATCTCTTCCTGCTCGTGGTACTCGGCGAGGGTCAGTCTGCCAAAACACAGAGAAAGTCAAAGTCCTGCAGGAGCCAACGTGACGCACTACAGACACTCTGTCACAATAAATTCAATTCTTCTTCACCCCACAGTTAAAGTCCAACAATTTCAGACGGATAAAAGGAAGAGTTATATTTAAACCTATGTTATTAAAGGGATAGTTCAACATTTTGGCAAATTGGCCCATTGCCATAATCCCTATAGTCATAGCAGTAGGTTTGTTACCTTTAATTGTCGGTGCAAGATATTTTTAGAACGGCGGAGCAGAGCCGTGAGCTGCTCAGAGCTATGCTACAGAGGCTAATGGAGTTTCTTGGTTTCCCTAATCAAACTCATCAAATACACAATCCAACAACTCCAAAACGCTCTGGTGGACAAGTTGTGACCTGCACATTCACCACGCTATGAGATAATAACAGAACGTTACCAGACAGAGTTGTTTACAAGGCAAATGCCGAAAAACTGCCCCCGACGGGAATGCGTATCAGCGGTTTTGCATGAATTTACCTTGAAAACAACCCTGTCTCACAACGTTCCGCTCCACCGTTCTAAAAATAGCTTGCACCGAAAATTAAAAGGTAACGAACCTACTGCTATGACTATAGGGATTACGACAATGGGCCAATTTGCCAAAATGTTTAACTATCCCTTTAAGTAGTGTGTATCTGACACCTGGGATTTGGATCATCTTTATGACAAGTCTCTATATTAAGTCTCTATATATTACAAGCTTTCATGTTGGAGCACAGTTGTCAGTTTACTACAAAGAAAATAGCTAAAAACAATAGAGTCTGAACATCCGTTACATCCTTCACTGATGACGGTATGTATTTATTTCAGGAAACTCACAGCTGGGGCAAGGAGGGCTTGAGGAAGGGGTCCGAGTCGTTGCCGTTGACCACCTTGGTTTTGCGCTGCTTGGGTTCAGAGGTGGAGGCCACCGAGAGGGAGGGAGACGCAGGGTTAGGAGGCTTCCTCTTGGCCAGCAGCTTCCTCTGTCTCTCTATGTCCTCCCTCTGCTGGTTGATTCCCTCCTGTTGCCTGTGGACAGAGGAGGGTGAAGAAGACGGGTCAGATGGGAGATAGAAGGAAACTGTGTTGTGTTTATATGTTTTCTCCTGGATGTCAAGAGGAAAAACACCGTTTCTAATTTAATATCTTATACAAAATATAAACATCTAGGATTTAAAAACGAGCACGACTGCCGTCTCTCTCACTTGATCAGGTTCTGGAATGCATATCCGTCAGTCCACTGCTCTGTGTAGGACGCTCCGTGTCTGACGGTGGTGAAGTGACCGAGACGGAGGCGATCCTGCATGCTCTTCTCACGACAAGACTGCTTCTCCTGGGTGCTCTGTGCACAAAACACACACACACACACACACGATCAGATATGATGGAGATTAGTGCTGAAGGAAGGAAGATAACAGTTGGAATCCATTTTAGTTTAGGAGTCAAACTTGCAAATTACATCCACCGCAGGCCTTCACCTGTACGCTCCATTTACATTACATTTATTCATTCACACAAACGAGGCACAACCCAGGCCACAGCAGATCAACGCAGATCCCTGTGCAGAATAAAAATGTAATAGGTATATTTATTTTTTTAATTACAAAAACTGAAAGCCCTGGATATATTAAATCACAGTTTAGGGAATATTCTGCACTAATTCCCAACACCAGCACTCTGCTGCTGTGCTGTGCTGAGCAGAGCAGCTCCGTGGTGGTGAGTTAAAGGAAACAGGTGGCGAGGGAAGAGATTCAAAGCTCCACGAACCACAGGAGACTTTCTCCCTTCATTAGTCGTGGACAAAAGCGAAGCTAAAACACCAGAAGATATTGGACTTGTTATCAGGATGCCTGTGTTGCTCCTTTTCAGTTGCAATTCTAAACCCGCTGCTTTTTTTAAACTCCCTTTATAAGCAGCGAGCTTCAGTTCTTCTACGTGTTGTTAACACATTAGCCACAAAAACGTTTCAACTGCGTCGCTGTTAGTTTTTTCCTCTTTCAGGTGTTAAACGGGCCGTGCTTTGGTGTGAAGATGGACACAAACCTTTTCTATCAGCAGTTTTTTGCTCATGGTGATGCACTTGTTGAGCCTCTCCTTGTATTTCTCCAGGAGTTTCTGCTGTTCGTCGATCTGTCTCCGCAGGTCGCAGTTAGCCTGGTAAAGACAGGTAGAGTGTTCAGTCTGGTTGTGTATGATGAAATACAACACAGTTATAACGTCAGATGTGATCCTCCTATCCAGGACTTGGTGAAAACATACAACTCACCCTGAGCAGGTCATCTATCCGCCCCTCTTTCTTCTCCAGGTCCAGACTCTTGTTGCTCTCCAGAGCAGCCAGTTTCAGCCCCGTTAACTCCGTCTGTGAGAGCCAGACAGAGATGTTCCAGTCAGCCGTGTATTATTAATAAGAGTTCACTGTATGTATAAACAGTGTGTCAAATGAGTGTGTCTCCTGTTTGCATCATATTACCTGGACAAACTTGCTGGAGGAGGCTTTGGGATTGTGTTCCCCAAAACACAGGCTCGTAGGAGAGGAGCTATTCTGCCGGATCTACGGACAAAGAGGTTTTGTTAAACACGGTGATGACACACACAGAACATAAGACTCACATCCACGTCATTTGCATAAAACTCATCTGGAAAAAAAAATCCTTTCTGCTGCTTGTCAATCACTTACAATTGAGCCGGGAGCAGAGTGCGAGTTCTGTGGAGAGCGGCGAGCCGACGGGAGCCCTCTGACTGGACTGGAGCCGTTTCCACCCTGGAACTGTTGACGGAGAGAAAAACGAACCGACAGATGTTAAGAAAACTGGTTCAAGATGACAGAACATGTAGTAACACTGGTTGTTGGAATAACTCACATCAAAGTAGTCGCTGATCTTGGGCCCACGTGTGGAGGTTTTACCTGCACGGAAATTTGAATAAAGGTTTTAATGCAACCCAGCAATGATACATGATGCATTACACTGATTTTCGCCAGGTATTAGTCATACCTTGACTGCTCTCTGAATAGGTGTCAGCTTTCCTTTTCCTCCCTCTGGACGTTTCAGAGTGCTTCTTCTCCGGGGTCTGTAAATCGATATGAAACAGAGGAAGGAGAGAGGGAAAAAAAAAAAAAAAAAAGCATAAATCCCTTGTGTTTAACCTAATAAAGCTGGATTCAGTGGTGATGTTCAGCAGGAAAGAGCAGCAGGAAGGAGAAGTACATACTGAGTAGGCAGGGGAGCTCCCTCTTTTCAAATCAGAGTTCTAGGAAGAGAGGAGAGGCAGAGGTGGAGGTAGTGGGAGAGACAGAGAGACGAGCGCAAAAAAAAAAAAAAAAAACTTGACTACTGACAACATGTATCTGTGCCTGTGTAATAAAATGTGTCCAATTTAATTTCACCGGCGACGACGCAGCAAAACTGCATCTGTGTGTTTTTACCTCCGACTCCTTGTCACTGGACGAGCCCAGGCTGCCGTAGCTGTGATTGGACGACTCATTGGCCAGACCCTGCACACACAACACACAAATCATTCAAATACCTGAACACACAACACGAACAGAGTCAGTCAGCGCAGGTGTGTGTGGTGACCTAATGAAACACAGCCTACGGGGCAAGGCCTCTAGTCTGCCACGTCTGATAGGAATCCAGATCTTCAGTTAGAAGGTGTGTCACTTGGCCTTTTTCCATCTCATGAGCATTTCCAGGAAGTGAGGAGTCCTTTTAAGGAAAATGGGAACCTCTACCTGCGGGTTCAGCTTTCAACACTTGTGCTCAAAAAGTCCCCCCCCCCCCGATATAGTTGACTCTCCGCTCGTCTATGAGCTATCAAGCAAGAGTTAGTCACTGGAGTTAGTCACTTATGAACACTCAACCCTCCAGACTGCTTTAACCTGCGTACAGCTTCTTTGACTGCTGCCAGCACGGAAACACTGGTTGTTGTTATTGTTGTGGTTGATATCGTATTAGAAGGTGGTGATGGGAGTTTCTAGTTGCTGGGTCAAGTGTGTGTGTGTGTGTGTGTGTGTGTGTGTGTGACGCATCTCAAAGCGGAGGGGGATGAATAAAAGAAAAACGGCAAGAACGGGCGTCCACACTATCTCAGCCAATCAATTAAATCACTGCAATCGATCTCTGCCGTTGGACCACATGAAGACGAGGCTGTTGTTCACTTAAAGGGACAATGAGGAGTTTCTCCGTCGGCAGAGCGAAAAATTCCGCGACAATAAAAAAATCTCATCTGTGGATGAATCTACGTTACCCACACTTGTTAATGGGCCCATTTTTGATAAATATATCGTTTTGTCTCTATCGTTATTTTGTTATTATTAGTGGTGGCGGAAATGCTGGGCGAGTCGACCAGCATTTCTTTACTTTCGGTTTCGTGGCGAGTCATGAGAATAACGCCGCCGAATCGCCGTTTATGGTCGGAACTACGACGGTATGTGATCGTCTTCGAACCTCTGACTTTAATTCTTGATGAATGAAAACATGAGTCTGTCTTGCGCCGGTCAAAGAATTTCACGGTGCGCGCGGAGGCTCATAAATGTAGTGTGAAAACGCTTCGCTTTTCCAAAACTCCTCGTTGTCCCTTTAAGATGGACCAATATGGACACGTGTACAGACACACATGAGATCTGTTTTGACTGTCTGGAAGTGGACTGCAGCTCTGTACTACTATCTGCTGTTGTATCATGTTATGTTGGAATGTCAAAAGAGAAAGTTTTGATGAAGAGAATGTATTCTGAGGGTACCGGGGCCGCTTTCCCTTTCGGGCCATGTTGCTGTATTACTTAAACTATGATGAAGTCTGATTTAACTTACATGTCCGAAATGAATGAATGAATAAATAAAGGTGTCTTTTGTCTGTGCTGCTGTTACCTTAGCACCTCCGCTGGTGCTCCCAGTGCTGCCTACTGTGTTGCCACTGACAGCTCCTGTGAACCTGGCCTCCAGCAGCTCCTGTCTCCTGGGGTCCAGACTGTGCAGCTCCTCCATGGGGCCTGGCGTGAGGCAGAGAGGGGGGGGGGGGGGGGAGTAAGGTTACACATTTATATTGTCCTCAAAGAAACAGTAGCAAATAGCAGCACAAGGAATCAGAGCAGAAAACATCTCTGTAACAAAATTACTCGAAAAGAATATAAAAAAATGAGCTGGATGAGAAAGAGCGGAGGACGGTATCTGGGGGAGGATTAGAGAAAATTGGAGTGATTAGAGGATAAAAATAGAAAATGGATTTAACTGTAGGTGCAGTTAGGTAGCTCTGTAAAAGATGCACTTTCATCCGATGATGGGAGACACTTCTGGATGAGTGACACTGCATTTCTAACTTGAGCAGGAAGGTCATCCTGCCACCGGGGAGACAGGAGGGAGAGGAGTCAAGGCCGGGGCGTAGCGAGTCTGCCAGTTTGTCACTACTGAAATCTTCAAGCGGCCCCCTCCATGTTCTCATTAGCAGGGCTGCCACAATGGCCTCTTTGCACGGAGCTAAACTAGTCTCTGACATTTAGGGATCTCCGTATCTCGGAGGCCTTGCGGACAGAACACAATAACATCTGAGATAAGGACACTGGGAGTTTTGTCCCCGAAGTAAAAATCTTTTGACATGCTGCAATGTCAGTGAAAAATAGAGCAGGGTGTTTCAGTCTAATTTAAATGCTACACATGTTTAACAATGCTCCTTAGACTGTTGAAACAGGACACAGCTTTTAGTTTTACAGGCTTCGCAGAAAAGCCTTACAGTTCTACGTTTACATTTCCTCAGTGTAGTCACATTCACAGATGCCAGAATGGAAAAACCATTAACAACTTGTGTATCACCACAACAGTACATATGAAGTGATTGTTGTTACGTGCAGCGGGCTAACGTATATGCCGGCTGTCTATGACAACCAGTTTCCAGGGAGAGACGAGGCACAGGTCCTCTGCTCCTTGCCGGCTGCTGCAAGTGTTTGTTTCCTTATTGGACATTTCCTGGCTGTCATCTTTACATAGCTTCTGGCACAGGGGCAAGCCCTAAAAGGCATAATGGACATTATGAAACAACCCCTGTGCAGTGAAACAGAGAGCACACACAACAACAAGGCCTTTGTGAGGTTATCTAAGGACAGGGCAGAGAGTGATTTGGGTTAATTAATCTACATAGTACAGCTTTATATTACAGCGTAATTACTGCTTTCTTACTGCGATCGTGTTACGACTGTGAAGTTAAGAAATGATTTCATAAACAAGATCCTGCGCACAGTCGTTGTAACGACGCTTTCAACGACTTGTTAGCACCGTGGCTGTCTACGTGTGGTTATACGTATATTATTACATAAACTACTACACCCAGCTGGAACATTAGGACCAAAATGCTCCGACTTATGAACACTGGTCACATCACAAGCAGCAGCGCAGCCACATCGGTGCAAATAACATCTCCACAGCACGCAGAGAACAATGTGGACGGACAGATGGTCCAAAACTGTCCAAAAAGTGACATAAAACGGGGCCTGTCCTCAAGTTGTCAGCAGCAGCAGCAGCAGGAGCAGCAGCAGCAGCAGGGAAATGCATTACAATGCATTCATGGATACACGCACTGCTGCGTTGTTTAATACACAACTTGATGCTGCTGGAAGGAGGCGATTGTTACAAACTGCTACAAAAACACTGGTAACGCGTCGACGAGTCGCCACAAACCGTGTAAGTGACGAGCTCACAAACAAAACAACAAGCTAACGCCGCCGCTGTGCAAACATGATAGCTCGCTGCTACTCAGACTGGCCGTCAACTGAACTGACAGCTGACGTTTGGCTTCCAATTCACGGCATCAGTGAACTTGACATCCATTTTTACTTCCACGGACGGCGGCTCGACTCGGCCGAAACCATCCGCTTGTCCTGCAAACAACACACTTTAGGGAGAAATAGAGTCGGCCGAGCACTTGGTGGGCTCATATACCTTCCTTGCTCTTTGCGGTCGCCGTTATATGTTGTTGAGAAATCGTTGGGGACGAGGAGAGCTGCGACCAAGATGGCGTCGCCTCCAAACTTCCACCACCACTTCCACTGTTACTTTGGACACTCATGAAGCCACTTTACCACCGAGAGGAGCCAGCGTACACTCTGCCGTTCGCGGAAATCCCAAACTTGCGTCCATCGACACCTGCTGTCGCCAACAAGGCCACAAACGACGGTTAGTCCGCGTGTGCGTCGCTAGACGTCTCGCATGTTGCGACCCGCGCGGGTCGTGCGGAGCAGCGGCTTCTTCAGAGACTCGAGACGGATCCAGAGTAACCTTTGCATGATGACCGCACCGCGCTGTCAGCAGCATCCAGTGAGCGAGCCGAGCTTTGATTCTGGTAGGCGAGGCTATCGCGAGGCTGGCGCGCACCTAGCAGTACGATGGGGGATGGCATGACACCGAAACAGACACTGATCTGGGATCATTTTACCCTCCTCCAAACTAGCCCTAGGTTCACTGGAAAGCGCAACTCTCTTCGACCTGAGAGCAGCCTCTTGTTTTGGCGAAAACAACAAACACCCCGAAAAAATGGCCGAAAGTTCCTGTCTGAGGAGAGCGTAGGAAAACAGACACACACGTCACGCACACACCAATGTTTGTGTGTGTGTGTCCGGTGTGTGTGTGTGTGTGTGTGTGTGTGCGCGTGTCCGGTGTGTGTGTGTGAGTGTGTATGTGTATATGTGTAGGCAATGTGTACTATGCATATACATATACATACGTGTAGCCTATATCTACACACACATGTATATGTATGCATATATGCACATATATGCATACATATATATATATATATATATATATATATATATATATATGCATATATAGGCTATATGTGTGTATGTCGAAAAATAAACAAACATAAATTAATGACATGTTATAAATATCGAAAAATAAACTAATTAATTAATTAATAACATGATTTATATAATTAATAAATTATATATATATAATTTATATATATCATATGTCATTATATGTGAATATAGGCCTATATATACTATATAGATAGGCTATGTATGTGCACATATTGTGTCATATTTATATCATATAATTAATTTATTTGCTTATTTTTTATATTTATATATTTAAATACAGCAGTGTGCACTCGTGCATGGTATGCGTAGCCTATTTATAGATCGTCATATATGAACACGTGTGTGTATGTGTGTAAGTAATGTAATATTGGATTGTATCAGACTACTGCACTGTGTACACTACGTTACTATGTGTAACAGAGAGCGTGTGTGAGAGAGTGTGTGTTAGGCAGGGCTGTGGTCTTGATGCTGTTTTTCAGTCTTGAAATACAAGTTGCAGGGAGGGGAGCGCAGGTGGGAGGATAGTTATGTGGTCTGGGCTATAGGGTCTTTTGTTCCAAATTTGGTGCAGTGCATCAAAATGCCTTTGCCTTCTTGTAGGGCAGCATACACAAAACACAACACACACACACACACACACACACACACACACACACACACACACACACACAGCGAGAGAGAGAAACAGAGAGAGAGAGTAGGCCAAACATTCAACTGTTTGGCCTACATCCTATTCTTCCATTCCTTGCCAATTTATTTTAAATACAACAGATTTGTTTTGCACTAGAATACATGTACCGATACGGAGACTGCACTGAGAGTGAAGACATTTCCAAGGACTGAAAACATGTTTAATCTCTAATATTTGAAAAGTTAATTCTACTGTAATTAGATTGGTTCAGATGAGCATTCAAAGTAATAGAAAGCAGAGTGTAAAGGCTCCTTTGTCTGTCAACCCCCTGCTCCACTTGCAGTCAGATTGCATCAGGAACCAGACTGAGGCACAAGCGGTCATACTGCACCTCATATGCACCTGCCCATGGTAACCTGATTTTTTTGGTCACATGGTTTCCATGGTAACAGCAATAGTCTTCTTGACAGGCAATGAGGAGGGCTGTATAAGCAGTCTACGACATTACACTACTACACACACGCGCACACAGTTTGTGATGTCATTTCAGGTATGAAATTGGAGTTGTGTTATGAGGAAAGAGGTGACAGGTGCCTGATATCCAAGCAGCAGTCAGGACATTCCTAGAGCATCAGATGTCTGACGGAAAACCAGGAGTGTTGGCTGACATTTTGAAAACTGCCTCCAGCTTGTGTATAAGTCACACAACTGTGGGCTACAACAATAATGGTCTTTTGAAAACCAAAAAGTTTGAAAATAAATTGAAAGAAAATCAGTAAAAATATTGGATGTACATTTGCTGAAAATACAGCATTTGGCAGTGGGGTTTTTTTTGGCAGGTAATTGCTCTCTAACTCTGCAAGTTGAATAGCCTACACAAGTGGAGACTGTATTTTACATATAAACAGTTTTACAGAAGTATTTCGTGAAATACAAAAAAATAATCCAGTCACTTTGATGTGGTGCGAGATTACAAATACCAAATCATATGGATGCTCTAAGCAGTTTTATATTACCCTTTTGTCGTCATAATTATGCAATTATATCATTATAATAAATCAACTAAATCATACTATTAAATTTAATTTTGTTAAATCTATAAAGTATGTGAAAGTAGTAGGTCCTATGTAACTGAACGTTCAAATCATGATGAATGAGGCACTTAATATGATTCCTTTGTTATACAAAAAACAACAACCCAAAAACCTGACAGTTCGGATGTTGGAAAAAAAATTTTTAAGTGCAAGACGAAAGCACATTCAAGTGCAAGTGAGAAAACACACAATTAGTCATCCTTTATTCAGAGTCAAAAGTGTCTGATTCAGTGCAAAAAACTAACTACAAGGAGTCATTGCTGATGTAATGGAAGTTGACAGGCACATCAGCAACAATATGTCTGTTAGATCAGAACTCTCACTGTGTCTCTGCAGCAGCACGTTACTGAATACCGATTTCAATACTATGAATGTAAGTATCAATTTATGTTTTAGCTACATTTGTCTGTCATCTAAATGATTAACCTTCCTTCCTTAACCGTCCTCACAGTAATTACAGCTCCATTCAGTAAGCCATGCCAGTACTGTATCTACAGAACCTGGAGGAGTCACAGCTAAGTGGAGCGCAGCCATAATTCATGTTATAAATCACACCTGTGTGGTTCCTGCATAACATGTCAAATGGCCGCTGTGAAAATCACTTTCACTCCACTGGACTCATTCCTTTGTTTGCTGAGGCTGCCTGAACATTTCAGTGTGAAGGCAACAGCTCCACTGTGTAAAACTGCACATCACAATATTACAAACAGTAACAGTAAGTTACTGTGCCTGTTGGAAAACTTAAGTTACATTACGCACCAGCCCCTGTCAGTCATCCACTGTCCAATCATATACCAAACATCAAAAGTTGTTTTTGCTCATTACTTAGAATTACTGTATTTTATTAGATGATACATTGTATGTACACATAGACCAAAATACATACAGCACAGGGCCTACATGTCCTTTTCAGAAATATGTATGAACATATTTACATTGTTTAGGAGACTACATTAGAAATAAATGATTATGATTATCATCACGTATCAAGTATCCATACTAAGCAATTATAACCGGATGAACATTTTTATTATACATGACAATTGAATAGCCTATGTTTTCACATGTATTTCAAGTGTAAATTCTAAATCTTCAGGCCAGACACATCATACATACATACAGCTACATGCATATGCTGTAAATCCACCGAATGACATGACAAACTAATATTGTACTGTCACATGAAACATTTTTCATCAACAAGTCAACAAAAAGTTTTGTTGACTTTGAAATTGAGTTAGAATGTGACAAGATTGTATGTAATAAAATGTGTAATAAGAATTAGTGCAAGGAAAATAGTTACTTATTACATTCAAATGTATGAATACATAAAAAACAAGTTTTAATCTGGTGCATCTGAAATGACAAAATGATGAAGCCGGATGGCGCAAATGGTTTTCTGCTACTGCAATAGTTATCAATAAATACCTCAGCGAGAAAAAGTACTCAAATAATCTGTATTAGGGACAATTTACTAATTTAAAGCATACAATGAAATAATGTAAAGAAATCAACCAAGTGCACATAAATCAGGAGAACATGTTCCTTCTCTGTGGAAACACCTGTTTCTGCCTCTCGTACATGCTGACGTACGATCTGAGAAGATCCTCCATTGTGTCGGCCTGAAACAGGAGGAAATGGATGTCACTGTCAGAAAACATGTCATTTCAAAACCACCACTGTCAAATGTTGTCATTAACACTTGTGGGCAGACTGATCAAATACTCTATTTATTATATATACAGTATATACACATATATATTATAATATATTACAGAATAACAAATATTTGCCTCTTCTACGAGAAATATTTCACCAACATATAAAACTGAACTTAAAACACCGGTCCCTCACCTGTGTGGACTCGCAGACGAAGTTGAAGCCCTTCACCAGAGTACCTATGGTCATCTGGAAGAAGTTCCCTCTGCTGTGGTACTCCAGGATGCGGCTGAATGGGTGCATGACCAGCAGCTCCTATAATTTATAATAATATTGATGTTATGATTAAGAATCATCAATGATTTGTTACCTATAAAAAAAAAGCTACTGAAATTTGACTAGAACAACAGTGTGTGTGAAATAGAATTCTCCAAGGAGATTATTTTACATACCTTGGTTGTTGGGTCTATTAAACTGACACCTTGCTTGCTGATGACGATCCGCATTGGGTTTGGGTAGCTAGGTTCACATGTTTGCTGCGAATGAAATCATGGATGACATGACAAAACTGTTTGCTCAAAATGTGTTTCCTGCCAACTTTTCTTCCACTTCATCCTGGTTACTCACTTTAACTTCAAAGAAGGAGCAGCCGAAGGTCGGCCAACTTGAAATGACCCTCAGGAAGGCGAGTTTGGCCTCCTGCACCGTGATGCCGCTTTGTTTGTTGTAGGAGGAGATGATGTGCTGCAAGAAGGAGAAAAAACAACACTCTCAGTCCTCCGGCTCTCATCCCTCTCCATTATTATACAGATCATACGAAACCAGTTTCTTCCTCTACCTTCTTCCACTCTTCTTTGGACATGATTTGTATCCGGTCTGCAGGAACCAGCTCACTCAGCATCCTGGGTATCATGACAAACTGCGTCCTGTCTGAATCTACGTTGCATCTGAACAGCAGCCCGCCCAGGTTGATCATGTCCTCTTTGGTGCACTGGTGGTATCCGCGCAGGTACTTAGGCAGCTCCTACACAGAAGCAGAGCAGACGACGTGCATCACAACCAGTCTGAGGTAACAGAGTAACAATCCAGCAGCACGACGCAGAGTGTGATGGTTTGTGACACTGTACCTGTGGAAAGTGGAAGGTGAGGTCCGCCACATGGTCCTTCCCTGGACTAACGTTAAACCAGAGCTTCCTCTTATAGATCACCAGGTAGGGAGCATTGACCTGGTTGCCTGGGAAACAAAACCTGAATTATGAATATGAAAATGGACTGACACATAAAAACTGAATGTGTTGATAAGATGCGGTACCTTCTTTCACTCTTTTTCCTCTCTTAGGCGGTTCTGAGGTCTGCCTTAAACTGTCAAAGAAATATTTCTGCTCCTCCAAGCTTGTGATCTAAGAATGAAAAAATAATCATCATGATGCTGAAATACGAAGAAGAGATTAAAATGCATGACCTATTTCTTTCTCCACATGAAGATGACTCCTTTTATTCATGGAAACTACACTATGAAATGTCGCTTAAAATGCTGCACACACAGTTTCTGTCAGTTAATCCCACCTTGGTTGTTGTTTTCAGGTACAGGCCGTATCCTTCAGGTGAGCTCAGACAGATCTGATCGGCAACACTCTCGCACAGGTCTTTCATCGTGGTGGTCGACGTTACCTCGATTATCTGCACAACACAGGAAAGGAAGAAATCAGAATATATTGTCTACAGGTCCAACTTACAGCAAATAGTTTGATTTTTTGGGACATTCACTGCTGTCCTGTCCAGCAGAAAACTGACACTACTTTCATGTCTGTGTGGTAAACATGGAGCTGGACTCAGAGACCGGCCTGCTGTTCCCCCTGTTTCTAGTCAAGCTAAACTAAACTAAACTAAACTAAGCTAAGATAAACTAAGATGCTGCTGGCTACAGGTTCATATTATACATATAGTGTAGCATATCTGGGATTGGTGTTGAGCTTCTCATCAAAAAACGAGGTACCAAAGTATTAAATTGTTATTTTAATTTGGAAAAGGGAAAAATAGATCCTCAAGTTAAAAACTATAGGAAACAGGGTTTTCTTGTGTTTGTGAAAGACAGACACTAATAACAACAACACAGTGACCAGAACTGGATGTGAAAATGAGAAGAAGAAGAAAAAAAAACTGAATGCAAAGTGAGAAACAGCTCCAGGCTCCTTCCATTAGTGAGCACAGAGAAGTGATGCCAGCTAATATCAGTGTCATCATCAATTGTCAGGGAGATAAAACAGCACTGAGAGTCTGAAGACTAATGGACATCTTGTCTCAGTGTTAAGAGCAGGGTGTTGTGTCTTACATCACTCGTGTCATTTGGGAAATGGATTTTATGGAAGATCCTGGTGCTGTTCTGTTGGATGGCGTCCACCTCTACCGGATGGGGAGGGAGCTTCCTGGGCTTTTTGCTGAGGACACAAAGCATTCAGATAAATGAATATTACATACACTCCCTAAAATATTACACATCACCTGAAATTCTAATTGTAAAACTGGAAATGGACTATTTAATATTTCAGGTAGAGAAATTCAATCCAAATAAATCCAGAGAGATGGTTTTCATTTTGAAATATTCCAGTGCTGTTAATTCAGCGATCATTAAATTACACGCATGACATCAATTACATCAGGGATTCGGCTGCTGATGAGATTCAAACTAGAAATGATTTGATTCTTTTCTCGCCCATTGAACTAACTTTGAGGTTGATAAAATCATATTAATCCACTGACTGACTGTGTCTCGGAGGATACTTTCACTTCGCTTCAACGTTTAAAACGTGACAACTTCACCTGTGAAGAGTGTGTGTGTGTATAATGACGATGATGAAAGCTGGTACTAAGCAGAATTATCAGGGTCACATTTAGGACAGTCCAGAGGGTTAGCATACATAAAAAGTGCATAATAGTAGTTTTTACTTATAATATTGGATATATTGGTCCTGGATGAATGAAGATTAAAAATGAATGATTAAAAATGAATGATGGTGAATAGTTCATTTAGTCTTTGGAGACACTGTACAGTTTTCCAGCTACTGAATCCACAGTGACAGCATTAGCTGCAGGTCTGACTAAATCTCCTGCAGCACAAACTTGTTATCACACAGTCCCACTTAGAGTTTTGAGGTGTTAAACGTCTCCTGACAGAATCACATTCAAAAACACGTTACTGTTGAAGGAGAGAAAAGAAAAGGTATGCCTACACACACTTACTAGTTGCCACAAAAGAATTTTTATTTCGCACGTTTCCACCACAGGTCTTCTTCAGGTGCCAATAGCACCTGAAACGTGCAAAATAAAAATTATTTTGTGGCAACTAGTAAGTGTGTGACCATAGCTTTTCTATTTTCTGGCTTTTTTTTTCTGCATTGCCCTGCACGTTGTACGACATGATGATGATATAAAAACCTTCTTTTTCTCAAAAAGTGAAGCTACTGTTGAAGGAGAAAACATCAAAGAGTTTGTGCATTTACTTGAAGCATTTTAAAGGGATAGTTCACCCAAAAATCCCTTCTCTGAGTTACGGGGGGGGGGGGGTCCGCACAGCAGTATTTGTCCATATAATGGTTGTCAAGGTGTGAAGGCTGATGCACACCTAAAAAAATCTTGAAAAACAGGTGCGTTGGAGCATAGATAAGGAGTGAACAAAAGCAAAAAGGGTCTCCCTTTTTGCTTTTGTTCACTCCATATAATGGCTGTCAATGGATACCAACTTTCTTCGTCCAAAAAGACACACCAAAAAACATCCAAATACCTCCATACTGCTCGTCTGTAATGTCCCTCTTATATTGAAGCCCCGGCATGAGAAATTGTTCCGCCGGTCAGTGCAAATCACGCGAGATTTGCACTGGCACAGGAGGAGCACTGAACCGAGACACTGGGAGAGAACAAGCTTAAAGTATAGACTTATTTAATTTTTTTGTCGGGGCTTCAATACAAGAGGGACATTACAGACGAGCTGTGTGGAGGTATTTGGATGTTTTTTGGTGTGTCTTTTTGGACGAAGAAAGTTGGTATCCATTGACAACCATTATATGGACAAATACTGCTGCGCGGACCCCCCACCCCCCCCGTAACTCAGAGAAGGCACGGAGGACTCTGAAAATTCTCACAGCTCTTAGTTGACATGAGCGTGAGTAGATAATGAGTGAAATTTGAATTTTGGGTGAACTATCCGGGGCGTCACGTGGCGTAGTGGTTAGAGCGGGCGCCCCATGTATAGAGGCACAGTCCTCGCTGCAGTCGGCCCTGGTTCGAGTCCCACATCGGGCGCCATTTACTGCATGTCATTCCCCCTTTCTCTGCCTCCCCGTTTCCTGTCTGTCTCAACTGTGCTATCCATAAAGGCATAAATGCCCCAAAAATATACTTTAAAAAAAACAACTATCCCTTTAAGGCCTAGGACATCACCATGTGATCTATGATTTTTTTTTTTTACTGTTGTCTGACCTGTACATCCCATGCAGCCTCTGCAGGCAGACAGAAGCCAGCGGGTCTCTGGGCCTCGACTCCAAGAAGCGCTGAGTGTATCTCATCAAATTCTTACTGGGCAGGAACAAGCCTGAACACAGCCACATCAGCTGCCAGCCACGCTCCATGCTCAACCTGAGAGAGAGAGTAGAGGTATTCACACAGGGGAGTCAAATATTTTGGACTTTTCTTTAAATTCTTCAGAATACTAATGTGCAGAGTGAAGAGGCACCTGTTGTTGTTGCTGGTCATCTGTCTCATAATCTGACAGTAGATCTCATCCTGCAGTTCTTCATGCTGAGTGGCCGGACCAAAGATCTGGTCCGTCAGCTCCATGGGGCTGCGAGCGTGTTTGATGGGGTAGTCGCCCATGTACTTCAGGATAGGTGGAAGAATGGGTCAAGGACAAACACAAACTGTACACTGCAAAAACTCACAATCTTTCCAAGAATATTTGTCTTATTTCTAAACTAATCTCTTTCTGCTTACATAAGACTCATCACCTAAAAATTAACTTATTTTAGATAATTTTCACTTGTTTCAAACAAATTTTCACTTGAAATAAGTAGAAAAATCTGCCAGTAAAAGCAAGTTTTTTTGTGCTTGTAATAAGAAAGAAAAACTTGCTCCACTATTTTTCTACTTATTTCAAGTGAAAATATGCTTGAAAGACGTAAAAAGTGTCTAAAAACAAGCTACTTTTTAATGTGATGAGTCTTATTTTAAGTATAATGAGATTTGTTTTGACTACAAATAAGACAAATATTCTTGTAAGATTTTGAGTTTTTGCAGTGTATTAAATCTAGACTGGGGTTTCTATCACACATGCTCACTCTGCCTATTGCATACGGATGGTTTCTTGATGAACAATATTGTGCAGTTTTGAGCTGATTGAAGACACCGTGACTCTGAACAGATTACACACAGCCTGGACCCTGTGCTCTCATCTAGATGAAGACTTTCATTGTCATCCAATGAAACAACTGTGTGAAACAAACCATGAAACAGCTCCATCTGAAACAGGAAAGCATTTTTTTCCCCAAAGGATATCAGTGAAGGCGCTACAAGCCAGGGAGCTGAGTTCAGAGTTGCTGACCAGATTCTTCATCATCGGCTGCTTGAGAGGTTCTCTGGAGCAAATCCACAGTTTCTCCTTCCTGACCCCTTTAGATGCACCATGCCGGCCCACGTCTTTACCTGCAGGCCTGTGTGAGTCAACGGTTAAAACAATTCTATGATTGTCTTTGTTGAAATGACCTCAGATGCAATGCCGTTTCATTTGCACTAAATCCAAATCTAGAGATCAATGTTCAACTGTTTATGAATCCAGCTGCTACAAAGGAAATGCTATTACCTGAAGTTCTCAAGTGCAAACTCTTTAAGGGAGACAGGAGCCACTGTTTCTTCTCTCAGCTGGGCGTTCTGTGTGGCCGAGGGTTTGCTTGATCCTGAACCCAGCAGCTCCTGAAGGGTCAGAGGCAGTTCGCCAGTTACACCACAAGGGGGGCTCATGTGAATCATCATGCACATGGATTCACTGCTGCATACAGCTGGAAAACTCACAGTTGCATGGTCTTGAATAATTTCATGCATACTTTTATATTGTTTTTGAAAATATATCATTACTTTGTGTAAAAACAACTGCATCTATAGGAAATTATATATTTGGTGTATATATGGACCAGACAATCTAATCTCCATCATTTACCTGCTCATCTTTCTGTAAATACATTAAAAAAAACACTATATTGTTCACATTCACTCAGTTTTGATGTGTGTATAGTGTTTATGATGGGGTTTTTTTGTTGGAACTCTTGTATCTGATATACAAAACACATTCACCTGTCACATTTCCTCCTGCATACTTCCATCCTACAAAAAAGAGTAAAGAGAAACTCTACCAGCATTTCTTCAGTGGGCTTAGTGAGAGTTGGCAGAAACTCTATTTTTTCCCTGCCGACCATTCCACCGATATCGGTCCGTTGGTTGGTTGCTCTTATCCAGATCGCCTCGGGAGAATAATCCTCATCTTTTTCTACCAGCAGCAGGTCGCCTCGTTTACACGCCAGAAACGTAGCGTCGTCTGCGGGAGCAGAGAAGTTTTTGTTCCTGCATGCTCAGTATACAAAAGATGGTGTTTTTGAGATCTGATACTCTGTGAACTCGCACCTTGTTTACCGGTGTCCTGCAGAGCCACTGCATACACAGAGTGCTGTCTCAGTCCTTCCAGGTTATACTCTATTAGTGCAGCCATATCCTCTGCTTCACCACACTTCAGAACATACTGTCCTTGGACTGTGACCAAAGTCACTGATTGGTCACTGAAAATGCTGCCACCGGACAAAGTCAGTCAATCAGTTTCATTTATACAATTAACAATTCAAAATGCTTTTCAGGGGAGTACATTTGTATAAATGAGAAACTATCCATACTTCGTCTTGTCGGTTTTCTTCACCTCTAGGTAAGAAAGCTCAAGAAGGCTCTTTTCTCTTCCATCCATGAAGAAGATGCCGCTCCAGTTGACTGCTACAAAAAACCTGCTTTTGGGCAAAGGAGGTCCTGTGGACAGATGTGGGAGAACCAGAGGTTCAGGGTGATGGTCTTTCACTTCTCAAACTCTAATTGGAAATCTGAGTTTATACACAGGTACTTTAGGAATCAAACAAAAAAACAGCCGCACATACATATTCCACACATGTAGTTCATGACAATAAGTAATTAGGGATAATTTCAGATATGTAAACAATAATTACAAAGCATTCATACCAATAGAGAGAAATATGGCCATCCAGAAGCCCCTGCCCTGTGAACTGAGGACATTTGGAAATGAAGCTGGGTGTTGACTGACCTGACATCATTGTAACTTCGTAAAACTTGGAGAAGTGGAGCGGCCATTTCTGTCGGCCGATGTCCACCAGCTCTGCTTTGACAATTTCTGTCTTCAGCCTCCCTTTGACCTCTGGATCCTGCATGAGATGGACATTCAGTACACATCTTTAGCTGCCTCACCTTCACTGCGTTCATATGACACGGACGAATTACAAAGTTTCAGACTCTTTTCGGCCCTTTTGTTTGACTGCATGGCTCCGTACCTGTGAAAGCGCCGTGCTGATGAGTTCGATCCATTTGTTCATAGATTTGCTCTCTATGAGCGGGGTGGCGATGCACTCCTCCACCACCCTCTGGACGTTCTCTCTGCTGTATGCAGAGCCAAACCTGGTGTAGTAGTGCTTTGTCGCCAGCTCGACGTATTCATCTTGCTGCAATGTGAAATACATGTTGATTAGATCTACTTCATATTGGTTTATTTCGTTTTGCTGTTTTGGGTTGGAAATGGATATCCTTTAAAAAGATGGACCAGGAACCAGCGATATCTACAAGGTAGTGACGGATACTAACTATGATGAACAGGGGAAATGTTCAAGAACAAGTTCGGAACAAGACTCATTAAGTTCATTTTCTAGCTCCAGAAACAAGCTGTAAACACTTCACTCTCATATTTCCTCCATGTTGGCAGACAGTTGCTCATCTACACATCCAATAGATAAGGAGCAACATTAGCATTCATTTGGAGTTATATTTCTCACCACCTGTTAAACTTTTCATTTTATTTTTAGCGTTGTGCTGAGAGGGAAAACATCTGTCTCCTGCTAAATGTTCCACTGTGTTTGTTGCAAACATTGTCGATTTGTAATTTAAATAGGAGCTGCTCGTGTACAGAGGGATTATCAGAGCTGTTCACACTGAAAACAGCTGCCTACAGCTGTTGGAAACAATGCTGAGGACAGTGAAAGACACAGAAAACAGCAAAGTTATAGGACAATAAACAAAACAATGATGATAAAAAAAAGAGAAGGTGATAATTCTCAGTGGGTTCGTCATTGTCAGTGATTGTGTTCTCATTACACATAATTAATTTGACCCATTGTTGACAACAAAAAAAAATAGATTGATTATGGCAGCTTTAAGGTTCAAATGGCACAAACAAAAAAAATAATTACTGTACCCATGAGCCACTGCTCAGATTTACCATTCACTTTTTCTGACCTCAGCTAACCTGCTAAATTCATTTAAAATGCTTATTGGCACAGTTAGATTAGATTAAACATAATCCAGTAGACTCTTTAGAGCTGCAGCTTCACCATTTAGAAATGTTTCTATAACCGGAAGTAGTACCAGCTTTGTAGCCTACTTTCACTAACTATTTTAAAAGAGAGCAAGACAGAATTTATTGTGTTTGACTCCCCGCTGTCATTGGGGGATGAACCCATCCTCGGGCCAATCTCCTCAAATACGCTCAACTCTGTAAAAAGTCTGGGAGTGCACCTCGATAACTCTTTTAAATTTAGAAAACAAATTTCATCTGTGGTCAGCTCAAGCTTCTTCCAATTGAGATTAATAAGCAAAATAAAAGCCTACATTCCCCCGGGTGACTTAGAGAAAGTGGTGCATGCCTTTATTACAAACCGGCTGGACTACTGCAATGCTCTGTATGTGGGCCTAGACCAGTCCTCTATCCAGCGTCTCCAGCTAGTCCAAAATGCGGCCGCTCGCCTTTTAACAAGTACTAGGAAAACCGAGCACATAACCCCAGTGTTGAGGTCTCTCCACTGGCTTCCTGTTTGCCAGAGGATAAGTTTTAAAATGTTATTATTGACCTTCAAAGCCATGAATGGCTTGGCTCCCCTTTATTTAAGTGACCTGCTTCCCCACACTCTATGTAGAACATCACGGTCAGCTGACCAATTCCTCCTCAGCATACCGAAGTCAAGACTAAAAACAAGAGGCGATCGAGCTTTTGCGGTCGCCGCTCCTAAACTTTGGAATAGCCTACCATTCCCAATCAGAACAGCTCCAAATTTAGTACATTTTAAATCTCCATTGAAAACCCACCTCTTCTCCCTGGCTTTTAACCCTTGACCGATTGTTTTATCATTACAGTTTTATTGTATGTTGTGCTTTTATTCAATGTTTTATCCGATGTTTATTTTATTTTATTGTGCTTTTATTATTGTGTTTTTATCTGATGTTTAAACTGTAATTGAAATTGTTTTAATTGTAAAGCACTGTGGTTCAAGGTGCTATATAAAACTTGATAATAAACTTGACCTTGACCTTGACCTAATTAACTAATTTACCCATATACAGTAAATGGTCAAATGTTTTCACAGGTAAACTAAACTGTTTCACTGCTTTAGGCCTCACCTTCTCACTGACGTACTCCGCCGACTTGATTCCCTTAATGAACTGCTTGTAGATCAGATCTGTGCTGTTTGGGTCCAGTGAGCAGTCGTGCCACGGTGTGAACAGCTCCTTGCGGATAGAGAGACTCCAGGGGGCGTCCTTCTCCTGTTTGCCCTGGCGCTTCATCTCTTGCTCACACTGAGATACTGCATCCAACACATGCTTCCCACAGCTGCCCAGAGACCACATCTGGAGGTGAAAAAACCAACAAGATTCAAATGAATGTGGGTTTCCACAATCATTTCACTACTTATCAGTTCTGCATTTTTTTTAAGTGCAGGAGTAAAGCTGACCTTTTCATAGAGGCTGATGTACAGGGAGAATCCATACATGTCTTTGAGATCCAGCTTGTCAGCCACAGTTTGACAGATTTCTGCAGACGTGCTGGCTGAGTCCAGATGTAGACTGACTGTACGGTCGTCCGTCAGAATCACAGACTTCTCTATGGGCTTCTTAGTCTTTGCAGCCTGTCAGCAGAGAGAAAGATGAGACTGGATTGAAATAAAGGAAAACGACCTAATAAGCAGTGAATTTCACTGCTTTCTGCAGCGAGGGATTCTGCTCTTTTGTCACAACACTTGAAAATCAGATTTTCAATGATCACAGGCAATGCAACAATGAACCTGACCGGGAAATGACTGTCAGTGCCGAGCAGAGGAGATACTGACAGAGAAAACATCATAACAAAACCAAAATAGTTTCAGGTATTTTCTTACCTCTAGCTCTATCCAACAAGGCAACTCTTTTCTTTCTCCATTGTCTACTGTACGATGCAGGCGCTCCACACAATATGCAGCATCACCTCTTGGCCCTCTGCGGAGAAAACCCTCCAGATACTGTGGAGCGGAGTGGAAAAGAAGAGGGTAAACATGGCTGTTTGTATATGTACATCATGAAACATACAGGCCCTGTTTTTTTCTACAACTGATAAACAGATTAACATAACAGTGATTCTCCTATTCGTCCATACACCAGGGGGCGGGGCCTCCTGCATGAAGCACCAGTGTTTTTCAGCATCTCAAAACACCAGTCTTCACTACTGGGTAAGCTGCTGCAGACTGACCTTCATGAAGTGGTCTGTTGGAGGGAAGATCCCCAGACAGATGGAGAGCAGGGTCCAACCAAGTACACGACTCTTCCTGTTCTTGTTGTTTACCAGCTGCTTGCAGATCTGACAGTAGATCTCATCACTAGTAAGAACAACGAGTGATTCACAAAGTGTGGGAGAAGTGGTAGAAGGTATTTACAGACAAATCAAAGTGAACGTACAGAGAAATACTGGAATAAAACAATACAAATGTTTCAAAGCTACATTCAAACACTTTATTTACAATAATAAACATTTTAGCATAGCTTCTTTTTAATGTTTTCAAGTGTTTTTGTGTTTTCTCTCTAACACAAATATATCTCCCCTGTACACACACATTACATAATGTGCAACTGTGTACAATGACATAGCGTTTTACCGTATGTCTCGCCTGGATAGACCGTATCCTGTGATGATGTGCACTTTCTCCAGGGCTGAGAGAGGCCGATCCAGCGTCGGACCTTCTCCAATCAAAATGTCCTCATCTTCTGTCAAGTTCTCAGGCTGTTAACATGACGACAATGAGAAGGATTAGCGTACAACACACAGGCGGAATAATAAACACTGTAGCAACGTTGGTGCTGACCTCCTCTGGGATCGCAGACGCTCTTCTGTTTCCACCTCCGTGCTTTTTCTTGTTCTTCCTCAGTATTTTCTGTCAGTTAAGACATGATGATTAGAGGGAAGACTGATGACTCATGTTTGACTTTCAAGCTGATCTTATGATATGATATTATGCAGCAGCTGTTTGCAGTGAAACTAGGAGAGTGTATTTGGTTCGCTACTATACTGAAGCACTGGATCTCTGCAAGTAGCTTTTAATGGTGCTAATTTTAAGGGGGGACACTACAGGTGAATAGGGTAAAAAAGTTTAACTAACAGATATCACCATGAAACATCCCAAGTTTATCACTCACATTAAGACAAAACATTTTTGTATTACAAGTTTTGTTTAAATATGTAAATGAGGCAATATCTAATAAAATATGCACTAATTTGCATACATTTCCAGAACCAAAATCTGAAAAATGAATAAAGCCCTTTTCAAAATTATTGTTTTATTTTGTTGACACATTAGAGTCAGACGTTTTTACAGAGGGGATTTTGGATATCTCTTTTTATCACTCTGTAAATGAGAAAATACTGTCATCACCAGCGCAAAAAAAAAATCTAATTTCGCCATGTTTTTAGGAATAAAATGTTGTATAAACTAGGCTTTGAATGATATATCAACAATCCCCTCTGTAAAAACCTATAGACAGGAACAAAACTGGAAGGTTTGGTGTCTGTAGGTGCTGCTGAAGTGGAGAATTCGGGCTCAGAGTGAATGAAAATGATCAGTGAATGAAAAAACAGTGTTTTTGCCTGTAGTGTCTCGCCTTAATGCTACTCTGAAGGGTTTCTACCTAATAAGACACAAACATTTAGATAAAGGCAAAAACACTCATTGAATTGAAATGTTCAGTACAGATTTATTACTTATCATGGCATCTATTGTTAATCAACTTTAATCCTGAGGCAGCAAAATGTGTGTAATTGTCTTTTCTGACTCTTTACCTGGTCAAGTCCCACCAGGTGGCTCAGCCTCCTGCCTTGCTTTTGAGGCAGCAGACGCGACATAATGCTGGACGCTTGAGACACTGTATCCAGAGACTTTGGCTCTGGTAGGTCCTCCATAAACCGCAGAATAATCCACCACACAGTCAGACATGCCTGTGGGGAGAATGAGAGGAGAGGAACTTGTGAGATAGAAGGTGTTGGAGGTGACGGTGAGAAGAGAGCTGCCTGTCCTCTTACCAGTGCATCGCCCTCATCGTCATGTTGCAGAAGGGGCTGCTTGAGTCTCTGGGTGAAGTGCGTATGAGTAGCGTTGCCCTGGAAGTTCAAGCTGCTGAACCTGGAGAATGAATACACGCTGGTGTCGCCATCAAACTCGTCCTGCTCTTCTTCATCTTCATCTTCCCGCAATGAGGTAGGGGTGCTTGACTTTGGGACCATGATTTCTGAATCGGAGCTTGAGTTGAAAAAAGAGGTTTCCTCTACTGGTTCTGGTGTGATCTGCCTCTTCTTGATAGTATAAAACAAACAACATAGATTAGCTGAGTAAAGTAAAAATAGGCCTATTATATATATTTTAGGATTTTTTTAAATATATTTTTTTAATCAATAATGGCGCAGATTAAAAAACAGAAGTATCATCTAACCCTGAAGTCTAATTCTGTTTTTTGTTCCACCACTTCCACAACAGGCGGCAGATCAAAGGAGTTCTCCTCTGAATCATGTTCAGACAGTGGCTCAGGCTCCGACTCGGGCTCCGACTCCTTGTTGGACTGGGAGTCGAGTCCTTGCAGTCCCCTCTGAAGCGCCGAGGCTATTTGCTCCTGCTCTTCTCTCCTCAGCTGTGAAGTGGCCTGTGGTGAGTTTGTGAGGAGAGAGAAAGACCCAGAGCAAAGTGTTCATATTATTCAGAATACACCTCTTTCTTGACATTCATCACTGCAAGGTGTTTGTCGTTTCAGCGCTCACATCATTCATCATCTTCTGAGCTGCCTTTCTGGCCAGCAGTCCTCTGGCGTGGGCCTGCAGCAGTATGGCCGCCTGTCTCTTCCGCTTGAAGCTCCTTCTCATCAAGTGGCGTCGCACCTGCAGTTAATCAGCACTCATTCATTATCTTATCATGAATCTTTTTGTGATGCAAATCAACTTCATAAAAAAGTTGTTTTCTCTGGAATAAAAAGCAGAACGGGTGTAACATACATTAATATAATTTAATACTTAAGAAAATATTAGTAATATTGATTTCAATAAAAGAAAAAGCAAATATAAAATGCATTTAAACATGTGGAATGCATCAGAAATGAATCATTTTTAATTATTATTAATCTTTAACGAGTTCCCATGAATTGTAATAAATGTAAAGTATATTACATGCATACTACAATATCTACTACATTGAAAAATGTCATATGTTCACTCTAAGCTAGTGCCCAGAGTACATGCCTGTGTCTGTATGGTGACTGCTGCTGCTCTCTGTTGTTGAAACAGTAACCGCTGCTTCCGACCGCGGATCTTTGATACCAGCCGGTCAAAGCCACGCATGTGCTAGATGGAGCAAGAGTGAAAACTATGACAAAGGTCAACTGACCTGAGATAAGTCTGAGTTATGACAGATGAACATGTTGTGTTTAATGTAACATTGTGAAGCATCAAACTTTTCTTTCCTTCACCTTTCTTGCCCTGTGAGCTCTCCAGTGCTTCTGCAGCACCACAACAGCTGCCCGCTTCTTCAGAAAAGACTTCCTAGAAAAGAGGTTCAACAAAGCCTTTAAGGAATAAACAACCACATATGCCACTAATGACAAATCATTTTCGGTTTTATGATCTCATTTCCTCTTGACTCATCTCAGAAACTGCACCTGTCTTTGTGTCCAAGCATGACCCTCTGGATCACCACGGCTACCCTGCTCAGCTCTTGCTCCCTCAGTCGTTCCAGGATGGCGTCATGAGCATCCTGCAGCAACATGATAAAAGACTAATTAATATTTCTTGATTTGTGAAGGAAAATCCTGACAATCGGATGTCATAATGTTCCAGGATTAAGTCATCCAAGGCTCATAAGCAGCGACATGATCAAAGTCAGCTGCAGCGCAGAGTAATAACTGAACAGTGCATAAAAAGAGAGAGCGTAATGTCAACAACAGATGTTAGAATCTGCTCTGCTTCATAATGCTGATATTTCTTTACAGTGCCAGTGAAAACTGTTTCAGCAGTGACGATCTGCTGAGTCATTACATCTTTCAAACATGGTTTGAGTTATACGTTTTCTTCACCTTCAGGAAAATCTTGGTGCTGCCTATTTTCCACTCATTCTCCCCTGTAATCACCATCTTGCAGATGGCTTCACAACAGGCAGCAGCTTTCTCCTGCAGAAACAATAAAGTCTTTATCTGAGTGCTGAAACAAGTCTAACAACAGTCCAAATTCCTCCACGGTAAAAGACAGGTGGAAGTTATCAATCTGGCCATCACAGTGTCGCCATCCTGTAGCAATAACCCATTAAGTTCCACAAATATGACAGATACATATTATGAAACATTCATGTCACGTGTGATCATCAACGAGGCGACATAACGACTAACTCTTTTGGGGTCACAGACGGTCGTCTTCAGCAGCACTCGGTAGCGCTTCAGGAATTCCTTAAATGTGTGGCGAACTGGGAATCCCAGTTTCCTGATTCGGATGGTGTCCATCATGCCGGAGTATCTCAGCTGACGCATGCACAGCTCTCTGTCAAACACCTGCAGCAGAAATGATTAAAGAGGCTGTGAATATTAAACCTGTGCATTCACAGCAGCAGCACCACTGCTTCAAATCAACCACCTGTATCACTAAGGCTGCTTATTATTTCAAAGAGGAGATATACAACTTCATCTAAATCTCTGGTTCAAACCAGACATGGTGAAGCAGCATTTAGCTGTGGTGCTGCACACAACTGGAACAAACTACCAGCAGAACTGAGATCAGCCCCAACTGTCAGCACTTTTAAATCCAGGTTAAAAACATTTCTCTTTTCACGTGCTTATAGCTGAGCTTTTTTTTAAGAACTTTTAACTTTATCTATTTTCTTCTTTGCTCCTGCTTTTAACTCTGTTTTTTGTTTTTATGCTGTTCTTTTTTTTTTATTTATGTTTTGTCTTTATATAAAGCACATTGAGTTTCCTTGGTATGAAATGCGCTATATAAATAAAGAGGCCTTGCCTTGCCTAAACATCATGCTAATGTGGCAGCACTAACATGCTGATGTTTACCATGTTTGCTTATTACTTAGCATGTGAGCATGCTAAGGTTTGACAGTTAGCATTTAACAACAAGTGAGGCCTGAATGTAATTAGTTTTACAGATATTTGGTCATAAAAAGTTAAGGGGGGCAGGTCCCAATATTTTAAGTTCATCCTGGGGACAGCATGAATGTGTGTTCCAGATTTGATCAATTCATCCAGTAACTGTGACCACAAAAGAGAATTAAATCATGGTGACAGTCATGGACAGCCATAAGGATTCCTCTCTGGGTGGCATAATATCAACCTGTCGGTTGTGCAATAGGAAACACAGGATTATAGTGGTAGAAGTAGCGTTCATCCTCTGGGATCACAGGTGTATAGATTTCATGGTGATCAATCTGAGATTTTTTTAAGTCCAGACTGTAATTTGTGAAGTGATGGACTGACTGATACTGTATCACTAGAGTCTACTATGGGTAAAAAGAAAAAAATAATATTTACTACCGGTAACTTCAAAGGGTGACTGAAGCCTCGCTGCCATTACACCAACATTGTACTTTACACTGGTGTTTACAGATTATACCCCAGGAAATGTCTTCTATTGGTTTATGACACACAACAGGAAGATTGTGTTGTTTATTCAGTGCAAGGGCAGATGGTGAGAGGATGATTGGAAAATGTACTTTATCGTCCTCAATTGCAGGCGTAACCATAGCGACATTATCACTGTTTCAGGAAACAACAGGATTCAAATCTTAATTTGTGTGCAGAGGCTATACAGTCCTTGCTGCAGCCGGCCCCGGTTCGATTCCCGAATCTGGTGGCCCTTTGCTGCAAGTCTTTCCCCCTCTCTCTGCCTCCCCGTTTCCTGTCTCTCTCAACTAGCCTATCAAAGCCCCAAAAATATACTTTAAAAAAAAGAAGAAAAAAAGGACATCTAAATTTGTATGAGTCTTCTTTCACATTTAAAGGGACAACGAGGAGTTTCTATTTGGTTATAAAAAAGTCTCACATTAATGTGGATGAATCTACGCTACCCACACTTGTTAATGGGCCCATTTTTGATAAATACTGTATATCGTTTTGCCTCTATCGTTATTTTGTTATTATTAGTGGTGGTGGAAATGCTGGTCGAGCCGACCAGCATTTCTTTACTTTCGGTTTCGCGGCAAGTCATGAGAATAACGCTGCCGAATCGCCGTTTCGGAACTACGACGGTATCTGATCGTCTTCGAACCTCTGACTTTAATTCTTGATGAATGAAAACATGAGTCTGTCTTGCGCCGGTCAAAGAATTTCACGGTGCGCGCGGAGGCTCATAAATGTAGTGTGAAAACGCTTCGCTTTTCCAAAACTCCTTGTTTTCCCTTTAATCAGGTTTATCTCCATCTAATTTGTTTATTGTACGTAATCGCCAGTAAACCCATAATAAAATAATAAGCTTAAATTTAACCATGTGATACAGTTCAGTTTAAAAATGCTAAACATAACCAGCACTGTGCGTTACTGTGTGATAGCCACACTGCAGTGGTTGCTCTTCTGTCACTCACCTCAGACTGCTTGTCATTGTTGGGTTTGAAGCAGCGGATGAAGAAGGGCTGGCAGGCAGACAGGGCCTTCATCAGGGAGTCCAGAGACTGACGGAACTGGCCGCTCAGCGTCGGTATCTGTTTACGTTTGTCAGCCTGGGCCTGCACGGATGACAGAGAGAAGACCAAACCTCAGCATGGACAAGCAGCAGCACAGTGACAACTCTGACACCAGCGCATATCCACTGTATCCCACAGTGGACAGGGAATAAATCTTGAATTACATCTTAAAATTTGGTTTTCTGTATGAAAACATTTGAAACAGGTAAAATAACTTTCCCGTTTACATGATAGTTTCATTTGAGAAAAGAAGACATAGCAACGTGAAACTGAATGAGATTCATACTGTACCCGTAGAGAGCTCTTGGGTGTCATGATGACCCTCTTGTTCTTCGCCATCTTCACCCCATTGTTTGAAAGCTCTCCCTGAAATATCTGATGAAGCAGCTTATTGTTGGACATTTCAACCGTCTTGATCATGTCAAAACTGACGGCGTCTCTGTTCTTTTCCAGGAACCCTTGACAAAAAGAAAAGAAATATATTTGAGCATCTGACGGCACAGTGTTCAGTCTTTAGTTGGGACGAAGTGCAAGTCGTCAGCGTACCACTGGACTCATAATAGACCACGCCTGCAAAGTGCCGGATCCCAAAGTTTGTGTCGTATTCTCCCTTTGAGGCGATGTAGGCCTTGTCTCCACCGTGCTGCTGGTTCATCTTGTTCAGCATGGTGATATCTGAGCCCTGCAACCCAACACATTTCAGTCAGAAGAGTTTACAGAAGAAAGGCAAGGTAAGGCAAGGCATCTTTATTTACATAGCGCATTTCATACCAAGGCAACTCAATGTGCTTTACATAAAGACAAAACTTTTTTTTTTTAAAGAACAGCATAAAACAGAATAAAAACAAACACAAAAAACAGAGTTAAAAGCAAGAGCAAATAAAAGAAAATAGATAAAGTTAAAAGTTCTTAAAAAGAGCTCAGCTATAAGCACGTGAAAAGAGAAATGTTTTTAACCTGGATTTAAAAGTGCTGACAGTTGGGGCTGATTTCAGTTCTGCTGGTAGTTTGTTCCAGTTGTGTGCAGCATAACAGCTAAATGCTGCTTCACCATGTCTGGTCTGAACTCTGTGCTCCACTATCTGACCTGAGTCAGTAGATCTCAGAGCTCTACTGGGTTTATACTCTACTAACATGTCATTCATGTATTCTGGACTTAAACCATTCAGTGATTTGTAGACCAGGAGCAGAACTTTAAAATCTATTCTGTAGCTGACTGGGAGCCAATGTAAGGTCTTAAGAACTGGGGTGATGTGATGTGATCTCAGCACCCCAAGGTTTCGGACTTGGTCTTTAGTTTCTAAAGACAGTGACTCAAGGTGTTTACTGACAGCAACCCTCTTCTCTCTATTGCCAAAAACAATGACCTCAGAAAGGATAGAACGACACATGCGAAAACAAAGCAACAACGCCACAACCTTTGGGAAATGGCTCTCCTCGTCGATCAGAGCCAGCAGGTTGCAGGGTTTCCCCGCCAGGAGCTCCAGGATGTTCTGATTGTTGCTGAAGTTGATGTTGTTCCACACGACGCCCTGTTTCAGGTACTCCTCCTGCTCCAGCTTGAAGATGTGACTCACAAAGAACTGCTGGAGCTTCTCATTGGCAAAGTTGATGCACAGCTGCTCAAAACTGTAAAACAACAAGTTGATATTTGTTGAGATTAAAGCAGTTGAGCTGTGGAGATGTGATGGACTCAGAGTGTGAAGAAGTGTCCTCACCTGTTACTGGTGAAGTTCTCAAAGCCAAAGATGTCGAGCAGGCCGATGGACAGGTAGGAGGACTTGGGCCGCTGAGCTAAGTTCTTATAGATGACACTGTTGATTTTCTCAACGATCCATATGAACAGCTTGTTGTAGATCGCCTAAGAGGTGGAAACAGTTCATAGCTGAGGTGGGGGATTTTTTATTTTTTATTTTTTTTACAATATTTTTTATTGATTTTTAACTTTTACAAGAAAAGGATGGATACATAATATGGTCCACAGGAATGAAAAGCAAAACAAGTAGACAAACAAAACAAATAATAATAATTAAAATAGGGTTCCCAAACTTTATGGAAGTCTGTCTGTTCTTAAATGTAATATGCATGTAAGGTACTCTAATGGCACTAGATCAAACACTACTCCTTGCCAGCCTTTAACAATTGGTACCCTGTCATTGATCCATTGTAACAGAGTATTCTCTCGCTGCATAAGTAAGTGTACAGTACAGCCTCTTATTATGTTTAGATGTTAAACGACAATTTGGGAGGCCCAGTATAAGAGACACAGGGTCCATCTCCAGTTTTAAACCAAATATCTTCTCCATTTCAGATCAGTACATTAGACCAATACATTTGTTTTCGACATGACCAGAAACAGTGAGTTAGGGTACCAATTTCAATCTTGTATTTAAGGCAAGTGGGTGAGAGAGTCGGATTGAAATAATGTCTACGGTTGGGAGATATGTGCATTCTGTGTATAACTTTTAACTGCATTGCTTGGGCACGATTACAAACTGAAATTGACTTAGCATATCTCCAGACATTCTTCCATTATTCATCATCAATTATGATATTTAGCTCCTTCTCCCATGTGCCTTTAAGCTTCTGCAACTTATTTGGGGTCGCGAGATACATACAGTAGCTTTACACAGTAAACTTACAGATATCTCTCTATCTGATAAAAATATTAATTCTCAACAGGAGAACTTTCATGGTTCTCAACTAACGTAGTACTATGTAAGACATAGTGCCTTATCTGCAAGTAATGAAAAAAGTCACATCTGGGGATAGAATATTTGAGGTGGGGGATTAACTGTAAACTTGTGAATGGTTGCCTCTGATTCCTGGATCTTGTGCAGTTGGAATACTTCCTTATCGAGTGTAATACAGCAATTGACATTTATAAGGTATGAGCTCTTTAATCTAGGGTCAGCATCCAATAAGGAAATGACAACATGTTGATTTATTGTCAGTAGCTGGGTTTCATTACCTTGACGAAGGCGTCTCTGCAGTCGGCGGCCTGGTCAGAGCTCAGGGGTTTGGTCACCCTCTCCTTGGTGGTCATGAAGCTCCGGTGGGTCAGACTGGTGGACAGACCAGACTTCTCTACCTGCACACAGCAGACACACCAACAAAACTATTTAATGTTGTTTACTGCTGAAGAAGTTAATACCGGTAGATGACAGATGAAGAGACCGACCTCCAGGAGAGACGCCGCCATGTTGAAATGTTCCGACTTGCTGACAGCACTGGTTTCCAGGTTGTTCTGAGTGGTGGCTGATGGGGACACAAGATTAGGATCAATAATAATCAATTATAGTTCATTTTGTTAGAGAAGTCAACCAAGAAATGATATCATAATGAGAGTTTTATCTTAAGTGTATTTGGATGAGTGGTAGAAATGCAATTCAGCAATGTACAATTTTGAGGTACTTCATTTATTTTTTTATTTTACTTTTTATTTTTCCATTAATTTTTAATTAATATATACAGCTCTGGAAAAAAAGACCACTCCACAATTTTCTTAATAAATCAGCTCCTCTACAGCCGTTTATAGCAACACAAGCTCACCTCACTCTACCTAATGAGGCACTGATCAGGTGACCAACTGAACCAAGTCATATTTAATGAAGAAGATAATAAAAAACACTGCTGCCATAAAAAAAATTGGTGTTATTCCTCCAATGTTGATTTCTGGACTCTTCCCAAGTGTTGTTTAAATATGAATAACTTGTTTTCTTTGCATTAGCATTATTTCAGGTCTGAAGTCACTGCATCTTTTTTGTTATTTTGACCGGTTGCCATTTTCTGCAAATAAATGCATGACAATATACGTATATATATATATATATATATATATATGTATTTCAAATGTGGGAGAAATGTTGTCAGTAGTTTATAGAATAAAACAAAAAATTTTAATTTTACTCAAACAAATGCCTGTAAATAGTAAAACCAGAGAAAATGATCATTTTGAAGTGGTCTCTTAATTTTTTCCAGAGCTGTATATATATAAATATATTTTTTATCTATATTTTTACATATAATCTATACATTTCATCCTAAAGCCCTAGACTGAGCATCATACTGATACTGTGTATTAGTACCATGTCCTTTTACTGAATTCAGATGTGTGACCTCTGAGGTTCAGAGCAGAGGAACCTGAGGTGATGCTCTGCTGTTGTAGCTCATCCACTTCAGTCTTCATTGCGTTAGTGAACAAAAGATTTTTTTTCCTTTACAACAGAGTGGTTATCTGAGTTATTGTACATCCCTCCAGTCTGGCTGCTCACCTCTGACCTCTCTTATCAACAAGGTCTTTCTGTCCTAAGAGCCAATGATCTCTAGATGAGTTCTTTCTCAGTAAAACTCATTTGGAGCTTTTGTGGGTGATCTCAACATATTTAAAGCGAACATATTAACTGAGGCTTTGACCTGTATTTACATGATTAGGTGAATTTCAGTGGTGATTGGCTGAGCAGGTAGCACAGGTGCCCAGTAGGTGTACTACTACTCCACTACACTTAACTTTTTACTCCATTACACAGATGTAACAATTGGGTTGTGTACTTTGTCATTATATACAAAACCTCTGCAGAGCTTGTAAAACACAGCCCATTACAACACACATTAAGCCCCTCCCCCTCCACAACCAGCTGCAACTCAGAAATTCTGCTGATACATTAATACATTACCAATTAATGTATAAATGAATTGCAATATAACAATTATAGGAGCCATTTTTTAGTATGGTTTACTGCTAATAATTAACTTCATGAAAATGTTGTAGATGTATTTTACATTGTGGAGGCTGATTACTTCCTCCAGTACTACTTAAACTTTTTGAATAAATGAAATAATTAACAGATTTTTACTGAAATAAAACATAAATGCAAACAATAATAAAAAAAAAATGCACATGCTGACCCTCGAAGCAGACGTTTCCCAGGTGTAACATGGCTGCCAGCAGCTTGAGGATTTCCTGCCGCTGGGTTTCTGAGAAGGTCAGGATTTTCATGGCCAAGCAAATGCGACTGTAGTCTTTGGCATCGTCCCTGCCGTCACAAACGATACAGTCGCCCTGCGGCAGATGAAGGGGGAATTATTAACAGTATGAACAGGATATGTAATTTGTTCAATGTGACAAAAAGGAGCTACTGACAGTTATTTTAATACCTGAGTAAGAAATGTGTATTCCTGTGTGTTCCCAAGCCTCAGAGCTTTTCTCTCCTCTGCTGTGATGCCTGCCAGCATGCAGTAGAAGATGTGGTAGTTTCTCTCCTCCACTGCCTGAGGTGGTGGATTAAGAATGAAATGTTATATTCAGAGATGGACAGAGTACTCGACCCCAGTACTTGAGTAAGAGTACAAATACTACTAGTCAAAATTTACTCCGTTACAAGTAAAAGTAGCTCAGTCGACATCTTACTTGAGTAAGTACCTTTAAAAGTACTTGCTTTTAAAGGTACTTAAGTATCCAAAAGTACATGCTTTTAAATTTACTTTAAGTAAAAGTAAGAGTAAGAGTACATTTCTTATTTTTCACATCAATGAATTACTATATTTTTTTCTAAATGAATTTAAGGACCTTTTAACTCTTGTTTCTGAGAATTAACTCTTTGAAACCACCTGCACTGATGTGCTGCTTTTAGAACCACAATGTTATAAATCTGCAGAAACACAAATAAAATGAATGGGATCATAAGAGGACAGCAATTGTCATTTTCACGTTTTACACCCCCCCCCCCCCCCCTCACACAGCTTGTGTCCAATAGTATTTTAGAAAAAAAAAAAGAGCAGACCTGAAAGTAACGAGTACTTTTCAGCCTTTCTAGAAATTAACTTGAGTAAAAGTAAAAATATTCGTCTTGGAAATGTATTCAAGTAAGAGTAATAAGTACCAAAGAAATCTAATACTCAAGTAAAGTACAAATCCTCTGGATATGTACTTAAGTACAGTACTCAAGTAAATTTACTGTGTTACTGTCCACCACTGGTTATATTATAAACTGAAGGTGCTTGAAAGAGATCATCTCTGTCAAATGAGTGAACACGGTCAATGGGCCGGTGAGAATCTGCTGCCCTTGTTGACACTGATAGCCTGTTTATATCACATGGCCTGCTATAGATAATGTTTTTACAAGTTTACAATAAAGATCGGCCCTGTGGACAGATAAGAGGGAGGTTTGTTTGGACGGAGCTGCCTCACCTGATGGCACACACGAGACTTCTCCAGAAGATACTGCTCCACACGAGCTCCCTCGATCACTCCGTCCTTATTGAAGAATATCTCCAGGTATTTACCAAAGCGACTGGAGTTGTCGTTGCGGATGGTTTTAGCATTCCCAAAAGCTGAAATAAACAGGACAGAGATCAGTATATGTGTGTCAAATAAATGTCTTTGTTTCTATTGTATGTATGTATATATGGTGCGTTTATGGAATAGGATACTAGGATTAAATCGTAACAGGATTGCAAGAAAAATCTTTGAGTAGGACACTCTGACTAATGGGACATGGGATAGGGACATATATGACATCTTGCTGAGAGCTGGATATGAAGACCGTTATTATAACAAAGAGAAAGTTGAGATTAATGTATTAAAAGAAATTATTTTTCAACAAAATAAAGATAGATGGGCATTAGATATTTGGGGTAAACCAAAACTGCGTACTTACTGTGAAATAAAACAGGTATTTGGTCCAGAAAACTATGTTTTGTATAATTTGTCTAAAAAGAAAAGATCCCTGTGTGCTCAATTGAGAGCTGGTATATATGTCGGCACAGCAGAAGACGATAGAATTTGTAATTTATGTGACATCCAAGAGGTGGAGAATGAAATTCATTTTGTGTTCTACTGTCCTTTCTGACTCTATAAGACAAAAATTGTTTAGTAAGGGAGATCCAAATAATGAATTTGTGTGGTTAGACGATGCTGAGGGTTGGGTTGGGCAACGAGACGAAGAGCGATATATAGTATAGTTGAGTACTGAAAGTAATCTGAAATTATTTATTTATGTCACACCTGTGTGGCAGGTAACACCAACAGGAAGGACTGTCTAGTCTTTGTTTTTGTATTTGTTATTGTGTCTTGTAATCTCATATGGGATGGGCCACAGTGGTGGCATGACACGAAAATAAAAAATTCATTCATTCATTCATTGTATGGGCTCATTTCTGAGTGTGTTTTTTCTACATTTCATACAGTCTCACCTTCTAGTATTGGGTTGGACTCGAGGATCTGTTGTTCAGTCCTCTGCTCAGACAGCTCCCCGCTGATAGCTACCAGGTACTGCAGGATCAGCTTAGTGCTCTCCGTCTTCCCTGCTCCTGACTCCCCGCTGAGATGAAAGCACAGTGAATGATTTATAGTGATTGAAAGGTAACGTCCAACATCATTTCTTACACCCGGGGAGGCGGGCTACAGTTAAGAGGCACATCCTGACTGCCTGAATGAGATATTCTTCCTGACCTGATGATGCAGCACTGGTTCCTGAGGTGGCGTGTCATGTTGAAGTAGCAGGACTCAGCGATGGCGAAGATGTGCGGCGGGAGCTCCCCGAGCTTTCTACCATGGTACAGCCTCACCTGAAGCCAGGACGTCAGAGCAGACACATGAAGCACAGCACGGCCAGAGATTCAGCTGCTGCTCGTATGACTCAAGTTAATTCAAGCAGGTCTCACCTGGTCAGCTGAATATAGAGGAAAGTCCTGATACGGGTTCACCGCGACCAGAACAGAGCCTGTGTAGGTCTAAAAACACAACACTGAAGTTAAAAGACTGAATCAATAAATAAAAAAAAGACTGGTTAAAATCTATCTGCTTTTAATTTATTCCCTATTCTATCTGGATGTGCCGTTAGTTTTGTTTTTATGACTCTGGCTGTGAAATATAGGTCTCTGAGATGGGCAAAGTGAGTATAAGACACTTTTAACACATTAAAATGCAATATGTTCAGGTTATAATGTCTTAGGTAAGAGTGAAAGTCATTTCAGAAAAACATTATCTTAACCCCAAAGGTCCATTAACCATTTTCTCTCCAGAGATTTCAACTGCATCTCTCAGCATTGCCCATCTAATGGGGTTTCAGCCACATGCTCCAATGATTGAAGATAAATCACAACACAACAAATAAGATAAGAAATTTTAGTTCAAGGTAAATGATGGTATAAATAAAAACTGAGGTCTCTAAAGCAGGAGAAGCTCTAAAAAATGATTCCGACTTTAAATTTCATGTAAGAAATGGCAGTAAAGGGGAATTGTGGACAAGAAGACAAGATTTAGATGAATAAAAGATAAAGCTGCTGCACATCTTCTGGGCAGAGAGGCAAAAATAAATGCTCCCATGTGACTGCAGAGGGGCTGCAGTCATTCTGAAAGCAAGACAGATGAAGTTAAATATGAGCTCCTTTTGGCCACATCACCAAAAAATACAGAGCTGCTTTCGGGTTGTGTGGCAGCCAGCAGCAAAAAAACAAAAACAAAAGAATACATCTCACAAAATATGAGAAAACTCTTGATGCACATGTCGAAAAGTTCTATGACAGGACAGAAAACCTCACAGCAAAGACCTGGATTTAAAATATCTCAGAACTTTAAAAATGATCTGCAAGGAGAGCCGAGTGAGAATCCCTAAATCAAGAACAGACAGACTCTTTGCTGTAACAAAAAAAAAAAAAACATTTGCAAGCTGTGATATTTGCCAAACAGATGGTCAATGAGCACTGAGAAATGTGCCAACACTTTTGTGCACACCTCATTTATTTTTGATTTGTCTCTTTTTATAAATTGGTGAAATAAAAAGTAGTGGATCAGAGCGAGAGTATTTCGGTGTGCCTCACGTAGATGAGTCCTTGTTTGTGTCGGAGCAGCAGGTTTCTCAGCAGACCGGCCTCGGTCATGTCCACCAGCTTGATCATGTCGTCCACACCCTCCACTGACGTAGGGTGCATGATCTTGAGAGAAGTTTCCTGCTCCGGGGACAGACTCTGCTCCTAGGACAGGTTGTTCAGAACAGAAATAAAATCAGTGTTGATCCCAGACTCAAGCTGTTACTCTGATGCTCAGTACAAACAAGGCTTCAGTTTGACTGGGCAGCAGAGGGCCTTTACCTTTCCCTCATCGTCCACCAGTAACCGCCGACCACTTGGTGTTACTTTGATCCTGGCACCGATGGGCACCCCGACATCCGAGTCCACCCACACCCACTCCCCCTGAAACATGAACATACAGTATTAATAAAACCACTTAGTTTTTCTTTACATTGTCTTTGAGGATACAGGATTTACGATGGGATTACTTTTATTAGTTTACAGTATTTCCTTGAACAGACGGCTACTCAGGGCAACGTGACATTCGTTCCAGGAACAAATACATAACTTGGGGATTTCTGGTTAGTAATATTCTGATCAATACAAAGACAATCCTCGTAAAATCCACAGCAGGTACCGAGGGACTTCTCTTCAGCCTTACCTTTCTCAGCATCACCGATTTTCAGCTTTACTGCCTAAACACAGAAATCCATATGAGTTGTAGTTTCCATCACAAAAGAGGGAATGACTCACAATGACACTTTTTTGCTCATCAGCATTGTAACATTATAAATTATTCTTATAAAAATAACACTTTTCTCTTAATTGGCTGGGTTCACTCAACCAGTGCGACTGGTTATGGTGAACAAAGGTCACACCATAAATAAATAAATACAAATATTTGATGCAACATTGACAAAACAGTTAAGAGATCAGTCAAACAAACCTTTTAACAGTGATCTTCATTCATTCCAGTCTCTTCCAGTCTTGACGTCGCCTTCTTGCTCCTGGCTCGGTGTGAAGGAGGAAACACTGATCTGCTCCAACCAACACTCTGATTTTATGGCACTTTGAACTTTGAACTGAATGGGAAGAGAAACTGATCAACACGCAAGGTGAATATCTGTCTTCTCATTGTGGGAGTGTCTTCTTGGCCCCATTGGTTATAATAACATGATTATTTATAATAATCATGTAAGTATAATTTAAGTATTAGGGTATCTGTAGTGCTGGGAAAAATCTATATTACAAGTCCTCTAGAGAAGCTTGATATGTGCTGTCAGTGTTAGACTTGTTGATCAGAAATGATTCTGAAACTAGTTTCGAGCATATCAGCACATCCACATGTATTAATCAACATTTTACATAAATGACCTTGGGTGAGTCAGCCATTGGCTGTTGTAATATTCATATTCAGCCTTTGGACCCTGGCTGTCAGGCTGAGGAGACACTGCGGAGCATCCCGCAGACTCTCACTGCAATAAAGATGGAAATGCAAGATTGAATCAAGAAAGAACCAGATTTACTCCCTGAGAGACTTAATCATCTCTGTGTGGCCCTTATCATTTAAGCCACGGTCTGTGTAATATACCATAGGGGTTCCTTAGTTGCGGATCAGTCAGTAAATTAACTATAATAACATTTTCCACACTGCAAATTTCTCTTCTGTGACGGTTAAAAATTGGACTTGAAACCACAAAGGGAAACCTTCTTAACAGGAAAATGTGAGTTATCTGTGCCACTATAAAATTAAAGTCATTAGGCTGTAAGAGTTTAAAGTCAAAACGGTGCACGTGGCTGAGCTGGGAGTCGCCGCTGCTCGCTCACTTGCGTCAGTGTGTTGGGCACTGATAAGGAATTCCCTCAGACACCCAACGCTTCATCACTCCTGCTGCATCGCTATCGGTGACGTCCTGCAGCTAAGTCAGTCCAGCAGCACTGGCTCTGGTGATGAAGAGTGGTGATGATGATAATCAATGAGACTGGATACAGAGATTAACTTCTTAACTGCCTCTTCAGGTTGTTGCCTTCATCCACCACCGATCTGACTCATCCTTAATCATACACTGAATTTTGATGACAGTTTTTTGTGACAGTATAACATTAAAACGACATAGAATTAACACATTTTTCTCCATAAATGAAAAGTTGAGTTTGTAACCAAAATATTAAACAGTTTGATTCAGTACACTCGAGATACAGATGGTTGTTTTAAAGAAAATGAGAATGAATGAATTTGAGAAACCCTGAACACCGACAGATTATCCACTTAATTCAACAGTAAAAATGGAGCACTTCTATGTCCACGTGATGAACTCATGAATTTAAATTTTTTACACCCGTCCTGCTCAACTGGAGCTTTATTGTCATTCTTCTATTTATATACACAGAGCCGGCCCAAGGCATAAGCAAACTAAGAACCTGCTTGGGGCCCCCTGACTATGGTGGGGGGGGGGCAAAAGGCAAGTAACTTTTTAAAATTGTAGTGCGTAACTTTTGTCGATCCTTAGAGAAACACTGCGTAATTACAAAAAACTCTAATTATTGTTGCATTTCAAATTGTTGTTGCAGTATATTTAAAACCAAAAAATTTAAAGAGCAGATGATGTGTTTACAGTAAATGCATTGTCTGTTGATTTATTTTGTTACTTTTAGTCGACCTAGATGACATTCAGTATCCCAGTATATCAATTTGAAAATTAAATGTAAATCAACTCCAGGCTGCACTTTTGCCGAATTTGGCGCCATTTCAGAATAAAAACCATAGATGCCAGGATATGATGATCAGAGTAAAAACAAATAGTATTATTGGCAGTAATAGAGGGCACCAAAATAAATATTTAGTGAAGGGCCCCATGGAGGCTTGGGCCGGCCCTGTATATACAACGTACACTGTAGAACGAAATGTTGTTACATGTGGTCTAAGGTGCAAGACCTGTGCAACGACACAGGTGTTGTGCAGATAGCCACTGCTCTCCAGCTGCTGGGGGAAACATCTGGCTCTTCAGCAGCTGGCTAATAGCTAAGTGTCTGTGTTATGTGGAGCTGGACAGGAGGAGAAATACCACATCCTCAAGCATGAGGACAAAAAGCTTGACCTAGTATCATTTCACTGAAGGTGACACATACGGCACGTGGATTAAGGAGGTGGAGTCACCAGCTGTGACATAACTCACAGGCCAAATCAACGATACGCTCTTACACTGGGTTACAGGTGATTATTACTAGACACTCCTTGGTAATAAATGAACACACTATCTGTGTTTATACAAGCTATCAACCACACAGAAGGGCAGAGCCACAGATGAGTTTGCTGCAAGTCATCAGTAGCAGGGGTCACTCACTGATTTGGGTATGGTTAACTTATGATGCGTATTCCCCGCCTCATCTTCAGGGACTACACTGCCCCCACTAGAGTTTACTTACACTAAAGCTGCTGCCAAGAGAAAAATAAATCCACAATCTGAGTCAATATTTTCCCAGTGTGTGTTTTTATTTACCTAGAGATAAAGGCAACTGCCTATTGCTGTGTATACTGGCTAAGCAGGGAACAAATGCACTTTTGAGTATTGACCAGAAAGGGAGTTACAGTAGTAGACAGTATACTTGACTTTACTAGACTCAAAGACAAAGGTGGACTTTTTTTTTTTCATCCCTAATCACAAAAAGACACATTTAAACAGTACAACTACTTTCTGGTTTAAAAATACATTTAAAGCTCATGTCACATTCCCTTTGTCCATGTAACACAAAAATAACTTAGAAGTATTAGCTGGTTATCTTCCAAAAATAATCTGGCAGACAAGAATTAAAACAAATAATTGTGCAGATGTAGCAGCTAATTTCTATGAGCACATGGCACTATTCGATCAGAATCAGACTAAAGAGGCGTACTGACCGACTCCGGTAAAGCAAAGGTGGAAACCACATCTGTTTTTTTTAAATGTGCAGCTGCACTGAAAATATGTCCAAAGTTTGTTAGATTTAAAGTAAGGCTGAAAAATCACAGACGTTATTAATGAGGTTTAGGCATTTTAAAAAATGGACAAACAGTTGGAAGCATTTGAACCAACATAAAATTAATGAGGATTTTAAGGCCACAGCCCATTTTCAGCAGCAAGTCACATTCAAGTCATTCCTATGTTTTAAATTAAAAACAAAAACAATGAGTTGATAAATGATTTTTTGGCCTCATTCGCACAATTCAGCTTAGACCAGAAACATGTGTCAGTTCCTCCATGACCTCCTCATTTTAAGAATTTAAATCAAAGTTGTCTGGGAGCTCGACTGTGACATGAAGGGCCTGAAGCGACCGTCCATGTGTCGAACAAGAGAATCACTAAAGAAAACTCCTCCTGCTTAAAACACTATAAATACACTCTGGCAATTATAAAAACTCCTGGGTGACACATGGCCAGTGCTATTTTGTTCCTATGTTACTATACTTGTTCTGTGAAACCTTTTCCTTTCCTATTACTGCTACATGAGAAGTGTTTTAGCTCGGCTGTGATCACCACAGGTTACATCACAATCACCACACCCAAACATAGGCCAGTTAGTTAAATACTCTAGTATGGATTTTCACTATTGTTTGCAAACTCAAGCTAACCAGGAAACCAGGTATTCATATTAAACTGAAAACAGTTATCTAAAAAATAAGTTTTCACACATTAGACTGTGTAACAATTATATCACATTAAAACTGACCTCATTAGGTCAATAAATCAACAGCAAAATAAAACTGATTGCTGCCTTTAGTCGTTTCACAGTCAGACCTGAGGCCACATTCAGTTTGAAATCCACACTGGGTTCGATAAAAACTGCAAAGTCTGTTCATGAGTGGCTTCATTTAGGTCTAAATTGATTATATTTTATAATTAAGTTTAATTTGATAGTTTTAACCACATTTTTGCTTTAAACCACTTACTACGAAATCCATACATGTGATTTAGCTTATTTAGCTAGTAATGGTAGAGCAACCAATACAGCCCTGATTGCTGTGATGGATAAATGTTGACTGTATTTAATGTCAGTGAATAAAAGAAAAACTGGGAGGTCAGACTTTCACAGCAAATCAAAGAAATACTGGAGAATGAGCAGCAGTTGTGTATGTATGGTTTTTTTTTGTAGTAAGTGGCTAAAACATGAAAAATCACTGTAGAGATCCTAGATCAGCCTCAGCAGGATTTACAAATGAAATCTGACCCTGATCTGATCAGTGACATCCTGCATACCACAGTAACACTACATGTCAAGTCTATCGCTTAACAAAAGAAAAATGTGCAATTCCAAATTTCCCTACGTAAGTGTTTGTGTGCTCATGTCAGTATTTATGATGCGGTGTCGTCAGGCCTCTTGAGCACTGCGCTGTATTTCATGGGAGCGCCGTCGGCTTTGAGCTGCACCTCCACCAATGTGAAGATGGAAATGACCTGTAGAGGAAACAACAGATGATGAACATGGCAGCAAACACTGACACATTCAAACCTGCTGATAACAATCACAAAACACAGCTAGCTAGTCAAGTACCTTGTGCAATGACAATAAAGGTTCTATCTATCTTAAGAACAATCAAAGGTCTAATACTTAGAGTATAATACATGGGTAGTTTAATATAGATGTTTATCTGTGCTCAATAATTTCCATGTATTATCAAACCAATGATTAAAGAATTGGGTTTTATTATTACAGGACTACCATATCTGGGATCATCACCCACTACAAAACCCTTCCATCTCTCTGCATTTTCATTTCTACTTCTACTACTTTCTACTTCATTTCTCTCACCTGCTCCACTGGAGCCATCTCTGCGTCCTCTGGTATCCAGACCAGAGTCAGCTCTGATTTCTTCCCCACCTTACGATGGTGAAATGAGTTCAGGCCCGCGACAGACTGAAGGTGGAAACAGACGGGTTCAAACGAGATTGTCACTTTGAACTAACACTGCTCTGTCAACTTGTTGGACGGTTTCGTTTCATGCTGTCGACCATCGCCTTCACCTCCTCGACAGTTTTCTCAAAGTGAGAGACTTATTTTTTAGTAAATAAAGTAAAATTTCGGAAGATGAACTGCTATGATGCACTGAAAGCCAAGAACATCTCTTATTATGTTACCTGCATAAGTTTGGGTTTTCAGATCATAAAAGGATACATTTAAAATCCCTAAAGTGAAGAAAATGTATGCACATGTTTATATATAACTATAACTGAACTTGCTTTCTGCAAACCTAGTTCTGTCTTAAAAGCAGTACTGGTTATGTACAAATGTATACATTTATAAAGCATTCCCTGTTAACTTTGTGAGGGGCAGCTGACCTTGCAGTAGATGCGTTTCTGCACTCCGTAGCGGAGAACCAGCACATCAAAGGACTGATCCAACACTCCCATCACCATGGCCTCAGAGTCCAGGGGGCCGCACTCCTGTGGAGAACAGACTTTTGAGTTACATTACAGGCATCAGGCTGGATTTCTGGACACACTTTCTTTAGCTGAGCAGACTGGACAAGCTCCAACTGCATCTCACCCGGTGTCAGAGCCATAACAAAGAATTTTTTAAATGAAGAAACTATGGATACAGCAGAAATGTATGTTTTCATGTTGTTTTCTGGTTACTCACCTTTACAAACACTCCAAAGAAGAGCTCAGAGCTGAGCTCCTGCACTCTCTTGGACACCGTCTTCTTGTCGTTACAGTGTGATGCCTGTTTTTGGACTTGTTTTGTTGACAGCCCGAGGTGAGGCCCACACTCTGTATGCAAGCAATGAGTGGACAGGCATGAACATAACGAGCATGAGCCACAACACATAAATAATTCACACCGATTTTTGACACATATGGTGGGAGCAGACAGAGTGCAGAAACAACGGCAGAGGAAACAGGACGAACAAAACATCAACATCAGGTCTGAGGCTGCTCTGTTCTTCTCTAAATTAAAAACAAGTTGTGTCCTGCAACAGTCAAATCATTGTTGGTAACAAACAACATGTTCTGTTTTTCATTTCAGTGTGTGTGTGTCTACAAGAGCCTCTTTATAAAGAGGGTACTCACTGAGGGAAGAAGCCAGCAGCCGGTGCACAATGATGTCAGCGTAGCGTCTGATGGGCGACGTGAAGTGTGTGTAGAAGGGAACGTTGAGGGCGTAGTGCTTAAAAAGTGCCTCGTCTGTCACTTCACCTGTGCAGAAGTACAACGCCATCTGGAAAACACCAACAACCCAGGTTAAGTATGGAAACTCATCCAATATATAACTGTATATATTCTAGGAATTAATTATCATCAGTATATAAATACTAAAATTTGACGTTAAAGGGCCAGTGTGTGGGACTTAGTGCCATCTAGAGGTGAGACTGCGGATTGTAACTAACTAAATAACACTACGCTTGGTGCGGAGGAGAACTATGGAGGCCTTAAGGTGCCAAAAAGTGAGGAATCGTTAGTTTGTCCTTTCAGGGCTACTGTAGAATTATAGCAGCAACCCAACACCTATGTAGATATGAGGGGCTTGTTGTAAGACAACAAAAACAGAAGAGTTAAGTTTCAGGTGATACTACACCAGTGAAAACACAATTGTTATATCCTATTCCATTTGTGCCATAGATCGCTGTAAATACTACACACTGGTCCTTTAAAGTTTGTAAATCTCTCAACCCCACACAGCTTAAAGCTTCAGGAAAACACTACACTAAGTGGACCAAGCTACTAACCTGCATGGGTCTGGAGCACATGTGGGTGAGGACTTCTTTCCTGGCACTGGAGTACTCATCATCACCAATTGTAGTGTTGAGACTCTTCTGCAAGTTGGACACAAGGAGGAAAAACGGTATTTCAATCATTATACTTTCAGTTATGCATTTACACGACTTTGAATACGGCAGTAAAAGGTTTCTTCAATTACTGGGAAATGAAAATGTTCACATAAACCACAAAAAAAAAGTATGGCTGAGAGGTTCCACTAAAACCTCAACTACTGGTTTTCATCTCCTCTCTGTGATCATACTAAAGCTGGCAAACATTAGGAGAAGCAACTGAAACCGTATCACATTGACAATTTAAATGTTAAACGTAATTTTGAATTAATTTGCTTGAAGACAGTCTTAAAGCTCAGCAGAGTGAACACAACACTTGCGCCTTTTAATATTTGGATTCAGGGCAAAACAGACTGTTTGGACACTGGACTATGTCTTCATTATGGGTACTGACATGCAACGCTCCTGCAGACGACAGGTCGATGTTGATACCCAACTGGTCACACAGCTCCTGCAGCTCGTCCACCATCTTGGTTTTTGGTGGAGGGTGACGTCTGAGCAGGGCCAGCTGAGGGAATTTGCGGTAGATGTGGTTGGCGGTGGCGATGTTAGCCAGCAGCATGAACTCCTCCACCAACCTAGAAAACAGAGTTATGGGCGGTGGTGAAATGGCCAGAGGATGAAAATAAGGAATGGGAACAGAGGAAGCCTGATATTTGCCCACTCCAGATTGATCGAAAAACACAGGTGTTCATTTGGGAAGAGAAAAGCTACAGATACATGTACATGTGAGGAGGGTTTGTTACTCACTTGTTACTGTCTCTGTACTGGTAAATATAGCAGCCTTGAGGCATCATCGTCTCTTTGTCCAGAGTGAAAGACAGTTTCAACTGAAAAAAGAAAACACACAATTCATGTAGAGAAAATAATGTTAAAAAGCTAAAAACTGAACAATCTGAGTTAAGTTTGCTGCTAGATTTTTTCATTTGGTCACCTCAAGCAAGTTTGTTTAATCTCTTTCAGTCCACTGTTAAGTTTTCTTTGATTATTGTGAATTTGTTTGAACACTGCACGCTGCACAGAATTAGTTTCCCACGTCTTATTTCTTAACCGTGACAGGAAACTTAACCTAAACCAGATGAACAGAGATCATAAAAATATGAAACAGAAGATGAGCTAAAATGAAAATTACAAATGTACTCTACTCTGTGTCACATTATTGCAATACGTTACAATGACAGACAATTGTGTGATTAAATCGGAGACAATTCACTTGATTTCAGGCCACATTTTATATATTTTACTAATGACTAAATGACAGTTTTCCTACTTAGATTCTTCCAATAATAAACTTTTCCTTTAGTTCATCACAGCCCCCTAAAATTTTAACTGAAATGAGGAAGTCTTTTCTTATAAGACAAGTTCTGAAAATTCCAAACTTTTCCAGATCCACACATGACTACATTTGGATTTGTTGATTGGATAAGAGTTATGGATCATCGCTTTCTGACATTTCTGTCATGCACCACTGTACATTGCTTACATAAGACAGGCAGCACAAAATCAACAATTACCAGACATGTGGGACTCACCTGGTCCAGTCTGAGCGCTCCACCTGAGAAGCGCTGAGCTCGAAGGTTCTTGGCAATAGAGTGCAGGTTGAGCACGGCCTGGTGGATCTCATCAATCGGATGCACGGGGTCCACGGGCGGCAGCTCCTCAGCTGAGAACATCTTCTCGGGGGCCTTGATCATGCTCTGAGCGTGGTCGTAACTCAGCTTCACACAGGAGCGGATCACTGAGCGGCCAAACCACTCGCTCAGAATCTGCAGGGTCGGGGCAAATCGAGTGACATCCGATGAAACGAATCGGAAAAACAGAGAATACGGCATCAATTTCAGCTCAATCAATCATCCGTCAGTTACTGCTCTTCTGACAGGTCCATGAATTTTTAATGATCGTACCTTCCCCTCGGGTGTGATTTTCCAAATGACTGAGAAAGTGAGTCTGTCTGTGAGCGGGTTGAGACTGCACAGCTCCTCACAGAGCAGCCGAGGTAACATAGGAATCACCTGGACGATGAGGAAATATATGAAAAAGATGAGTACTCCATCACACCCCAACATCTGTATGGTCAACTAGTGGGTTGAAACATGAACACATATGAAGCAGCCCATTATTTCTGAAAACAGTGTTAGGGAGTATTCACCTTTTGAACCATGTACACGCTGGTTGCTCTTTGGCTGGCAACGGCATCCAGAGTGTTGTTCTCCTCCACAAAATAACTCACATCAGCAATGTGGACACCAACCTCAAAGTTGCCTGTGATGAAAATATTCATTAGTGAAAAATACTGTAACCAATACCTCCTTAAAAGGATACAATACCTCCTTAAAAGGATAGTTCAACATTTTGGCAAATTGGGCCATTGCAAAACTCAGGTAAATTCATGCAAAACGGCTGATGCGCCCTCCCATCAGGGGCAGTTTTTCAGCAAGCAGTCTCTGAATTTCCCTCTAAAACAACTCTGTCTGGTAACGTTCCATTATTATCTCATAGCGTGGTGAATGTGCAGGTCACAACTTGTCCACCAGAGCGTTGTGGAGTTGTTGGATTGTGTATTTGATGAGTTTGATGAGGGAAACCAAGAAATCCCATTAGCCTCACGGCTCTGCTCCGCCGTTCTGAAAATAGCTTGCACTGACAATTAAAGGTAATGAACCTACTGCTATGACTATAGGGATTATGGCAAATGGGCCAATTCGCCAAAATGTTGAACTATCCCTTTAAACACACAATCTTTCAATGTCATCATCATCATCAGGCTGCGGTTCTTACCATCTGGGAGTTGTTTACACGACAGGGCATCGTCAAGATCTCTGGCCGTCGCTGGATCGATAGTGAAGATACACTCATTCCTGCATGATATAAAACAGGACTCTGTTAATGATAGGAATATTTGGCCTGAATTTATAAACTCGTATCAATAGTCTGGTTGTACACTATAAATAAATGTGTAAATATCTTCACCTCAGGTCCTTCCTCTGGCTCATCTCCTCGGGGGGGATGGTCCATGGCAGGTTCTTGGGGAGGCAGTCCAACACCTCATCAGAGAACTCAGAAAAATCGACATCGTACTCAGTGAGGATGCCCTCCGTCTCTGGCTCGATTTCCCCAGCCTGACCCAGGGTCTTGGCAAGTCGACTGGGGGGGGCAATTAGAGGCAATCAGGACAGTTGTCGGACTGGAGTCATACTGTTAACTGTACTGTGCGTCTATACACACCCTTCTGCAAAGTTGTTGTCAGCTGGCCAGTCCGTGATGCGACAGATGAACAGGGTGCTGGCGTAGTCCCCTGGGCGGGAAGTGAAGTCTTCAGGACAGTCGGACAGGGGGACGTTGATCCGTGGGACCCGGTGGTCCACGGGGGAGAACATGGCAAAGGGCTTGTCTGGTAGGAACTTCAGGAAGCCTGTCGCAGCTCTGGAGTGTTTCCTCTCAACGATGTACACCACCTTTAATTTATTAGAAGAATGACCCGTTGAGTTATGGCCAAAAACATGTTTAGTTAACATTGACCTTTAACTTTAATCAACAACATCTAATCACTTCGTCCTTGAGTCCAAGTGAACATAGTGCCAAACGTTAGGTATTGCAACAACATAATTGCTTCTGACCATAGCTAGCCACTTTATTATAAGTCACTTAATGTTCTTAGTGGTAGCACTGAGTGGTTACACTTTATATTAACTATGCAAGTCAGAGTCAGACAGAGTCAGAGTCATTTATTTGCCATTTGCAGAAAATCTGCATTGGAAAGCACTTGCGAGAGGACAGGACTATAAAACAGACATAGGTGATAAAACAGTAAGTTACATAAAACCTAAAATAAGGTAAGTTAAGATAGAAGGACACTGCCCCCAGATATAGGAGCCGTAGACATCTCAGTAGAAATACAATGTGGAAAACATTCATCCTAACAAAAATAAAAGAAGAAGACAGAGCTTCTTAGAAGTGCACAGTGGAGGTATCCATGTTTCAGCACCTCTTTCAATAGAAAAATAAAAATAAAAATAATAATAATAATGATAAAGATAATAATAGTAGTTAAAAACTTCTATTTGACCCTGAGTCTGGTTGCTTTTCCTCTGTGCTGCGAGCCGTCCGCCTGGCCATGTGCATTTGTTTACAACGAAGCCGGCAAAAAATCAACACATGGAGCAGTGTCTGCCTGCTCTGTAATCCTGAGTTGGTTTGTTTTTTCTGTCTAGGATGAATACAAGATAAATTAATAAATAAAAAAGGAGAGGAGAAGAAAAGGTTAAAAGGCAGAAAGAGTGACAGAAAAGCAGGAAGCTCACTTTAGCAGTCTTTTGCAGTATTTCACCATTGGGCCGTGGGGCTGGGGGGTCCTCCAGTTGCCCCCCTGTTTTCAGATGAGAGGAAACATGAAGATGGAATAGCTGATGTATTATTCTTACTTTCTCTGTACATGGACACTCATCAGAACAGTGTTTATATTGCCCAATAACAAATTCCAGACCCCACACCTTGTGTATTTCCTGAGATTTATGATTTATTCACTATGTCTTCCTGTGTCAGTGAGGGCGGTTTTCTAAAATGTGCTGCAGACCTCACCTTGCTCAGTACAGTGGTCCTCCACAATGACATCAGGCTTAGCAGCATGCTCTGCTTTCTTTTGCATCTTTTGTACCATGTGCTCTTTCTGGGCCTCGGACTCACTGGCACCTTCACAGTCAGTATCTGGCCTCACAACCTGGACACACAAAAACATCAATCACACGCTGTCTGATCATTACTGGTGTGTTTTACTGTGCGAGAGAAAATAGCCAGAACTGACCCCTACTAGGAAACTTTGAAGCTACATGGCATCAGCTTTTCATACTTAAATTACACTAGACAGAGATGAGCATGTATATTTTACCTTCCACTGCTCCTGAGGTAGGACTTGCACCACCACAACGTCTCCATTCAGTGCTCTGTTGCGAGATACAATCCCATCCAGGAATATATCCCACGTGTCATCCTGCAAACACATGAGGTCATTCATTTGCTTTCTTTGTTATTTTTGACCTAAACATTTCAAAATGGTTGTTAAGGTTATTGTTAATATACTGAATTCACATCCCATGCCACAAATGTATTCACCAAGTGATACACAGCGTTTTTACAGACAGGATGTTGAGGGAAGAAATCATGATATGTCAAATTTATTATCAAATCAAGATACTAAAAAACTTACAGGAGATGGGATGAAAGCTTCGTGGTACTTCTTAGGGTTGATTCTTAGTTGTCCCTGCAGAGAAAATATGCAGACTATGACAGTGAACTTGACCTTAAACAAGATAACCTCAAGGCTAAATTATTGAGGTATACAGCTGCCGCAGGCTTCAACCCTACTCATATCAATTCACTGCTAATTTACTTGAAACAACAAGGACATCAATATGGGTCTTGTTTCGAAAAGCTGACCCTGAACCTTTATTTAAACTCTGTCCCAAAGTCAAAGTCAAAGTTCTATATATTTACGAAAGTCTGACAGTGTGTGTTAAGATACGTAAAGCTTATTTTAAAAGGGACAACAAGGAGTTTCTATTTGGTTATAAAAAAGTCTCACGTTAATGTGGATGAATCTACGCTACCCACACTTGTTAATGGCTCCATTTTCGATAAATATATCGTTTTGTCTCTATCGTTATTTTGTTATTATTAGTGGTGGCGGAAATGCTGGTCGAGCCGACCAGCGTTTCCTTACTTTCGGTTTCACGGCGAGTCATGAGAATAACGCCGAATCGCCGTTTATGGTCGGAACTACGACAGTATCTGATCGTCTTCGAACCTCTGACTTTAATTCTTGATGAATGAAAACATGAGTCCGTCTTGCGCCGGTCAAAGAATTTCACGGTGCTCGCGGAGGCTCATAAATGTAGTGTGAAAACGCTTCGCTTTTTCCAAAACTCCTCGTTGTCCCTTTAACGTTTCATACAATTACATTACAGCAGTAAGTATTCCACCTTGTAAGAACTATGAACATATGGCAAAGGCTGGGAAGAACAGAGGTTAAAAAGGACACAAGATACAGAGCGTCATGATCCAGTTTGCCATTGATAAATTTATAATTCCATATGAAAGTGAAGTGAATACTCAATAAGCATGTCTATATACAGTATATATATACATATATAGTACCTGGATGAGCTCTCCTCTTTTAAGGCCATGGGAAACCTCCTCAGATGTCATGTAGGGTTCAAACACTTGCTTCCTCGGCCCCCTGCCGCCTTTGTTCTTACGCTTGTCAGCAGGAGAATTGGTAGTTGAAGCTGGGAAAGAAAAAACTTGTGGATTTACTCTCTCATAGTGCATTGCGTGTATTAAGCACATTATCATGAATACAATCTTGTCTATACCTGCTGAGAATTAATATCTCAAAACTAACCTACAATTTACCTCGAGGCTGCTGCATTTTTTTGTCTTTACCATGAGGAGACATGGGCCTTGACAACTGAGTGTCAACCTTAGTCCCTTCTCTGCTTTTCTCCTCCTCTGGATGCTTTGGCAGATTCTTTTTCTTCGATTTGGCCGTCTTGTCTTGATCCTGTCCACTTGCACCAGCTTTCTTTGGAGACTGGGGACGACCGACTAACATGTCGGCCCCCTTTGAGTCCTTGTTTTTCTTCTGCTGCTTCTGGGATTTATTCATTTCATTAGGCGTTAAGCCGGCGAGCTCCTCTCCAGACTCTACGTCTCCATCGTGGCTGGTGGCGGTGTCCCTCCTCTGTCCCCGTCGCTGCCTGTCAGGCATACCTTGCTTCCTTTCACAGTCCTGGAGAGTGTTGCGGCTGCTTAGTTTCTCCATGTACAAGGACAGTGAAGTTTCCTCCGCTTTATTTCTCAAGGAAGAGGGGGAGAAGTCACTGGAATCAGAGAAATCATTAGGCACTTGGTCCCGTTTTCGCTGTGGTATGTTCAGCCTGTCACTCTGGGCTTTGAGCAGCGTGCTTGGCCCATTTCCCTCCCTTTGACATGACAAGTCCTTGGCATATTGTTCCAGATACAGACTGAACTTGCTGCTGCGGTGCTGGCTGAGAAGTCTGGCATAGGCATCTTTCTGAGGAGGAGTGCTTGACTGATTCTGGCTGCGCTTCGGCTCTCGACTCTGATTAGCCTTCTTGGACTGCCGAGGAGAATCCATATGGCAACCTTTACAAGATGCAGCCTGTAAAAGAGACAGTCATACTCCATGAGTGTTGACATTAGGATCTGAAATAATGAACATAACTTTCAGACCAGCTGGCTGTAACTGAGCATCAATGCATGTAATTCAGTACAGTCATAAATGAGAAGAAAAAGAAAGGCTCAACATCTGAAATTAATCTGGTGAGATGAAAGCAGCTCTTCAGCAGCTGGCATGTTGCTGACTACTCCACTCACCTTACATCATCTAGATTAGTCACAAACACAAACAAACGTGACTGAAAGTTAACCACGTTTGTGTTAGCTAAGTCTTAATTCTGTGGTATTACAATAACGCGACAGAAAAAACGCTGTATTATATATTTGTTCTCCTGTTTTTTTTAGGGCTCAACCACCTCAGATTGCCTTTATCTCAGCTAACAGCTAACAGCTACCTAACGTTACAGATGTTAGCATTAGCTGGCAACTTACAACGCCAAGTGTTGGCTTAACGTTAAATAACTACCTGTACGTAACACAGACCACAACCCTGACCACGACAAACCACTCCACAGTACACGGACAGGCTGTCAAACGCCAAGTGTCACACATTACCTCACTTATCCCGGTGGAAGTTGTGTAACTTAGCTGTCGCTCAGAGCTAAATGCTAGCCTACTAACTGCTGCGTTCACTTCCTCCGTTGTCAAGAGTGGCTACAATGATGATGCGTTTGGGTGCTGTGGGAAATGTTGCAATGGGTCGACTCGACAGTAGCTACAGAAACGGCCCGGTGGGAGAAAAGATTATTTACAGTATTGTCATATATTAATCATACAATACGCATTGTTTTGTTGTATTTATGTTTGTTTTTCTTTTTTTGCCGTCTGTGCAGTATTCTCCTGTCCTTTTTTTTTTTTTTTTTTTTTTTTTTTTTTAGCATAGGTAGCCCAGTGTGATTCTTTTAGACGGCACATATTTACCAGTGTTGTTGTCAGCTCCAGAGCTCACTGTGGATGGAGCAGCTGTTCGTCTCCTCTGAAGAATCCTTTGTTATAGAGTCTATATGGTAGAAACACCGGGCTGAGCTGGTGTGGACTGTTAGGGGCCACAAGCAACCTTTAGAGGGCAGCAATGACCAAATATTTCATTTATTTGCCCATCTACTGAAGGTGTGTGTGTGTGTGTGTGTGTGTGTGTGTGTGTGTGTGTGTGTGTGTGTGTGTGTGTGTGTCAGTTATGCAAACATACTGATGAGGAGGATAAGAAGGCGAGAAGAAAGTAAATCACTAAAGCAAACATTCAGACATTCAGTCAGAGTTAGTGTGTATTCTCTTCTTTTGCCTGCTTTCCTGACAAGCTGATTTCACACCTGTCGGTTTACACTTACATCCCTTGCACAGCAGAAGACAACTCCTCCAAATGCACACGCACATAGGCTACACGTTTTTTCTACTTTTTTGAGACACAGGCAACTATTCAGACATTAAGAGGACATCATTTATGATTAAACACACACAATTTCATACACATGCATGACAGTTGCCTTGTGAAAATAAAGTATTTCAAATGATCTATGAGAGAACCTATTATGTCTTGGCAGGTGTAGGTCATCTCGTGTCATGAGCTTGTGACCCTGTACTTGGCTTCATTCATAATATCACATCACTTCCTGACACTTTAATAAGCCCACGGCCACTTACACTGTCTCTATTGTAGCCGTGCTCTTTGTAAAATGGAGATGACATGATGAGGCTTTAACTGGGTTAAATTATGATTTAATTGAGCTGCACCTACTGTTACAGTATTAGACTGTATAGTGCCTGTGTCTGGTTAAGAGAGTGCTTTTAAAAAAAGACAGTTAGTGTAGAAACCAGGTGAGGATCTGAGCACTGGGCACCAATATGTTTTATGACAGAAATAGGAGGAAGATTATTTTGACCTGCATGTCTTTGGTCTGTGATAGGAGGATTTTTTCCACCTGCATTGGTTGATAAATTCTTCTGCCTTTGGCAGATGACTTAGGGTCGGAAAATTAACACACTTACAGTTTTCAGCAGCCTTTTTCATCTTCATCTGGCAGCTGCAATTGACGTGTCAGCCAGAACATTGGAATTAAACCTGTTTTTCACCTCCACAAAACTGGATTATTGGCCACAGATTTGGTTTGGACGAGCAACAGAGCTGGAACTTCTTTGCAACAAAATGAAGCTTTAAAAAAGAAAAATCACGTCACGCTTTTTTCTTATTTTGACAATTTATCACATACAGTAATTCACCACCTTCTTCTCTTTGACAACTTTCTGGCTCGTCTAAGCTGAACTGGACTGAAGCTGGATCGAAATTTAGAGACATAACAGGTCATTTCCATCATCGAACCTGACATCAAACAGGTTGGTAACCATATGTTTCAGTAAGTAGACTCTAGCTCTGTGTGAAATATTTCCCACAGACAGAGGTTTGATACAGCTGAGACACATTAGCACTTCTACAGACATGAAGATCAGAAGATGCTGTTCAGACAGAAAACTACATGTGAAGGGAGCACCACAATTCATTCCTTCAAATATACAAATTACCCCAGTGTGTTAAGGATCAAGGCGCTCAATATAATTTTACATTTTCAGCATCTGAAAATCAGCTTCTGTTTTCCTCACTGCAAAAAACCCATTCACACATTAAAAGGTTGGTTATTGGTGCCTTTCCATTTCCTCTCAAGTTAGTGTTTGACTGTAGATCTTTGGGAAAAAAACAAAACAACAAACAACAACTCAACCTTGAAAGTACATCATAAACTTTCCTTACATAAAACATCCATTGAGCCCCGTTCACTTTCTGGCTGACAGCAGCTTTCAACTTCTCTTCTTTTTTAGTTCAGATTCAGCTCTCTGCATGGGTGCAGTGTGTGTGTGTGTGTGTGTGTGTGTGTGTGTGTGTGTGTGTGTGTGGAAACACCCCTTTCCTTATGACATTTTTTTCCCTTCCTTTGCCATGTTGTGGGGTTATCTACAGGAACCTCTGGGACGACAGATAGCGTGGGTAGAGCAGCCTCTACCACTATAGCGGTTGTACAGACCCAAGTTGTAAAGCATGCAGATGAAGCAGCAAATAACTATCAAATATTAATGAGGCCAGGGGAGGCAGTGCAGCTCGTAGGGAAGATGAAATAGAGGGGGCAGTAGCAGTCTGTCCCCTTTCCTCTGATGCTCCCTCTCCCATTGGTACTTTCTTCTCATCTCATTCACATCCACAACTGAATATGAAAATGAATTAAAGTGTTTGTAGTAATATGTGATTTAAAAGCACTTTCTTGTCAGTAGTATTTGTTATTAGTAGCCTATCTGTCTGTCTTTTACTTGTCAAACTATGACGGTGAATGGTGAGTGTGTGAATGTAAATGTGTGTGACAGGTGTAAACTGCAGGTGTGGTTGGACATCCTATAGCGAACAGATTGGTGAGGTCTCTCCGGTCGTCACCTTCCACTGCCATGGCAACGGCCTGCGAGTCACCCCGGGCGAGCTGCACACCGCAACGCCCATTTACACTCCGGGGCTGACTCCTCAGCATCGGATAATGTCAGAGTCGATTTTCATGATCAACAACAGATGGACTGGAGTATCTGAACACAGGCAGCACCGACCGGAGAGCCCACTCTGTTATTTGTTCACTGTGAGTGAGAGTGGGATGTGACATGGAAATGACAGCTCACCTTTCTGGCTTCCATTGTCCACAGTTATATGTATGAATCATGTTTGTATAACTGTGTATGTAGCCAAAGGTATGTTGATACCATACACTTCTCACAGCTCTTTGTGTGCTGCTGGTTTGTGTCTGTTAAACTTTAGACTTTGTGATATACAATATGGTGCTTCAGGCTCAGTGGCAACAGTTTAGAATAAAAAAAACAAACTGCTGTTGCCTCCCAGATTCATAAAGAAATTACTTCACCAGTCTGGTGTTGAAGGATCGCAAACCCAGGGCTCCTCGCTCAGCATCACTGATGCCCATGTTGCTGAATGGGAACAAATCTCTGCAGCCAGATTCCGAAAATTTAAGGGAAAGTCATCCATAAAGTGGCGGCCACATACTTTTGGCCATGAAGCATGCTTATGAATGTATAGGCTATTTTGTTCCACTGTATTACAGTGTGTTTAGTCTAAAGTTGCTTCTCCATCTTTATAACTGGGTGCCCTTTGCCACTGCTGCCACCACATTGTTCCTCGTGCCTTTGGTTTGGAGCTGTTGGTTCCATTCAAGAAACACTTGACGAAGCATTGAAGCTTTGAAACATCAGTTGTGGTGAAGGACAACTCCTGCTTCAAAGATACGACAAGATGCCCCCATTGACAGTGACAATGCATAAGGTCAGGATCAAACTCACTGATGCAGTTGTGGGCATATCAGCCCATAGAAAATCTATTGGACTGAGCTAGGGGTGATTTGAAGTATATATTCTTACTATATGTACATATGATATAAGCTCATTCTTTTGAACAGAATTCATGGGTGTCTTTTCTCTTCAGCATTATATATCAGACAGACTATGTCCTTCTGTCTGTTTTCTGTGTTTTCAACAAAATTAGACCAACTTCTCCTACTACTTTGAGCTTAGACAACCCAACCAGCTGAGCCAGATGACCGACCACCCTGAGTCTGGTTGTGCTTAAGGTTTCTGCATCTTAAAAAAAACAAACAGTTTTTTTCCATGCCACTGTTGCCAGGTGCTTGCTCTTGGGGGCAAGGCAGATTTATTTGTACAGCACATTTCATACACTAGGGCATTTCAGTGCTTAACAGAGCAATGAACTATAAAACATAAAGGGTATAATTTACAATGAAGGGGTAAAGATATGGTAAAATGAACTACTTACAGTTAGTAATTCACCATTAAAAATGACAAGAGTGCACAGTACAAGTGGTGCAAAGATAAAGTGCCTTAAGACAACTTCTGTTGGGAATTGGTGCTGTATAGCTAAATTGGCTTGGCTTGAGAATAACACTGTATTTTCTGGATATTCAAGGAACTGACACACAATTCTGATTGGCTGTGACAGCAACAACTGGTCACAATAAGAATGTCAATCAGTGATGAGACATAACCAGTGAAGATGGTGGTGGAGTGCCTCATTATAAACAGACAAAGCAGCAATGCAGCAATTTGTCAGACCAAAGACTAAGACTGAAACATTTCATGATATGTTTCGTGTCAGTTTATGAATCAAACAGCAACAAGCAGCAGCTTGTCAGAAAGCACTGATTCTCTAGTTTGACCTGTCGTCTCTAGCTCCAAAGATGTCTGAGTTTTGATGCTCTCAAGACAGTTTGTTATTTGGGATTTCTGTGCTCCCGTGGGCTTTGGCGCACTCTCCAGATTTTACACCTCATGTTCATCTTATCTTTTGCTCGAGCACCACTCGGCTTGTGAAATCATTGCACAATGTTTTCTGTGAAGCGAAGCAACTGTGGCTAAAGAGATGTTTGTCCACGGGGGTTAGTGATTTGATCCCTGGCGCTCATTGCCCACAAATCAGTGTCCTTGATGAAGAGACTGCACTTCCTTACTTCATTGTCATGAATCGACGAATGAGAGGACAATTAAAAGGAAATGTCAAGTGCTTTCTTTTTCTTCTGATAAAATAGAAAAGTGCTATTGAAATGCCATCCACTTGCCTTGGCTTGTGTGTAAAGCACAGGTGGGAGTAAGTGCAACTTACAAGCAAATCTAAGCCTTCAAGTTTCAAGTCTCAGGAATCCAGCAGGTCAAGTCATTACGTAGATCAAACAAGAGAAGCCTTTAAGTAAATCACTTAGTTTCACCTTCAACATTAACAAAAGCTACTTCAGCTGCTTACACCTCATACATCTTGTCGATATGTGACATTTTGTGGCAACGTCGAGTCCAGATCTGTGACTGCAGCTGCCTAATGTTATTATTAATATTTTTAGTCTTAATTATGTTTTTACTGCTGTCTGTTTGGCAGCATGTGGAACTGGAATTAATTGCACCCCAAGATTTCAGTGTATTGGCCAAGTTTTCAAAAAATAAAGGCACATTAAATTCCTGAATTTAAAACAGGTATATTGCACAGATTTATATTCTCAACCAAAAATAACTAAATATTTATTTCTATAGTTCCCATTATACAATATATTTATCCAGAGCCCTCCTGCCTGTTTTTAAAACCCCACACCTCCAGAAAGAGACTTTATGCTGAAATGTGTAGCCTGGACTGAATCAGTCGACTTATCTAAAAATCATACATACTGTAGGAAGTCTCATGTAAATTAATACAGACCTAATACAAATTATTATACCTGGGTCTCAAGTCATGAACACCAAGTCAAACTTTAACTAATGTTTGTCAAATGAGTCTCAAATCCTCAAATTTATGACTCATGTCTGACTGGAACGAGGCCAAGTGGCTCAAGTCCCTCCTCTGCTTTGTGGAGATTAGCTGTGTCACAAGGGAGGTGGAGCAGGCAGGTGCACCCCAGAGAAAAATAATTGCATTGTGGGAAATGTACAATTTAAAGTTGTGTTGTTTTTAGTTTAGACAAAAGAGATCTCAGCATCTACTGCTTGAAATGAGGGTTTTTTTTTTTTATGTGTGTGATTTTGTTCAACAGTCGCAGGCTTATCATTTTGTGTCCACACACCTTTAGTATATATATAAATTAACACAGGAACACATGTAATACAACAGTGTGTGTGTGTGTGTGTTATTCTATTTTATATCCAATCCAATCACCAGGCTGCCTCTCCATCCTCTTCACTGAAACATCTTCATCACCACCTCCACCCTCGCATTTCTTCCTGCGGGCGCTACTTTCAGCACCGGACAGCTCCTGTCGTTTCCCACGCTCCGCCCACCTCCGGCAGACAGGCAGTGAGAAACAACCACACACACCGCTGGGCGACACTTCAAGTGGCCTATTAGGGTCTTATTGGGAGGGACGGAACTTCAGGAACAATTTGCTACGTCCCTCGTCATCCTCCTCGTCTCACATGGATTTCTCCGAGGAGGAGTAAGAAGAAAAAAAAGAAGACACGGTGAGCACTCGGTTCTCACGCCGCTGCCTGTGAATGGATTGCGGACCGATCAGGAGTCAGTGTTGTTTTGTCACGAGTTAAAGGACTGTAGAGAGTCTGGGCAGGTGTTTGGATCAGATGCTGGTGTTGTGAAGAAACAGGGAGGAAGAAAGTCTCGGGTAAAACGATGCGCTGGATGAGAAGTGGGAATCTGTCATCGCTCTCAGCTTGATGATGATGATGATGATGGGTGTGAGATCCAGGGCTTTCCGTGGTGTGAGGCGTTAGAGAGTGGCTTTGGTTATGCTCGCCACACTTTGCCAACTGTCCACGGTGTGATCCCTGCGCCTGTGAAGAGGAACCATGGCTCTCCTGGTGGTCCCGCTGCTCCTGCACACCGGGCTCGTCCTGGGATCCAACTACGGCTACGTGGAGTGGTCCGACAATGACAGAGACGACAAGAACCCGCCGGTCTTCAGCACCCAAAACATCAACAACAGGGAGCCGCCCCACCACCACCACCACCACCACCACCACCACCTCCACCCGACCTACTCCTCGCTGCCATCCACCGAGCGCGCCGTGGTGGCGCACAAAATCGAGGAGGATCTGCCCAGGGTGGTGACGGCTTTCCTGCACACCGGGGACTCCTCGGCGCTGAGGCAGGTCAACTGTTCCCGGAGGTACGAGCTGAGCAGCCTGCGAGGCGGCCTGCACGTCGCCTCGCACTACTCCCTGCACAGCATCCTGGACACCGTAGCGCACGCCACAAACTTCCTCAACATGATCCTGCAGGCCAACAGGTCCCGGGAGCAGACCCTGAGCAGGGACATCCACTGGTACCACGCGCTGGTGCAGAGCATCCTCGAGGGGGATCCCAAAATCCACAGGGCTGTGGTGACCTTCCACACCACGGACGCGCCGAAGCCGGGGCCGCACGTTTTCCTCCAGGCGACCAGAACCGAGAAGGAGGTGGTGCTGCAGGACCTGTCCAGCACCGCGCACCGCCGCCTGGGGAGCCGGGGCCCGGAGTCCGACTGGTTTAATGAGTTTAGGGACGGGAGGAGACCGCACTCGCACAGAAGAGTCCCGGAGGCGTGGGGCGCCAAGAGTGGAAGTTACGTTTTGGACAAAAACCAGATCAAGTGGTCTGCGCCCTATCTGGAGTGTGAGCACGGGGCGTTTGTGCCTTATTGGCTGCTCACCTTGTCTGCAGGCTTCTACGGACTCAAGAGCAACTCTGCACCAGAGTTCAGGTGAGAGGGAGTGAATATTTCAGTCATTCTCTGTCAGAAACATGTTTACATATTTAATGTATTAAGGTATTCCATAGTTTTTACACTGTAAATTTATACCTGAAAACTTTCCAAAGGGAGGTTAAGTCCATCAATCATTTTTAGACCTCGAAGGCCATTGAGGGTAAACCCTCATTTCCAATGACGTCGAGAGCACATACAATCAAAACAACAATCACATAACAGTTGCATTAATCATAATAATACAAATCAAACAGCAGTCACATAAAGCACGATCACGCATTATTAACAATTTTAGGATTATTTTTGAAGCAGTTACATTCAGAAGCGTGCATATTTATTTTTAAACTGGCCCAGGGTAACAAATGAGTTCATTTTCTGAGATCGTTGTAGAGAGTTCCAGGTGTGAGCAGCAGAAAAACTGAATGCAGTTCTACCGACAGCTGAGTCTGTCCGGGGAACCTGGAGGGTTTTTAAATAATCATTTGAGCGTGTTGGGTAAATTTGAGATGGCCAGTTCAATAAATTACTAAGGTATGGTGATGTGATGAAGACTATAGATAAAAAAAAAGTAGTAATGTATCTCTCTTCTGATTGATAAAGGTGCCCATCCTACTTTCTTATACAGTGTGCAGTGATGGGTGGAATGGGTGGAATTAAAATCCATCATTAAAAAACACTCCAGCCATTAACAAAGTCAACTATTAGCTACAGCTATTGAAAGTACCTCATATTGATTGACAGTAATGCACTGAGACTTTATGTAAATATGAAACCTGCTGAACTGAAGCCTGAATGCAAGAAGCAGATGGTGTAAAAGCCGCTTCACAGACACAGGTAGACCTTTCTCATTTAATATGCTCGCCTGTCAAAGCACAGCTGTGCCTCTCCACGGCTGTATCCTGCAATCTAATGAACAACTGCAGGCTTTACTGTAGCTATACACAGTTGTGTTTGGTGGTGGATGAACTGATACCAGCTGGCTTTTGTGTGTGTGTCTCTGACAGTGTGTGTGTGTGTGTGTGTGTGTGTGTGTGTGTGTAATGCAGCATAAAAACACCCAAGGATCTCATATTTCAAGGCTCCAGTCCAAGAAGGTCCCAAAAAGATCAATTAAATCATGAATAAACAATGTAGGATCAACAGCTGCAGGATGGGGCCACTCTCAGGTACACTTAACTCTCACATCAGTCTAGAGCTGGATCACACAAGATGTTCAGTGGTATCACATAACCTCTGTAGTAAATCTCAGGAAAGAGATTTCCTCCTGACACCATCACTTTGTCAACTGCTTGAGAAATAAACTCCACTTCAAACAATCTCATAAATCATTGTACTTATGCCTCGGGTGAAAATGTTTAGTAAAAATCTACCTTAGCTGCCACTGCTGCACAAATAGGACAAAAATGAATATGTATGACGTTTTATCTGGAGGAACAGACCTGAGTGTTGCTCAGAGGTTTACAGGCAGCAGCCGTGCGAGCGATTTGGGCCTGTGGTTGGCAAGCATCCACACACACTGTGGCTGTGTCCCTGAGCAAAGTGCTGCATCACTACCTGCTCCAGGGACAGTCACAGTATCTATATATCTTTGTATGATGAGGATGAGTGTGGAGTTACCGCAGAAGCCGTTCGATCAGGATCATTTTGGTTCTCAGTTTTAGCTTGCTCAGGAATCCAACAGACATTTATTGCAGCAGCTCAGGAACTAAGTCTCTCTGATGGAGAGCAGCTTCAGTAACAACTCACAAACTCAGCCTGTGATGTTCTGTTCATCATAAATGACTTACTGCCTGTCTGGTCTGTCTGAAACCATTGACGCATCATCATCACTGTCTAACAAGTTGAGAGAAATGGCAGCTCTGCGCGTGTCAGATGCCTTAAGGCGACTGATATTGTTGACCGTCATTAAAGTAATCTAGCAAATGGATTCATAATTAATTATTAAACCAGTCAAGTTGGGCCAAAGAAGTTTTAATTTAGTATTTTAAAGAGTGGTGACATTTTAAAGTTGACAGAGTGGTGATAGAGAGGCACTTTAATTTGTGCATTAAATCTCATGAGAACAGAGCGGGTCAATAAATACAGTATAAATATATATGCTTGTTAACAGAATCCTTGACTAAAAATTAAAAGGTGATTTGCTGCACAGCTTTCAGCTATAGCATAGCATGTGGTTTTTACCAGTGGTTGGAATTTGCTCACTTGTGGATCCATGCAGGCTTAGCAGCTGTTGTGATTATGTTCACAGCACTCTTAGTTGGCTCAAAGGTGTGAAAGCTCATTTTAACCTTGGGAAGTGGAGTTGAACAAGTTCAATTTCAAATTCAAACTTCCTAACTTTTTTTTTTTTTCTTTAGCTTTCACATATCAGATTGTAAAAAAGTTCTAAAGGTTCAATGGATGATGATTCAACACATCCATGTCCAAAGCAGCACAGCAAACTCTGTCCACCGCTGAAGCCAGTGTAACCTACAGTTGAAAGTCAGAATCCAGTAAGTGGCATCGTTTTGTGACATCAGAATTTGCTTTCATGCTAAAGTAAGATTCGACACTTGGTTGTGAATTCAGCAGAGGGAGCTGAGGAAGAAGTCAAGTTGGAGCGGCATAGTGTATGGTGGTAATTCAAGACCAGCAAGTCAGCATGAAAGATGCACTCTCTAATTGAGTGTACAGATTGCCTGCAACTACACAACCCGATGCATGCTGCTTTTCCGCCTCGTTCTGCTTCCCGTAATACAAGTTGTGGGCTGCAACCTTTCTGTGGTTATTCCCACTCATCTCCTGCCTGTGATGACATTGCTAAAAATAGGAAGTTGGTTGGCTCTGGACAGAAAAGCGTAAGCTAGTGTAGATGATAGAATCAGTTCCACCATGTTGTACTCCTTCCACCTCAAAGCAACCTCTTTCTCATCTCTTTCCTCCTTTTTCTGACCGTCTTTCCAGGCCAGACTGAGAGGAGAATGAAGAGCGACCTCTCTTTTCAAAAAGTGAGGGCCTCTAAATTTAAATGACAGTTACAGATTTGAAGCATGATCATGAAATAAGAAAGGGGGATTAGATCTGTCAGCTTGAAGCACGCTTAAAGGTGTGAAAAGATCCATTTAGGGAAAGAAAAATCACACTTAGCCTCCATCAGCTTCATATTAAGACTGGATTTTACAGTATAACACAAAAGAGCATATAGCACGTTGTCAAGTTGAGTCAGTTGAAGTTAATACTAATGCTATCTAATTGGATCTGTGGATTTTTCTGGAGAAAAAGATGACCACAAGGAGTCAGGGATTCAGGCAGGTTCGGTGGTCGTTGATTCAGAAGTCGGGTCAAAACCAGAGAATCTGAACTCTTAGGCAAAGGTACAGAAACCTGTCAGGCCAAACTCAGGGAATGAGGAACACATAACACAGTCTCTCTCTCACACACACACACACACACACACAGACAGGGAAACACTCAAAGGAAGGCAAAGATGCTGGGTCGCTTACGACTACTCGACAGGACAATGTGGCGCAGGAGGAATGGGGAGAAGAGTTTATATACATGAGGGAGACAACGAGACACAGGTGAAACACATTAGGGCGGGGAGCACAATCACAAGAGACTAGACAGGAACACGGGAGTAAAGCAAGAGACAAGAGAACTAAACTACAACAGAGACTTGACAAATCCTCAATGTATAGCTACGTACATCTGGAGAGTAAGGTAAAGGGAGTCTGTTTCTGTCTGTGATGTGTCATAAAAGTAAAAAACATAATACTCAAAGTCAAAAAGATAAAAGTCAAATGTATGAGATCCAAGTCTGTATTCAGACTTACTAAGTCAGAATTAATGGTGTAGCAAATGGAGGGATGGATGGATAAAATAAATTATGAAAAGAAAAAAAAACTTGAGAACCCATAATGATTTAAACCAATCAAGTCAGATTTTTTTGGGCAGATATGGGCCTCCATACGAGCTAATGGGAGGATTAATTACAACATCAGCCTTGCGCTACAGGGACAGGAAGAACAGGCTCTTTCACTACCAGACTTGAGATATGGCCTTGCATTTGTCTCTGCAATCTCTCCCCAATTCAGGCAATGACTGAATATTATACCAAATGTCACTTAAACAGGCAGCTGTAGAAGAAACCATTACGTTTTCCATTATTTTTTGACATTGGATGATGAACACCGCTACATTTAGACATGACATATTAGAGATTACTGGCAACACCAGTAATATTTTCATAGTTTTTAAAATGTTGTGTTGCCTTACATGAGTCTCAGATCCCAACATCTATTATATCTCTCTGCTAACTGCTTTCAATAGATACCAAGCCTTGACCTAAACACACCGGAGCGGACACACAAATGCACATTCTATCACTCACAGGTATCAACACGTTTTCCTCCCTCCCTCTCTCTCTTTCTGTCTGGTGGCTGCAGAAGAGTAGGTGGCCAAAGCCTTTCCCATGGTTGTTTGTTCCACCTCCCAGCAGGCAGATGGAGGTAACGGGTGTCAGGATCATCCAATCGCCACAAAACCATGAGGGAGGGAGAGACACAGGGAGAGAGAGATTTTGCATGTGAATGTACAGCTGGCACACCGACAAAACAGGCAGGAGAGGGAATAAATCAAAGAAGCCCAAATTTGCTTCATGTGTCTGTGTAAAGACCAGCGGCATGGAGAGAGGTGTGCGTCGGGTTTGGTGTTTCACAGTGGGGTGAATGGCAGCGGCTGAAGTGAACTTAGCTCCACTGGACAGTTTTCCTCTGCTGCTGTATTGCAGTCACATCCCTGAGCAGTAGTTAAAGCAGAAGTAAGCGGAATGTTTGTGTTAATATAAGTCTTAAATAGTTCCGACGGCAATCACTTATATAGAGTGTTTGGTCTGAAACACGGTTCTGTCAGTCACTCTGCTCTGCTGTCAGCGGAGGAGAAAACTTTCCTTGTATCCTACAACCTTTATCCAATGAGGAGAGAGAACGGCACAAAGGGGCGGTCCTCTCTGTGTGTGCAGACAAGGGATGCACATGAATGTGGTGACGTAGGGACGAGGGCGGGGACTGCTAACTCCATCGGCTGATAGGAAGTTAGCCAAAACGACCGGATCACTTACTTCTGCTTCAACCTTATTCACTTCACAGTTTCAATCTGTGATGGTCCGCTGCTGCACAGACCAACAGTTTTCATGTGCAAAAAACTGCATCAAATTCTTGCAGAAAGAGAGAGAAAATTGACTTCTCTCTCATATGGTGGGAAAACAACACACTGCCTGTTTAATTACTGTCTTTGAAACACTGGACTGGAACAAACGGCAAGAAAAGCTGCTAACAGAGATATCTACACTGGCCACAGATATTTGGAAAGTACAGTTAATAAGTATGAGGATAATCCTGAAGTGATATTTTTGATTATTGTCAATAGTATTAAAAAGGAAGGAGAAACTTGATGTTGTCTTTCTGTCCCTTTTGACCAATACAATACAATGGTTCTGCTCTTTAAGTATAGTAGTCTAACCCGGTTTATGAACATTTCAACATTGATTCTTTCCTTTTTCTTCACCCTTTCTCTCTCTGTTTCTTCATTACTCTTTTCTGTCACTCTTAATTTCTTTCCCACTCTCAATCTATTTCACTCATTCCTCTCTGTTTTCCCCTGCTTCTTTCACTTTTGACCTTCCTCCCCCTGAACATCACTCTCCCTGTTCTGTTTAATTTTGCTCTTTCCTTCCCCACCTCCTCCTCCTCCCTCTCTCCCCCACACATCTTGCTTAATCCTCAACAATTTTGTCACCGTCTCCCCTCTTGTTCTCTCTCTCTCACTTGTCACTTCTACAAAATGACTGTCCCTCATGTCTTCCACCTTCCTTCCTCCTCTGTTTTGCTTCTTATATTCCCATCAAATGTATTTCTGTTCTCCTTTTGTTGTCACAATCTACTGATTCTGTATCCCTCAATCATTTCCATCATTTTCTCTCTGTTTCCTTCCACTCTTTGGTCTGTACCTCCATTTGCTTCTTTCACTCCTTTCCCTGTGACAGGGGTGTCGTTCGTGTGGACGTGAACCTGCAGGATGTGGACATTGACCAGTGCTCCAACAGTGGCTGGTTCGCTGGGACTCACCGCTGTAACGTCACCAGTATGGAAGTGAGTCTACTCTACAATTAGTAAATAATTAGAAATTTCTCTCATTCTGTCTGTCTGATATGTCAGTTCTTGTCTTAAATGAATGAAATGAATGTATTTCACTCTTGCATTCGCACACACACATTGTTCAGTCCCTTTGCTACATCCTCACTACACTGAAACATGAGGAAGAAAGATGCTCTGAAACAGTACTAATAGTATAACATAGCAGTCACTCACTGTAATGCTGCGTGTCGCTCCATGTACTTCTATACTCACACTTTGAGTGCATAAGTGTGTTCACACTGACGAGTACAGCAACATGCAGTTCACTGTAAGTATGTGTAATGGAGTGAAGTGATGGACACTTCTCACCCTCAACAGCCGCCATCTTGGCCATGTAGAGCAGACTGATGAAACTGAAACTGAACTGATGAAAACAGAGACTGAGGAAGTTGGATACTGTTGAGGGGGCGACACAGAAGCTAATGGTTTGGTGAGATTTACATGATAAAACAACTTGTCTGGTTTTTGGAGAAGATGGTGGTTTGGGTTAAAGTAAGTGCTCTCTGAGATGCTTTTGTCGTAACGATAACAATAGTAAACTGAGACTGTCCTCCTAAAGAAAAAAGAAAAAGGACCCCATAAGGTTGTTGTGCAGCAAGTTGTTAGGATTTATTAGGCTATGTTTTGTTGCGAGGTGACATCTAGGCCGAATTCCGATTCTCCCCTTAGCCCTATCCCTTGGCCCTAACCCTTCGTTTTGCGCGTTCACGTGAAGTGGTAGGGGTGTCCCAATTCTGGTTCAGACGAGGGTTAGGGGGAAGGGGTAGGGCTATCTCGCCCTCGAAACGGAGATTTTTCAGGGGCACACTACGGACCGAGGGCTATGGCAAGTTTCCCAGAATGCATCTTGCGGCAACCGGCAGCTGATTTATTTCTCACTGCGCTGTTATTACGTCATTTTGTTAAGTTTTAATATTTTTTCATGCGAGAAAGTAGCTGTTTAGATCCCCAATGTGCGGCCGGTTTATCCACATGAGGCTGTTTAGACGTTTGCTCCGATGTTTTTCGGAGAAGTGAAGCTCCACGGTGGAGCCTCCACCTGTGGAGCAGATCAACGGCTCGTCACGGAGACACCACCCCGACCTCGTCCCGGTAGAAAAGACGACCGCTAATTAACTTACCCGCAGGGTTGTAAAGGTTTACCGCCGCATAATTACATTCTTTTTAGGAGATAAATGCTCGTCTCATTGATGAAATGTAACAATTGTCGCATTAATTTGTTTGAATTAAAAGTGAAGCTTCATGTGATTTGGAAGCAGCACTGCCTGGGGGATCTGTAGCCTACACAGAAATCACCACATTTACATCAATAAATAAATGTTTTACAATGAACCGATCAGTCTTCTTTAAATTTTATTTTATTTTATTAAGTTAACGTGGTTCTGAATAGAGGATTTGTGGCAAAAGCTCGTCACGTCTGCTTATGTGAAAGCCAGCAGAGACGACTGATGATGCATGTGATTGTTGAAGTGGTGTCCCAATTCGTAGGGGTTGACTTTCAACCCTACTCCGTGTAGCTCCGTTTCAAGGGCAAGGGTTAAGGGCTAGGGGTAGGGCTAGGGGGAGGGGTAGGGATGAAAAATAGAATCGGAATTGGGCCCTAGTGACTGAGGTAGAAGTGTGGTGACTTAAAGAGCGACTGAACGTGATGAAATGGGATAGGTGGATGGATGGACGGACGGATGGACGGACAGAGGGATGGATGGACGGACGGATGGATGGATGGATAGATGGATGGATGGATGGACGGACAGATGGATGGACGGATGGACAGAGGGATGGATGGATGGATGGATGGATGGATGATGGATGGATGGATGGATGGACGGACGGACAGATGGATGGATGGATGAGACGGACAGATGGATGGATTGACGGATGGATGGGTGGATAGATGGATGGATAGATGGACGGACAGATGGATGGATGGATGGATGGACGGACAGATGGATGGATGGACGGACAGATGGACGGATGGATGGATGGATGGGTCGATAAAACAAAGGACTTCAGGGCATGAGAGTGAAGTACGATTCCCATTAAATTAGAAGTTGGAGCTTTCATTGTCAACTATGCAATTACTGTAGTAACTTTCGGTAGTGTGGCGTGTTTATTACAGTAACCATAACAACTAAAGTCTAGTATGCATGCCGCTGTAGGTGTGCTCCTATGGGTTGTATCAGACCTATATCCTTGTCGGAGGTGGAGAACTTGCTGTAATAAACACATAGAATTTGGGGGATGGATATTTAAATGGAAAACAGCTTCGACCTACATGTGGCGCTGGAGATGAAGATCACAGTATCACCACAGTGAGTCGGGGTCTTCCTCTGGACACCATGACGATCTTCACCAAATGACATGCCAATCCAGCCAGCAGGTGTGTGTGTGTGTGTGTGTGTGTGTGTGTGTGTGTGTGTGTGTGTGTGTGTGTGTGTGTGTGTGTGTGTGTGTGTGTGTGTGTGTGTGTCCTCTCCATGGCTTTACCTTTGCGGCTGCTGTGTTGGAACTGGCAGCAGCCATACATCATGTTTTGTCACTTTCCAGGGTGATAGAGAGAGTGAGAGCAAGGAGATAGATCAGTTTGTCTGTTAGAGTGTGTGTGTGTGTGTGTGTGCGTGTGCGTGTGCGTGTGCGTGTGTGTGTGTGTGGCTCTGTCCATGTGTGGGCTTGTCTGTGCGTTCACTACCTCGCTCATGTCAGTGCCAATGCGTTAGTTTTGTGTGATGTATGGCAGGAAGCCGGGCCGACTCCAGCAGGGGAGAGTGGCTGCTCAGGCTTGCATGGCATGTCGTTGGCCATGTGATGTATAATAAATGCAGTGTAATGGATTGCAGCAAGATGTAGTGAATAATTGACCATGCTCTTTGTCTGTGTGCCAACCCCGCCCCACCCACCCACCCCTCCCCCCACACGGTCTGTTGTGGTGTTTGGGGAGGGGGTCTACAGAAGGAGACACAGGAGGTCTCAATGTTCGTTTTGATCTGTTGTGTTGTTTCTTCAGTTTTTTTCCCCCTCCATTTTTATAAGCGACTCTCTCATGGCTGATGCCTGATTCAAACTGAGCGGAGCCGCTGATAGTCCCGCTGTATTGGCTGTGTGTGCAGATGGCGTGCGTCTTTCTATCATCATCACAGTGGTGGGCAGAGACAGGCTTTTAGCTACCGCAGCCATTTGACGGAAATGCTCCAAATTATAGCTGCGTGTCCTATGCTTATGAGGGTTTTTAATTTGCCAAGCTTTAAGTTTTTAAACTTTTTAAACAGCTTTTGTGCTGTAAATAAACTTCGACTTAACATTTGGCCGAGCAGGAGTCAGCGGTTCAGTGCCGTCTTGAATCAGCGGTGTAATTTGTCTTAACTTGTAGGAATGTGCGAAACAGGATTAAAAGTTTGAAAAACACTATAGAAGAGAAACTTTATAAACATTCATTACAAATGTTTTGTTAGAGGGGACAATTATTGACAATGAAACAATGCATTCATAATAATGTCATCAATCTTGTCCTTTACAGTAGTATTGGATTATTTCATAGAGTAATGAAATGATCAGTTGGAACACACTGTTTGCTCAGTCACAAAGATCAGGGCAGTTCAGCAGAGGGTGCATCTTCTGTGTGGAAACAGAGGCAACAAGATATGTGAGTTTTTGTTTTATAAAGCTATAAAACAACAAAACAGCTAGTGACATCAGCATGTATACGTGTTCACAACGACAAAGCAACGCAAACAGTGGTTCCCAACATTTTCCAAATCTTAAAAATCTCAAAAAAGTCGGCGGCCATATTTGCACATGCAGGCCAAGTATAATCCTTTCACAGAGCACTTTGTTGTAATGGTAATGATGAAACATTCAGGACTCAACTGAAAGCTTGACAAGCTGACAATGTTTGACAAGGAGAGATCACTTGTAGATTCACCACCTGTCTCCCAACACTTGGGAAGCTACACTTTAATGGACTATTCTTTAAAGTGATAGTTCACCCAAAATTCAAATTTTACTCAATATCTACTCACCCTCATGTCGACTAAGGGCTGGGAGAAGTTTCAGAGTCCTCCGTGCCTTCTCTGAGTTACAGCGGGGCTCCGTGCAGCACTGCATGTCCATATGACGGTTGCGAACAGAGGTCACTTTTCTTCATCCAAAAAGACACACCAAAAAACATCCAAATACCTCCATAGTGCTCGAGATTTGGACGGCCCAAGAGCAGTGCTGGGAGCTTCCGCTACAAACAAGCTTAAAATATAGACTTATTTAATTTTTTCGGAACAATTTCTCATGTTGGGGCTTCAATACAAGAGGGACAATTACAGACGAGCAGTATGGAGGTATTTGGATCTGAACTATTCTGAACTACAGTAGGGATTTGGAGTTCTCGGGTTGTCGTCCCTCCGCTTCGCGTTGGGCCGAACAACGCCCCTTAGCCGTGGTATAATGAGCATAATATACCACAGCCTGTCGTGATATATTGCTTAAATATATATCAGGGGTCGCGTTAACCGAATATTTTCCGGAAAAATTTTGAGGCCATCCGTCATTTTGACAGATTGCAATTCACACCCATGGCGGTCTGGCCATGTGCATTTATTTACAATGAAGCCAGCAGATAATGGTGGATAACGATATATAACATATACAATGTCACGAAGTCACTACGGTGAGAATTAGATTTTTAAAAAAACTCACAGCTGGCTGGTGCGCTTTCAGTCGAAAATGCTGTAGTACCTCCTCCAGGCCTGTGTGGAGCGTGTGTGGCGCTGTAGCGCTGCCACACATAAACACCAACAACAGAGAAGAAGACAGAAAGCTTCCCCGCAGACTCCAAACTCCAAACATTATAATAAGTGCATTAAAAGTTGACCGGCAGGGCAGTCGTATCGGTGCAAATATGACGACCGATAATTAACGGGCGAGATTCAGCTGCAGTGTCCGAGGGAGCGACAGTCAGCTGTTGTTAAGTTACGTCCATAAGCGGCGTTCACACCGAACGCGATAGACGCGAATATAATCGCGCCAGACGCTTCATTCGCACCGCTTGGTCATTTTGGATCATTCGCGTCCATCGCGTCATTCGCGCTAGACGCTCCGCCCGTTCATTTGAAAACCGGTGATCTCAACCTGCTCTCTTTCCACGTCGATCGTGGCTCATATCACCACCGTTGCTGCACTGTACTACTGCTGTACAAGTCTCAGAAACACCAGAAAACCACCCGCCGTCGTGTCTGGGTTCACTGTGTGTGTGTGTGTGTGTGTGTGTGTGTGTGTGTGTGTGTGTGTGTGTTTTTTTGTTCACTCTGTGTAGAAGACGGCAGCGGTGCCCACACACAGCTCAAATACAATTAGCTTCTCCTTCACGTTGTTCTGAGTGTAAACAACCGTACAGAGAAGTGACGTCGTCGGCTTGAACTCGTCGCTGATTGGATGTCACGGCGCGATGCCGCCTGAAAAGTTCAATATTTTCAACTTTATTCGCGCCGCTCTAGACGCTTCAAACGCGCCGCTTCATTCGCGCCGCGTCTCATCGCACCAGACGCTCCATTCGCGCCGCCTCCGCCTGAATCGCGTGTCATCGCGCCATTTACATTGATTTTCAATGTAGAGTTGCCGCTCCATTCGCGTCTATCGCGTTCGGTGTGAACGCCGCTATAGACTGTTGCTAGGCTACATAGCGGTGTGTCTCGGTACAGGTAGAGCGGTGGGAGTATGACGTCATCGTTTCACACACTCGCCGCACACAACTCTTCTAAAGGTAACGCTAAGCCTTCCTTTAATGTGTTGTGCCCGCCGTGGCATTGTTTATAACACTTGAAGCTGAGTGGGGTTTTGTCCTGTCTGAATTAATGCTGCATCTGGCTGTGTGGTTTAGTAGGCTAGCAGTTGTTTCAGTGATGCTGCGTGCGTGAGAGAGAGAGAGAGAGGGAGAGGGAGAGGGCTGTAACTTTCAGACACCGCCAGTGCACTATGCGGCGTCTATGTGAAAGGTATAACACATGGATTAGCATGTTGATTGTTGACAGAAAACTGATGTCATCATCACGTACGTTGTATTCAGATGTTGAGTGGCAGAAAGTGACCCAGTGCCCCACGGTTAGATGTGTTCTGACGCCGACTCTGCTCCGGAGCACTCTCTGTTCAATTTGTTTGACTTGATATGAATTAAAATTGAATGCTATTGAATATGTCATTATTATCATAAAAAAATAAATAAAGTGACCGGTAAAAATAGATTATGACGGAATTTGTATGACCCTGTCAGTCAAAATGACCCGCAACGAAAAAGTCTATATAGGCTATTGTGTATTTTCACTCAAATTGTAATGTTTTGCTAATGATCTGTTGGCTAATTTGTAATCCCTGTCTACAAGTTGGTTATAGTTTAAACATTCTACTGGTAAACTTTCAGTAGGCTACAGTTAATACCACACAAATTAACCCAGCTGTATCAGATTGAATTCATCCATACATTTTGAGATATTTCAGTCTGAACCAAAGTGGTGGCCTGAACAATGTGAAGAATCAGTTTGGCTAAAACTCAGAAACCTTCGAAGTAAAACTTAGTTTCAGTGAGAAAACAAACATTTCCACCTCCTCCAGCTCATGTCATGTGCTGAGCAGTGAGAGCTGACAGTTTGCGGCTGGTGTTTGAGTTTCTGTGATATCTCCATTTCTCCATCCTGTCAATTAACTCACCGTTACATAAATAGAGGTGAGAACCATATCACAGTGGCGGGGTTGTCATCAGCTTCAAAGGGAGAGAGAATTTACAGCAAACGTAATTAAGCAGCTCCCATGCCCCTAACTATGCGGATATGCAAACACCTTTGAGATAATGTTATGTGGATTAGTCTGAGTAGGCCTATAACCGATGAAAACTAAACTGTTAGACGTGTCAGCGTATGACAGTGCTTACTTTTCCCCCGTCGAGTGACATTTTCACACTGTTTCTCACTCAGTGTTTCTCTCTTTTCATTTTTTCCCAGCTTGTTTCTACTTGATGTAATCAACTGCGTACCGCTGTTGTTCAGCTTGGCCATTACCCGTGCTTTGCTTTAGTTTCTTTTGGGACTCACACCTCAATTTTCTCGCTCAAATCAAAGTCTGAAAACTGGACTGTCAAAAGCTTCCAGAGAAAATCATTTGGTTGCTGAAACAATATGTCAGTACGCCACACAGATGATATGACATTTCATCAAGCCTGTATTATACGGAGGAAAAGTGTTTTTAGCTTGTTATCAAAGACCAAGTAGGCAAAAATGTTTGTATTTCTTTCCCCCAGTAAAAAAACTGTTCATTTGAGTCTCACTAAGTGCAATGTTTGGGAAATGAGCTGTGGAAAGTCAGTGTGAGGCTCATTGCTTTCCTCATCGGGCACAAACACAGCCCCGGGCTCCGTCTCAGAGAGAAAGATAATAAGAAGACGTGATGTGATGGTGCATCATGTGTTCTCTACAGTGTGCAGGTAGCATCACCACAACAGCCCTCTCTCACTGTCACCCTCATGTAACGCTCCAGTCATTTTGTAGCAGAACAACAGTTTTAGTTTTAGCGTCCTGTTTCTCTTGAAGAATCGTGCTCGGCTGTTCCTCCCTCAACCTGTGTCTCTCGCTGTAATAAAACATTCCTTTTGACAACGTTTAATCACAGTGGAATATTTCCTGTGTTGCCCCCTTGGGAACAACACGGCAAAAAAAAAGTAAACAGCAGACACACAGCAACAATCACAGTCCAGACTGTTCTCGTCTGTGGCTCCCTGATGATGGAACAAGCTGCCGAGTGTTATCAGAGCAGGGGCGTCCCTCTCTGTCTGCAGGAATCTCATGAGGACTCACCTCTTATGAGAGCACCTCCCCTCTTAACACCTCTAACACACCCAACTATCTACTTTGCACTTTCACTGCACGTCTCTACCTGATCCCTTTGCCCTTATTGGATATGGAGTGTACAGCAAGGTATCCAGCTGAACTGAAGATGTGAAAATAGAGTTATAGAGCAATGTGAAGATGTGATGTGATCACATCTAATTGGTTTTGGATAGAAGCATCTTGCAAATGAGTAATTACATATAAACATTAGCATTAACACATTATTAATTCAAGCTGAATATCATCTTACTTTTGTTTTTCTCCACCAACTACTGAGAAAAAGCCCATTTCTTAAAGGGATAGTTCACCCAAAATTCAAATTTCACTCATTATCTACTCACCCTCATGTTGACTAAGGGCTGGGAGAAGTTTCAGAGTCCTCCGTGCCTTCTCTGAGTTACAGCGGGGCTCCGTGCAGCACTGCATGTCCGACGGTTGCGAACGGACACCACTTTTCTTCGTCCAAAAAGACACACCAAAAACCATCCAAATACCTCCATAGTGCTTGTCTGTAATGTCCCTCTTGTAGCCTATTGAAGCCCCGACATGAGAAATTGTTCCGAAAAAATTAAATAAGTCTATATTTCAAGCTTGTTTGTAGCGGAAGCTCCCAGCACTGCTCTTCCTGGTCCGTCCAGATCTCGCGAGATTTGCAGAGCCGTGAACTGGGTGTCAATGCAAATCGCGCAAGATTCCGGCAGAGCAGCACTGGGAGCTTCCACTACAAACAAGCTTAAAACATACTTATTTTATTTTTTTCGGAACAATTTCTCATGTTGGGACATTACAGACGAGCTGTGTGGAGGTATTTGGATGGTTTTTGGTGTGTCTTTTTGGACGAAGAAAAGTGGGCTCCGTTCGCAACCGTCATATGGACATGCAGTGCTGCACGGAGCCCCGCTGTAACTCAGAGAAGGCACGGAGGACTCTGAAACTTCTCCCAGCCCTTAGTCCACATGAGGGTGAGTAGATAATGAGCGAAATTTGAATTTTGGGTGAACTATCCCTTTAATTTGCAAGGAGCTCCTTAATGCCCAGTCACTAGTTAACATCTGACTTGTGTGAATCTGCCTAAAATAAAAGCAGACTTGTGAAATAGCCTACAAACATGTTAGTCTGTCAGGATTTCAGACACACATGTTAACATGTACGTATTTCAAAAGTCTAACTAACACATCCAGATGCTGTTGAAAGTCGACTTATTCCAACATCTCCACAGTTCCCACCCAGGGCTTTGACTGGGAAGTCGATAAAAATGTGCAACAGAAGAAGAATCTGGTATTAAGCCAGAGTACACGAAATGTACAGAGCTGTAAAGTTGTCCAAGTTTTCGCCATTCAACATGCTTGCACCAGTTTTCTGCCAGCTAATTTGTTTGTCAGTTGATTTCCCTCCTGTGTGTTCTGGGACAAGGACAGTAGAACTGACCCTCTGACTGCCAGACTTTGTGTTTGCAGCAGCCAGGCCCACCCACAGCTATGCCATTAAGCCTTAGTTGGATTAGTTGACCAGGAGGAGCAGCTGCTTGTTACCATCACCACTGGTACAGGTGGACAGCCAGGGCTCCACAACAGACCAAGGCCCAATCCCAATTCTCCTCCCTTAACCTTACCCCTTGGTTTCAAGTGCACTCGCTTGATAGATTCCCCTCACTGACGAATGGCTAGTGTTGAGGGGTAGGGAATTGCACCTACAAAATGGGACACCACTTTATACAAATTAGCGTAACAGACGTCTTCACCTACATCATGCGTATTGTTGACGTAGGCCTACGCTTCTTGCCCTCATTTCCAAAATGCCAGCTCCAGTGGTGGCGTTACCAATTTCCTTGGCTGTTTTTATTCCCCTTCGTCTGACAAATCAACGGATGTCGATCAAAAACAAAAGCTGTCAGGTAGTGTCATCACCTGTTGCTGTTGGTATGCACATGTTTTTATTCCCAATAAGAACTTAAAAATTCCTTGTGGAAATGGTGAAATTTGATTAAATGTCATGATACAAAGTTTATGAAACAAATGCAGATGGAAACAGTTCTTTGCCGGATAAATGTGAGTTGCGATCATGTTTCATGTCAATTCCGCTACGTATCCCAGCTGTTCAAAGACACAGCGGGAGTAAAGGAGTAAAAAAAAAGATGCAGGTGTGCAGGCGGACAGACTGGCGTCACGTCAAGTGTCACGATCTCGCAGAACTGTTTGGAGCGCTGCCGTTCACAAACCACCGGTGACAGGTCTCCTCCGGTGTCTGTAGTATTTAATACTCTTTTTTTTTAAATTATCTTTTTCTTTTAATACTCATGTATGCATCTCAATCGCATTATAACCACCACTCTATATAATTTGTATAATATTTACCAACTTGACTTGGCTCGCTGCGTAGGCTACTGTATGGCTCAGTGGTTTCCAGGACTCCTGTGTGTCCCCTCAATTCGTAGTGTGCATCACACGGCTCTTCAAATGAAGTGGGTATTTTAAGGGCTGAACAGCACTTCTCTTACTTGTCTTGACATTTGGGACACCCTACCACTCCACGGGAGCGTGCAAAACCAAGGGTTAGGGCTGATTTTGAGGGGAAGTGCGAGTATTGGGACCCAGTCCAACTATTGTCTTGGGCATCGATGGACGCTGCCCAGGGCTGGCTGTGATAGGCTATTTATTACAGTAAAAAAACGTGTAGGCGACCCTTCAGAGACATTAAAGTAACATTGCAGAGTTTTTCGGCCTTAAAATAATGTTTCCAGACTCATTGCAATGGTAGACAAATGGTTAATAGGATGAATCGTGCTGCCGCTGCAGCCTGAGCCGGGTCGCGTCGGCTGAAACTGCACTATGTAACTTCCCTGCACGGGTACGAAACACCGCCCGCTGCCCGGCTCATTCTGATAATAATCATTCTGCTTCGGCATTCGGGTCCATTTTTATCTCAACTAGCCGGAGCTTTAGTGAGTCCAGGTTGAGGAGAGGAAGCCTGTGGAAGCTGAACTTCATCCAGCTGCTCATTTTGTTCTGACAAGTCAGAAACACACAGAAACGAACCATAGTATTAGCGGTAGCAAGTTAGCCACACCGCACCGCGGTCGGAGATGACATCATCCAGATCAGAGGTTAGTAGTCAACCTACAGGCGCAGGATGTTGATAACATGCCACCACGGGCTCGGAGGGGAATAGCACTAGTGTATCATAACAAAATATTGGTGAAATGAACGAGTTTCGCCGCAGATAATGTGTTATATAGAGGCTGCGCTTGGGTGCCCCAAGTACTCGCATTATACGGATAGACGCGCCGCTCCGTAATTTCGTCAAAACGACTCCAAATGACACCAAAGTTATCTGGGTGAGTAAATGGTCGTATTTTATGCTAGAAATAAGGTCCAGGTTGTAAAAAACGGAAATTATCCTTAAAGACTGTAGATGGTCTATACTGTGCAGTAGGTCTGTGTGTCAGCTATACAACATTTAAAACAGTCATTGGTGTTGCTGGTTGTTTTTCCCCTCAGCCATGTTTTTTGTCGCCTCATTAACCCGGACATGGAGCAGCTAATCAGGGGGTTTTGGAAGAGTCCCTGTGGGCTAGCTTGTTTTTTGGGTTGCAAGGGCCTGTACAGGGTCTGTAAACACAGTCGTCTTAGAAATAGATCATGTAGGCCGTCCCGTTAGGTCCTTTAAATAAACGCCAACGACCACTGTGAGCACACAGATGACTCACAGTCAACATCAACTTCACATGGCAGCTATTAGCAGTAAGCTAATGAGCTGGTGGCTCATTAGAAGATGGCCGCTGACTTGTTTTACATGCTAATGCTTTACACAAATAAGAGTTTGAAAAAAAAAAACTGTGGCCAAAAAGCTCAGAAAATAAGAATTTCTAATCTAAATGCTTAGCTGCGCCGGACAGGAGCAGAGCAGCAACGTTCAGAGTTCTGCTCTTGTTTCATCAGAAATTCTTGTGCGCTGAATTATGTAGGCTTCTGGTGTGTGATCAGCTCAGATCTACAGGATTTTATTACAGAAAGAGCCACTGAGGGGAGAAAACCACTCAAATTAAAACATGTTTGGTGTTGTATTTCCTGCTGTGCTGTACTCTCTGGATTCTCATCTCACACTCTGCCAAATTTTTTTTATCATATATCAACACCAATTTTACAGCGTGTAACCTTCGACGTTACTAATTATGTTCTGGCTGACGCACTGTAGGTTCATGGAGCAAACTTCACTTTCTGATGTTTGAAGTCAATTTTTTGGGGAGTGCTAGCAAAAGTTTTGGTAGTGGAAGCAAAACAATCCTCAAGATGCTAAATAAAGATGCTGAGGAAATGACTACACTATTCTATTTGAGCCATTGTTATTACACTGCAAAAACTCAAATATCTTACAAAGAATATTTGTCTTATTTCTAGTCAAAATGTCATTTCTAGTCAAAACAAATCTCATTATACTTAAAATAAGACTCATCACATAAAATATAGCTTGTTTTTAGACAGTTTTTACTTCTTTAAAGGAGTCATCACCTGGTTTTTTACGTATCCATTCCCCCTTAAATTGCTTTGAATCAATTCTTAAAACTTTTTTTTCTTCAAATATAGAGCTTGTTCTGACACTTTTTCATACGGCAACTTTCTCTCATAAGAGTAAGCGCGAGGTTTTGACTGGTCCGGATGTTCATTGTATTAATATGTAATGAGGCACGCATTGATTGGACGCAGGAAGGACAGATCCGGAATGTGGCTGGCCCAGTGGGCTACATGCAGGCTGTATTGGAAACCGCATACTATGCTCTCTGTCGTGTACCGTTATATAACTTAATAAAATAAAATAAAATTTTATCGGTTCATTGTAAAACATGTATTTATTGATGCAAATGTGGTGATTTCTGTACGTAGGCTACAGAGCCCCGGGGCAGAGCTGCTGCTGCTCTATGTGAAGCTTCACTTTTCATTCAAACAAACTAAGATACTGCCACAATTGTTAGATTTCATCAATGAGACAAACATTTATCTCCTAAAAGAATTTAACCAGTCGGCGGTAAACCTCTACAAACCTGCGGGTAAGTTAATTAACAATTGTTTCCTCCGCAGGCATGACGACGTTGTTCGGCCGGCTAAACGAACGCTGCAGGCGGGTTGCTGACAGTCACTCCTCCGCTCCTCTGGTGCTGGCTGCACCTCACTTCTCCCAATGCGGAGCAAACTTCTAAACAGCCGTCATTTGGATAAACTAACCGCACATTGGAGATCTAGGCCCTTACTTTCTCGCATGAAAAATTATTAAAACTTAATGAAGTGACGAAATAACAGCACCACAGCGGGAAATAAAACAAGTAATGTCGGCGGAAGTCGGGGTGGTGGAAGAGAGGTGTGTTTATGAAAGCAGTCTCCACCGTGACGTCACCGTAGGAGCAGAATCAAAATCTCGTATTTTTGCGGTGTGCAGCCTCATCAACTACTCTGGCTTAAACAAAGAGCCCAAACGAAAAAACTCAGCCTCCTTCAATTTCCAGGCAAGTTTCCACTGAGGTCCAACACCAGTATACATGTTGAAAAAATGCGATTTCCAGGTGATGACTCCTTTAAAGCACTTGAAATAAGTAGAAAAATCTGATAGTGGAACAAGTTTTTCTTCCTTATTGACAAGCACAAAAAACTTGCTTTCACTGGCAGATTATTCTACTTATTTCAAATGAATATTTGTTTGAAACAAGTGAAAATTATCTAAAAACAAGTTGTGGTGTAAAATTTGCTGTTGAAAATTGTTCTGTTGAGACACAAGAATGAAGATGAAGAGCTTCTTCTCCTTCTTCTCCTTCTTCTTCTTCTTCTTCTCCTCTGTCTGTGTCTGCCCAGATACAGTGAGGCTGTGGAGGAAGGTGGGATGTGTCACCATGAACCAAATACAAGACTTCATGCATTATGGATAGTCAGTCGTAGGGGAAGCATCTTACATAAGGAGCGACTGCTTATATAATTAGATGAGGATCTGAGAATGATTACTGTGGGTGATTTGTGACTGGATGCATCTGAGAAGGTTTTTGAGTTTTTTTTTTCTCCCTTTGTTTGTACTTTATAAATCTAAGTAGGCATCAGTGAGAGTGCGATGTGTTTGCATATGCATGCCTGTATGTGTGTGTGTGTGTGTGTGTGTGTGTTTTCTCTCTGCCTGGTCCTGTGAAACGTGCCGCTGGAGATAAAGGGCTTCAAAGGCAGAGCTCGGCTAATGAGTGTAAACTGCTGTGACAGCCAAGTAGGGTTACCCCCTCTGTCTCTGCTCCATCAGCCACAACTTCCTCTGCTTGCTGCTGCTCTTTTCCACACTCCGCTCTCTGTTTCCATGGCTATTCAAACTCCCCCAAATTCCCCTCCATCCTCTTTATCTTTGGCTATTACCCCTCTCTTTATCTCTCTCACACTATTCCGCTCCTTGTCTAGCACCTTATCCCTCTCTCCATTCTCCTGAAGCCAATTAAAGGGATAGTTCACCCAAAATTCAAATTTCACTCATTATCTGCTCACCCTCATGTCGACTAAGAGCTGTGAGAATTTTCAGAGTCCTCCGTCCCTTCTCTGAGTTACATGAGAAATTGTTCCGCCGGTCAGTGCAAATCTCTCAGGAAGAGCAGTAAACTGAGACACTGGGAGCTTCTGCTACAAACAAGCTTAAAATATAGACTTATTTAATTTTTTTCGGAACAATTTCTCATGTCGGGGCTTCAATACAAGAGGGACATTACAGACGAGCAGTATGGAGGTATTTGGATGTTTTTTGGTGTGTCTTTTTGGACGAAGAAAGTTGGTATCCATTGACAACCATTATGGACAAATACTGCTGTGCGGACCCCCTGTAACTCAGAGAAGGAACGGAGGACTCTGAAAATTCTCACAGCTCTTAGTTGACATGAGGGTGAGTAGATAATGAGTGAAATTTGAATTTTGGGTGAACTATCCCTTTAACTCCTCTGAGAAAAGACAAGCCAGAAATTATCCCACCATCTGTCAACATGTCATTCTCAGCTTTTGCCAGTCTAACCCATTAAATCATCATATCAAGTGGCCAAGTCATAAATGAGAAAAACGTGTCACTTTTATTACAGCTTTATATGCTACAGCTGCATCCTCATCTGCATAAATTGGTGACCTTACTTGTACTCGCTGCACCTTCTTCCAGCTCCACACACCTGATTTATGGATTTACCTCACTGCAGACACGGACAGCACAGTTCGACTATGAGAGAGCAAGGATGCCATTATTTTCATCCTGCAGCTGAGCTACTGTTTTATAGTGATGTGAGAGTCCCTCTCATCTGAAAAATTAATCACCTGGACACATGTGGGCCTTCTCTGCTCTGCTGCTGGAAACCAGACCAACTCTCTGGGCTGGGGAAAAAAGGGACATAAGTATAAATATCTGTTATTGCCTTACTGTGTGTTTTTTCCCACTTCTTATCATCTCTGGCACATTGCAGAGAAAGAGGATTTGAGCTTCAGAAGTCTTAAAGTCAGTATAAATACTGTATAGACAGAAAGGGATACCCAGCTAAATAAGACATTGTGTAGCAGCAGCAAAGGATATTTAGATAAAAGGAATATCCTGGATTGGAGTTTCTTCTTCGGCGTGTCAAGCTGTATTTGTCGGGAAAGCAGACACTCACTCAGATCTGTTTTTACCTGCCTTATCTTCAGCAGGTAAAAAAAAAAAGGGTGACTTGAGGAGCGGAGGAGACGGGGAAAAAACCCTGTCTTTTCCTGTTTCTTTCTCCTCTTTCTGTTTTGTTCTGCCAGAGGCTCTCTGTCTTTCCTCGGGGGAATTTGAGGCTGTAGAGCTAGAGCTGGGCTGAAATGTTTCAAGACTTCCAGCTTCTATACACCAGTTGGCAATGCATGTGTGTTTATTTTCTTCTCCCTTTTTTTTTCCAACATCAAAGACACCATTAGCTTTTGCATTCAAAGCCACGTTTCTAAAAAGTTCAACCCGAGGTAAAATCAACCCTCGGTTTAATGAACCGAGCGTTACTGTACAGCTGTGGAAATGTAAGAAGCTTTCTGTACAACTCCACATTCAAATATGCATTTCTCTGCCATGGGCTGCAGAGAACATACAGAACAGAGCGTGAATTGACAGGCATGTCCCCGACCGTATCATCAAAGCACGTAGGCTTTCTGAACGATCCTCCATAGCTGTAGAGGGAAGAGGTTTCTTTCCAAATGGGCCCACTCATGCAAAACTTGTATCCCACTGCAAGGTGTTTAATATGAAAGCATTCAGAAGAAGCAAGCTGTAAGTTATGTTATGATTTATCATCCCTTTTATTTTCTTTCTTTCTTTTGTGTGAATCAGGATTGTTCTCTGGGTGTGCAGACTGTGGAGAGAAGGTGTTAAATAGGAACTGAAGCAGAGTCCATTTAAGCAAATGCACCATCATTTGGAAAACCAAACCATTTCAGAGGCAAACGTATTGTCTGCAGTTGTAATGAAAGCTGATTAGCTGCTTTACTCACATTGTTCACCACCGGGATTTTATTGTGGGGCCTTTGAATGAAAATCATATCAAGAAAACAAGTCCACACACCACATTATTATTAAAGTGTTCAAAATAGCTACTTTTACTCAACAAGGGTCACTGACCATGAACATTTTATATTAAAAAGGTTGTTTTTTTTGCAATATCCGTCCATTCTCCTCCATTCCATTCTTTAATAAAACGTTCGGTGGTAACGTTCACAAAGGTCTCAGCTGTCAGGCTTTTTAATCTCAGTAAATCACTCAAAGTTTACAGGCTCAGTTGCAGTAACAGCAATCTCCTCAGTCCCCACACCATGTTTTGGAAACCACAACACTGTCTTTATAAATAGTTTTTCTTTTCTTAGAGGAGAGGTTATTGATTTGATTTTGAATGTGAAACTGCGTCACCGCCTCATGAATAACAATCAGGTGAATAACAACCTATTTTGAATGACATTAATCATTTTTGATCTCGAAATTCAAATGAAATTTTAAAGGAGACTTTCATCAATTTAGACTGAGATCAGTTTATTAGTCATAGGCTGCGCAGCAACTAAACCAACAGTTGAGTTGTCTCATTCCCAAATCATGGCACGTGGGCCGTAGTCACTTTTTAAAGCACTTTGTGTCCCTCCACATTGTGTTCACACTGAAAATAGCATTTAATGTTACCCAGTGCATTAAAAAGAGATGCTATGGGGTTCTGGCCAAGCATCTCATTTGTGATCTGCCCCGTGTCTCGGCCTCATATTTTCCATAATATATAAGTTATAGTCATAATTTTTTTTGCTCCAAGTCTTTTTATTTATATTTGTACATGTACATACAAAGATAATGTACAAAGTACATAAATTCAAAAGTATAAATGATCAGGAGTAATACAAATATAAACAACAACCCCCACCCGCACCCGCTCCAACGGAGCTCCATCCCTGCAACAATATTACTGCACCATTCGACAATCTTGTATTGAGTTGGTATGCAATTACTTGTATTACATGAATCACATACATATCTATATTTATATAAATAAAAAGTGACACAATTAGAATAATAAGAAAAATAGTAGTTAATTAAACCAAAACAGCACGATAAACAAGTAAATAAAAAATAAAATAAAATAAAAAATCAACAAGTGATTGAGAGTGGTCCTTATGGGTTTCAAATTATACAGTATCAGTCATATAAAACACCAAAATTAGTGACATCTTATTTCTCTATATAACTTAAAAACGGTCTCCATGTAGCATGACATTTTTGAATACATCCTCTTGTAGAATAACGAATCTTCTCTAGTACCAAATGGTGTATAGTCATAGTTTAAAAGTCAATGATGAGATGGTTAATGAAATGACTCTATCAAGCTGCATTAAGATTCAGTATTTTTGGACATCCTTATTCAATCCTTTTTGTCTCGGTTGTTCTGTATCAGCTGCAGCATGAGCCTCCCCCCCAAGTTAAGTTCATCTTGGCAAACACCTCACAGCTCGACGCCAGCTTGTCTCTCGGCGTTCCAGCTTTTCTCTTGCCTGGAGGAGTTCATCTCACTGCAACCTTTGGTTTATGATCTGCCGCTGTTGGAAACACATGGCACAGCCATCGCTAACCTCTCTCTCCCTTATTTTGGTGATGATGCTCTTGTTTTTGGCCTTTCTGTATAACTCCAAGGAGATAATCTAGTGAGGCTAGATACATGTTCATGTTAGAGTTGCTTTCGTGCCAGGATTCACAACCACACAACATGGATTTGAAGCTGCTTTCAAGGTTGTGTTGCTTGGATGTCCAGATGTTGCAGCATCGGGAAAAAACACTTTTAGCTATACCCAAATTTAGCCACCAAGCCCTGTTGTGTCCCATAGAACAAGCAGTGCTGGAGGTATTGTAGTTTTGGAGCTTAACCCAATACCTAAAACACAGAATAACAAGTTATGAAATTACTACAAAACAAATGTAATAAACCTATCACATTGCTGAAGTACCTCTTTAATACTGTTCACCCTGGACACTTGCTATTACTTAATCCAAACAATAAGCAGTACAGTTATACACAAAGCTTAAAGGAGAATTCCGGTCATTTTTGACCCCTAAATCGTTGTCCTGATGGTCACCCGGGCGGAGCAAAAAACGCGACTAAAATTGATGCAGGCAAACCAGAGTTACACCATGGCTATTTGATTGTTAATGTATTGTTATATTTGATTGTTTTCTGAGTGTTTGTTGTAGTTGAAAGAATTGCCTCCATAGGTTAGCGTTGTCGCTATCCCTAGTGCCGTGTAGCCATGGTGTAACTCTGGTTTGCCTGCATCAATTTTAGTCGCGTTTTTTGCTCCGCCCAACACTGGGTGACCATCAGGACAACGATTTAGGGGTAAAAAAAATGACCGGAATTCTCCTTTAATCCACACACTAAGCAGTACAGTTATACACAATGCTTAAGATATTTGCAGTGTGCTTTCATAAAACTGTAGGTAGCACTCCTCTGCTGTACAGTTACATTCTGGCAAGTCCAGCATATTTCTTTGATCTTTAACTAGGCTGATGACGCATGCACGATAGCATGCCGAGTGGAAGGCGAGCAGAAGGACAAGGATGCATATAGGATGGGTACGAGGATGAGACGGGGAGGGAGGGGGGGGGGGGGGAGTGACAGCAGAGAGGGACAGTCGTCAGAGAGAATTCATCCTCCACAGAGAAACACCATTCACTCTCTAATCTGTTGCCTGCAGCTCAGCGGCTGCCACAGCAAAATGTAAGAGGCTGTCAAGTCGGCAGCAGCAGTTGGATCTTAATTGAGTGAAGCCTCCCAGTCGAGCCCATGCAGGGAGCTGGAGACCACCCACCCAGATGTCTGTGTGGGGAAACTGAGGGTTCATCTCATAAGTCCTAAAATGCCGAGTGAGACTCCCATTTCACTTCTGACACATTTCCTGAGGCTGCAAACCCAATCGGCGGGACCATTTCAAACATTTTGTCCTCTTAAGAAAATTGAATATAAATCAGAGCTCTGAATTTGTGAATGGACAATCTCGTGGCCTCAGCTGACGTCCTGTAAGGATACAAGGGAAGCGACAGCGGCACTCAGCTGCGCCCCAACCCGGTGACTCCCTCTTTAGTCACGGCACTGTAAACCACAACAAGCCACCAATCGATAAGCAGCCATATGGAGAAACTCCAGACAGGCTTCAGTCCAAGGTCTCGTCTCCTCAGACATCCACTGTTTCAGTCGTTGGTCGTCTCGTGAAACAGCAGCAGGCAGATTCCCTAACCCAAGGGACGGAGTAATTGTAATGCTTTTAGGGTTTAATGCTTTCAGTGTATTTATAGATCTCTGAGGGATGCAGAGTGCTCTCTCTCTCTCTCTCTCTCTCTCTCTCTCTCTCTCTCTCTCTCTGCCTCTTTTCCTCTCTTGCCAACTACCATCTTGGTGTTGTGTTCGCAGCTTTTTATCAAATTACACGGTGAGGAAACTGAAACAGGTACGACAGGCTGCAGTCCAAACATGGGGGGGACTGAAAGTTACAGAGAATTGATTTTTAGGTTGAAGCCACTGCAGACTGTGGGGGGATTTTTTTTTTCATGAACATCATGTGAAGTATACTTTACACTGTGTGATATTATCAATTGATATTGTCATGTGGTGTTCTGTTGAGGGCTGTGCTAAAACCTGTGATTGTGTACTTGTAAGGCAGATGAACAGGCCGTAGCTGGGCTTCACTGAACTGTTTGTTATGTCATGATGTTGTTTTTATTTTAAAAAGAAGAAAGGACTCGCCACACTGTAGGAGCTCCCAAATATACAAAAATGTATTAGAAGACTATAAAAAGGACAACGTTTCGAGCAGTGCACTCTTCGTCAGGTCAATAAGTAATGTATACAGAGAGGTTCCCTGCTTCAATGAATACATCTATGAATATTAGGGGGTCTGGGGTACCCGGAGTAAAAATATATAAATCAACAAAGGGGTTCCCCTTCCGTATGTAAGAAGGGAAAAAATGTCAGTACAGGAATAAACATATTCTATAAGCATAATGGCCCAAACAAAATCGAAAATCAAATACAGAAGAATAATAGTGTGCTGATAAAGCTATACAGAAGGTTTCTAAAAATATAATATGGAGAGGGCCGTGAAAATACAGTATTTTTTAAATTTTATTTTACACATCAGTGTGTTTTAGTGGTGAATGGACGGCACTCATGATGTCAGACTTCTCTCGGCCCTACAGTACAGTAGTTGCCAAATTCAACCATTCACTCACACATACTGTATACTAACACTCACAGTGATGAAACAGCCTTAGAGGCTCAGTATCTGTGTCCAAGGACACTTCAGCATGTGGGCAGGAGGAGCCGGGATCCCATTACACGTCCTGGGGAGTGTTACTGCACATGCAAATTTATATATAAGGCTCAGACCTCTCAATGCTGCGTGAGGCTGTTAGCAAACACACCTACAGTACATGTCTGACAGAACTGGCAGTGGAAAAAATGCTGTTAAGTCAGAATGCTTATCCATCATGCAATACCATCGGTGAGGCGTCTGATTGGACCCAAATGTATTCACAACAACCCCAAACATTCAGCCAGTGACATTTAGAACTATCATCAGCATAAAGAAGAACAACAAGTCCTGGAAGTGATGGTGGTGGTGTCTATTTCAAATTTGGGAGAAATTTTGTCAGTAGGTTATAGAATGAAACAAAAGTGTTTATTTTACTCAAACACATACATATGAACATTAAAACCAGAGGAACTGATCATTTTGAAGTGGTCTCTTAATTTTTTCCAGAGCTGTGGCTCATCCCCAGGTGTTTCCACTACAAGAGACAAGTCTAAATTCTAAAGGAGCCCAGATGTTATCAAAAACCGGTCACTTACCCCTGGTTGCATACGTGATCATTTCTAAGGGCTGAGTTGCTGTTAATTCTGAAAAGCCATTTACAGTACAGAACCTATCCTTGGTCTATCCACCTCCTTCATCTCAGAGTTTAACCCTGCTGCAGACACATCACATGCTGTTGCACTTTGACACTTGAGAAAATACTGAACTGCCATTACTGCGAATGAAAGCAAGACTGGCGAATGAGAAGTAGATTGATAATGGATTGAATAACATGTGCTTTTCCAGATACAGAATGAACACATCAGGTGTCTACAGCTGATATTCTTAGGCCTATGAAAAGGCTGCACCGAGAAAAAAGAGTAGCAAACAGATAAGAGGCTGAAACGACATTAGACAGAATGCAAACAGCCTGCGACACGGCCCACCTGTACATTATGTCCTCAAGTGGCTGTTTCTGTTTCCAGCTCAGCCGCAATGGACTTTCATTACCACAACTGAAACATGACATTGTGTTAATCTTCAAATGAACAATGGCTTCTTTCCTACAACATTCATCTATTATGCAGAGAGACTCAGATCAGTCACATCATGTCTGTGTTACATGTTTTTTTTTAGCTAGAGGGGTGAGCTAGCTCTTATTATTTGCTCATACAGTATATGCTTGTTTGCAAGCTGTCAGCTTCTTAGAGCACTATCTTTGTACTGCCACAAAGCCGGCGAATGCAGCTGCAAAGCAGTTTTCACCTCAGCGTGTTGTGATATCGTTAGGTGTTGCGAGCAAATGCTACTGCACTGCACATGATAGTGAGAGAATAAATCCTCTCCTAAACAGAGTGGCTGACATTTACAGTCTTTTCTCAGTCGCTTTGTTGCCGTTCTCACATCAGAAACATCTTTCTCACAACTCTTTATTCTGTTCTCAGAAGTGTTTCCCACACACAGATTAGTATTTCACATTGTCTGTACAGACTTCATTATATTCACATGTTTCACCACTACATTGACACTTTTTCAACAGTTTTTTTTTATTAGATAAATTTAAATCTGAAACTCTTCTGTCTCGTATAGACTTAGATGCATTTGCATAGTGACAGAGTGATCTGCTCAGAGGAGATGATTATTCCCAATTGTTACAGTACTCATACTTATTTTTTCTGAAGTTCTCTTTTTCTAAATTCACGAGACAAGACATTAGAGTCCTGCAGCTCTGCTGAAAAGGTTTAATTCTTAATAATTTAAGTGATTGGTCTTTGCAGGTTTTGATTCATGTGTTAGATTGTTTAATAGATTTTTGCACAGATGATTTGAGAAGTGTGTTAACTGAGAATTGCACTGAGAGTTGTGAGAACGATGATTCTGATGTGAGAATTGTATCTGCGTAATTGAGAAAAGCTAATATAATGATAGGGCTAAAGGAAAATAAAATGGTGATAAGTTTGATTTCCAAAGGTTTTTATTTAGTTCCCTGTTTCAGAGAAATAGTGAGGGAGTGAGAGTTTGGTCAATATCTTCAAGAGCACTGCTATAATGGATGAATCACTACAAACAACAGCAGCTTGGTGAGAGTATTCTTTTTTTCTTGAAATTGTGTCTTATGCAAGGACCAGGTCACAGCTCTGAAGTAAAACCCCCCTCGCCTCAGGGCGCACCACCTTTAAAGGTACCTTTTTCCATGATTGACAAGGCAGCCTTGAAGACAAGTGTTATAAAAAAAAAAAAGAATTTGAATTTAAAAAAACGGCCCACTGCATCAAAAGTAAGGTGCAATTATAAAATCCTTTCTCGTGTTCAGCCTGCGGTCTGATGAAGGCGATCCATCAAAGTGAGACAAGTCAAACGACCGTTTCATTGCACTTTCATCGTGGCTGAGGAAAAATTAGGCTGGCCTTTGCACTGTTGAGAGTGTGTGTGTGTGTGTGTGTGTGTGTGTGTGTGTGTGTGTGTGTGTGTGTGTGTGTGTGTGTGTGTGTGGCAGCGGCAGCTCCGTGGCGCTGGGTGAGGTTCATGGTTGACATCAAAATGATATGGGACACATGTTTCCTGTGTTATTACTTGTGGGATCTGTGCTGGAAGTGTTCCAGAGAGATCCATTAGCAGGTGATGTAGGTAGATTGGTAACATGTCTCCTCTCACACAAGTCTGGAATCAGTGAGAATATTCAAACCAGATAGGCTACTTGTGTATCTTCATGTGTTTATTTTTACACTCTAACTGGCTTGTTTGCTCTAAAACGCAGTTGGGAGCCACAAACTGCTTGCGTTGTAATAGCACAGCCAGGTATAATAAATGCAACAATGTTGATGCACAGAGCTCAATAAAGGCCAGAAATAAGCATCATGTTTCATCCTTGTCGACCTCGGTGTCCCTGGGTATGTCTTATCTTAATGAGTCTCCACTTCCTTGGAGTAAGCAGAAAATGGGCTCATAACAAATGCGGCTCATGTCTGTCTGTACTGGAGAGAGTGGAGAGTAGCTGTGGTATAATATCTATCTATCTATCTATCTATCTATCTATCTATCTATCTATCTATCTATCTATCTATCTATCTATCTATCTATCTATCTATCTATCTATCTATCTATCTATCTATCTATCTATCTATCTATCTATCTATCTATCTATCTATATCTATCTATCTATCTATCTATCTATCTATCTATCTATCTATCATCTTTTCTGCTCAGCAGATGTTCAAAGTTCCAAAGTTGGACAAAGTCCAGCTGTACTGTGTGGCCTCAGGGAGACTGAGTCCTGTACTCACCACCTGCACCAGAAGGATCCGGATCCTGAGCCAAACCTCAGGTTCATTTTGGATGAATAGAATAATCTGAAAGAAAAGCTTCAGCTCAAATCAGTGCTTCTTCCTGTGTTTTGCAGACTTTTATTTCACAGATAAGCTTATCGCCAGAGAGCGAGGACGCAAAAATAAATACTAGCATTCAAAGACTGGCTCCAGCAGTATGTGCTGCAGCTTGCTGACGCTCATTCTGTATTGTTTTTTCATTCATTCATGTGTTTTTTTGTGCGCATTGTGATATTCAGTAACAAATGAGAGCTTGCTTGCACAAACAATACAGACCTTTACTGTCTATAGATGGAAATTCAAACCCTGTAAGTTAAAGCTGAATGTTGGTTGTTTTAGCAGCAACTCAGATTATTTATGATCATTTTCGCGATTTTTAAAGATCCCATGACACTTATTTGTGTCTAGATTTGTTTGGAGAACACATTTGCTTCCTTTTTTTCTGTTGCAGGTTTGAATTTTGCTCTTTTCATCCAGGACTTCTTATTGATGGATCGGTGCTATTGTGTGTGCAATGTGAGAGTTTTTTCATTTGCATAAATGTGGTGAATATGCTCAGCCTATTTTTAGATGCGGCTCTGTGGCTCCAGCAGTGTTTGTTCTTTTGTCCACTGTTTTGGTCCAGACTAAGATTTCTCAATGAGTGTTACACATGAATTGCAACAGTTGTAAAGATACTCCTGATCCCCAAAATGATGAGTCCTACTGACATTTATGATCCAATAATGTTTTCCCTTAAACCTCCATGTGCAGCGTCACTGTGGGGGTTAGCATGGTAACAAACTAAACCTTTGGTGAACATTTTACAGATGCATTGCTAATATATGTCACATTACGTAAATTAATGATCCAAATAAATTATTCATGTAATTATATAATACAGTATATAATATATATAATATAATACTGCATTACAGTAAATTGTGATGAACCTCTGAATAAGCCTGTACTAGCTTAGAATGGGCTCTGTTCTGGACATGGAAACTTACCAAACATAAAATCCAATACGTTGCAGTTGTCCTCACATATAGACTCTTCCTTTATGGTGTGCATAATTGAGTTCATACAAATGGAGATGTTTTTCAGTGCTTCAATGGCCGTGTGTGAATGCACAACATCATCAGGGACATTGAATCATTCTAACGGAGGTCACTGATGATATTTATTCAGGTAAAGGCCATTATCCTTGGATTTCCTTCATTACATACTGTATATAGTAGGAGATGAAAGAAGAGGCTGAGACATTTGGGAAGGATCTTTGATTCAAAGAGGCTACAAAAGGCTGAAAAGTTAGATATCTTGTACATTCAGTTTATGCCTGTGTTTTCTTTCTCAGCTTTTGGCTGTTAAATTTTTTAGAGGTAAACTCAACATAGCTTTAAGGATGCTGTTGGACACAGTTCACATTTCAGAGCAGTACCTGCAAACTTCAGTCAGCCAATACTTCATAAAAAGAATATAAAAAAAGAAAACAAAACAAGAGGTGAAGTCTCCAAGGTGTGAAACATTCTTTCCTCCAAGAAGTGGAAACACGTTTCATAACTCCCCAGAGCTGCTCGTCTTCAGTGGTGCAACACTGAAGCAGTTATTTACTGTATCTGTTTATTCTGTCAGCCATTTGCACTTCAGTTCAGACATTTGTATCCTCTGCAGCCCGTCCTTCCTGCTGCTGCTTCCCACTGGAGAGATTTGGGGCTGTTTGTCAGCTTTGAAAATCAACTATCTCTGCAGAAGTTTAGCCAGCAGTTTTAGCATGCCAAGCTCTTCCACTTAAAACAAAAAACGATGAAGACTAAAATAGATATTATCCAAAATGACATGTTGGTCAACAGGAGTACCAATGAAATACCAAAATCAGAAATACCTTACTGTACATTGGATTTTACAATGTTATTTTGTTACAGTGAAATGAACTTCATAGCAAAGCCTGGCTCAACAGATAATAGCAAAAGTTGACTTTACATGCCAAAAATGGAGAATTGACAGAGGGGGGGTTTGTCAATTCAGATCACAAACATTTTCTCTGTCGCAAAAAAAGAATCATAAAAAGCACTTCCACTCTGCTTTATATTATTTTGCTATTTATTTTCCACCTTTTGAGGCATAATACATTATCTCAATAAGCATCAGTCTATTTCATCCCTCTTGGCGTATTGCCTTCCAAAACCAACAGCACTTTTATCTCTACATTCTCTCTGACGTAATCATGTTACCATTCGTGGCTGAGCATCAGGGTTTGCAAACATGTTGTAATGAATGCCAATCCAGCATTAGAAATGAAAGGATGCACTACTAGCTAACTAATATAAGCCTTCATACTTGACGCAATCTAATGCAGAAACTCAGATGGTAAGAAAATAAACACAGTTATCTCCTGTTACTTACATCGAGCTCTAGTGGAGAAATTGGGACAGAGACTTGATGACTGCTTATAGCAAATAACTAATTGTAACATTTAGGTGATACAGAAATGGCCGTTTGTCCTGTTTGTTGCGCCAAGTTGTCACGAGCTGCAACACGAGTTTACCCGAGTAAGGAAAACGAATTTGATTGGTCGTTATCGAGCGGGCGGGACATTCAAAGCTTGGGGCGAGACCGAGCTCGGTGTGTGTGTGTGTGTCTCAGACGTTTGAATGATGGATGACAGATCCAATATCAGTGGCTGATGAATCATGAGCAGGCTGACGTATAATCCGTGCGCCTGCATTATCCAATACGGGAAAAAAAAATACCACACTTTCATCCCGGATTTAATCAAAAATAGAATTTTGCACAAAGTTTGGCCTACATCGTCTGATAGATGAGTTAGCTATTACACTCATTTTATGACCCAGAGTGGGCTCAAATTCAATTTTCTTTTCTGTACACTAGGGGTAACGGTTTCGTCCCGTGCCGCCACGGTACGGGGGTCACGGTTCGGTGCACACAGTCACACGACGAATACGTCTGAATGAGAGGAGGAGTCGAGTGCTCACTCCAATCTAGGTGGCGGTAATGAGCCACGAAGCTGCCTGCAACTGTCATAACAGACGAAGAAGAGAAGTTTTTTTAATTATAGGAACAATGCACAGACGTTTGGACTTTATGTAGCTAAATAACTTTGTCTCAGTCCGCTGCTGTTACACACCACTCAGGCCAGCTGTGGTCACATGAGTTATTACAATGTTTCCATTTTGTTGTTTTCGCGCGTTTCTTCTTTTTCTCACAAGTTGTGGTTTTTACTGGCAAAACGAGCCAGTTAGAAATTAATAAAGGAAAAGAAAAAATAATATCCAGGAGACTTTATCGTCCTCAGGATGTGCGCGGCAGCGCGAGGGAGGATCAGCTGGTCAGGTTTAGTGATGTCATGGCTGTCAGCTCCACATCTGTCAGCAGGTCCGCTCGACCGCTCCACACTTCACAAACTTTAGGAATAAGCTAGATGTTGATTTTGTAAACAGACAGTGACATGCTGGAAATAAGCAGACACCATACTCGCCCTCGTTAATATTGATTATTGAATTACACGTGACGTCATAAATCTCTCGCCGCTGTAGTCCGGTTCATCACCTGTCTCTGTGGGTGTGTAGGCTACGTCATCTCCAGGTGGAACCACTGTAACAACTGTAAAACACCTGGAATTGATAATAACTAAAGGCATATCACCAAAGCTGAACTATAGGCTATTAATTAATCTTTTCCTCGCATTTTTTCAAAGTAAACTTCCCTTCGCTCACCGGCAGAGCAGAAGTTGCACTTTCTAAGATGGTGCACTTGGTCCACAGTGTTTGTGGATGAAGCTGGAGAAGCTCCGCTCAGCTGTGCATTCACGTGGGCACCATATGGCCGGAGAGACTTGAATTGGGACTATTTACTGGGCTGCACTATAGACAGAGTAGCATTAGATTTGTTTTAAAATGAAAGATTCTTCTAGCCTATGTTTTATTGGTTTATTTAATTTGATGTGGGTGGGACCGGGGGAATTATTGAAACCAGGACAGCGGCCTATGGTGATCAGCGACCGGTAGAGCAGGGCAGGGGCATAAAGTGGGGGGGCCAATGGCCCCACCGCCATTGGTCGGCGCTATTTCACGGATGCGCGCTGCGTTGCTAGAAACGCATCAAACACGTAGCGCATGTTGACATATGTGTGATTCCACAACTTTAAATAAAGTTGAGGAAAAACAAAAGACATATGTGAGATTCCTAACGACACCATCATTTTGTTGTCTGGTCTAATCTGAGGTTATCGTGTTGAATTTAGTCGACTTTAGTTGCACCTTGCAGACAAACATTATTGTGAGTGAGACAATAAAAACTCACACTTGTGTAATTCCCACACAAACAGGATTGTGAAAACAGACGAACCAACTGAGAAACATTAATGAGCCTCGGAGCTGCAGATAGTTTTAGTTGAACCCTTAAAGAGAGCGAGGCTAGCTCTCCATATGCTAAGCTAAGCTAATTGCCTCCTGGGTGTAGTTTCATACTCAGACAAGAGAGTCGTTAATTGTTAATTTTTTCTCATCCAACTCTCAGCAGGAAGGTAAATAAGGATATTTCCCCAAAAGTGGAATTATTCCCTCAACATAGGTTGTATTTTTAATAATAGAGAAATAAAAAGACTTTATCAGTGACTACTGATTCATGAAGTAGGTAAATATAGCCCCGCTGTTCCCTGCAGCAGAGAGGATATACTGTTTTTACAGTAAGCATGCAATGTAATGCACTATTTATGAACGCTCATGTCAAATTTATTGCAGCTGTATTTTAGTACAAGGATATGTGCGTTCACATGTGTGTGTCCATACTGGTGCATTTTGTTGAGCGTGTTTTTTTGTTTTTTTTTACCCCAGATGGTCGCTAAGCCCATGTAGCTCCCACAGTTATCAATGCAAGCTGGAATTATGCAGGCGCTCTTAAATTCTGCAAACAACCCTTAATTCTTAATTTAGATATTAATTAGTCTCCCTGTTACTTGGCAAAGCCCTGTGATTTCCCCTGACACCAGGCATGTTCATAACTGGGGCGTCTGCTGCCTCACGCTGCAGAGGAGCATGTCGACGATGTAGGAGACTCAATAACATGATTGAAACAAGTTCATTAACTGAGACCAGACACTGCAGTGGGCCTGAGAAGGAACGTCATCATCAGCTGGAAGTGAAAACACATAGAAACTGTAGTCATTCAGTCTGTGAGATCTGTGTTAACTGCTGGGACCCTGGGTAATATTATAATATAATTTGATTGCACTAATGGTCTGTGAAACACTGCAGCCTATATGCAGTATTGTATTATGAATGTAATAGCCCTCTCTATTGGTTAGCTGCACTAACCAAGACATTTACATGATAAATACTATCACTTGAACTATTTTCTTCATGAATTCATCCGAGGATTTTCTTGATGATTGCTCGTTCTGATGCCTAATGTGACATCATCTACATTTTATTTAGGCTACTATAGCAAATCTTACAACCACTGAATGTTGCATATTTGCTTGAGAACCTATTTAACGCTACACCATGTAAGTTCAGCTGTGAGCTCCCATCACTGTCTTTGGCCTTCTGTGATTGTTTAGAAGCAAAAGGCTCACTTAGAAACTTTATGAGGAAGTATCTCAGCACTGCTGCCAGGCCAGTGAATGTGGGTCACAGCAGCCTTTAACAGCACAATGAAATATGACCATATAATTCAATAAAAATATATATTTAAACATGGTATACTGCGGTTCTAAATCAATAAATGCTTATCAAAATGGTTGCAGATTAAACTTTCCTCAATCAGTTAATCAATTACTTGATCGTTCCAGCTCCACACACCACTTATATATCACTTGGTATTATCATGGCGGATGTCTGTGTTTGGTCAGCTTAAATGTGTGACAGTATGCGAAAAGCTAATTATCTGATTATGTATCTGTCAAATTGTGTTGTTGCTGTGTCATATGATATTTCAGCCTGATATGTTATAATTTTACTCCCACTTGCTGTTGGATTCAAGCAGCACAGAGCTGCGTTGGCTGAGTCATCCTCCTCCGTCCTGTTGTCGTCATTTCCTCCACAACTTCTCACTTTTGCCTCCGTGCAAAAACTTCCTGTGATACTCTTGTTGATTACAACCAAAACACTGTAGTTCTTTTATAATTATTATTATGATTAATTTCCACCTGTCTTTTTCTTTGTTCTTACAGTGCACTCCTATCGTTGGCCATGGCTTTGTGTTGGACAAATACAAGTGCCAGTGCAGGAGAGGATTCTACCATCCACGCCGTGTGGCACTCAATGGCTTTAAAAGTAGGTTACAAATCCCTCTGTGATATAAAAATACATATTGCAGCAAGCTGTCAGATCAGAACTTTGAATCTTCAAAAGCAAGCTTTGAGGTTTTATAAAAAAAAATATATATATATATAAATAACATCTCCTTTTCTTCAGCTGACAGCCACACATTTTGTTTGAGATAGCTGTAATGTCTTTGAGTGGGTATCCTGGGGCTTGTGAGGTTATGAAACCTACAGCGTCAGTCAGAGGACTTTGACTGTTCTGAGTGTGGAAGCGTTTCTATTCTGAGCCACAGGTGGCGACTGAGTCACAGACCTGTTGGATCGGGAGGAGACGTCTTGTTGGAATAAACTTGAATGGAGGTTTAGTGACACATTAATTGACTGTTTGATAAGCGTCACCTCCCCATAGCTACTGTAGGTACTCACATGACGACATGTGCCATTGTTGAAAGAATAGGTCTTTGATTTGAAACAGACTTGTACCAAAGCAGGTTTCTCATTTTTGAATGACATTCATAGATCTGTCAACTGAAATGACAACCGTCACCTGCAGATTTGAGGTAATGATGCTATCACTCAGAAACACTTCTGACTGAAACTCTGTCTCCTACGGTGGCCCCGAGAGCTCAGCTAACTGCAGCGTATGAAAATACAAAAAGACAAGTGTTTCCAGGGGACATTAAAGAGTGATGAACCTGGTTTGGAGCCTAATGTACTTTCAAAATTAAAAGCGTAGAATAACAAATATGTCCTACTATGGTTTGGCTTCAGACCCAGTCCACTGTGGTCATGATTACACCTTCATGCATTGTCATGTTGTGTTCAGGGCTGTTGCTAGGAATTCTGGGCCCCCTGAAAGAATACTAAAGTGGGCCCCTGCCCCCTAACTTTCCCACTTTTTTTCTTAGACTACGTATGTTATCATTTTTATTTAGCTTTGTTTGCTTTGCTTTGTTTTGATGCTAATGCAGCATTAGTCAGGGTCTAAGCAGAATAATTCAGTCATACAAAGATTAGACTACTGGGTTTTTTGTAGGGGTGGGAGAAAAAATCGATTCACATAAATATCGCAATATCTTTTTTGATGATTTTCAAATCGATTTGTTTTTAAAAAAAAAATGTTTAAAAAAAAAAAAATGTTTTGAATTTTTTTTTGTTGTTGATTTTTTTTAAATATTGTGCAATGTGCATTTGTTAGCCTTTTTTTACATACAGAGAGTACAGGTTTTGAAAAGGGTTTAAGTTCACTTTATAATGGAGTATATTAATTTATAGGCTCCTACAGTATTTGTGTGCAGATAAATGTTACAAATGCAGACTAAAAATCGAGAGAATCGGCAATATCGTAGAATTGCAATTTAAATCGAATTGCCATCCAAAAAATCGTAGAAGAATCGAATTGGGAGAAAAGCATATCGTCCCAGCCCTAGTTTTTTGTGGGCCCCACTGGGTGCTGGGCCCCTAGAATTATCATCACCTTTCTCCCCTATACAACGGCCCTGGTTGTGTCCTACAGAACTCACATAACACATAATATTCCTCATTATGTAGTCAGCTGTGATAGTTTTATGAAAAATGATCATTCCAAACTAAAGTCTGAACATGTGCGCACAACTTTGAACCTGCATGGCCTCCACTGAGTTTCCTCCCTTCACCCTTGTGAATTTCAAGTACAGCTGTAGCCTCACTTCCCCGGTGCTCGTGCTCTGGATCTGAATGCCTGTATCCTGACACCTTGACTGAGAGCGCTGCAGTGTCCTCGGGCAGAAAGCTTGGCCCTGATGACTGAGATAATCAGGCAACTGCGGTGGTTTTCATCGCTGACTCCGACAATACAGCAGCACCCCAAGGGGGGGCGGAGGGGGTATGCTAAGCTGGAGCTTTATTGTAATGCCCTGCAATGAGGCCTGTAGTCTGTGAAGAGACTGGTCCTCCTCCTCACCCCGTGCAGACCCCGCCATTAAAAATCCCTGCGGCTCAGGTTGGGTCGTGGTAACCGGCGCCCCCCCCACCACCGATCACCCCTCCCCTTCCCCCCTCTCCTGGAACCTGTCTGTTATTCCTTGTGCATCGGCCTGAAAACAGACCAGGCTGCAAACAGATTTTCTATTGTTCCCTAGCAACAGGCCAAAAGGACAGATATCAAAGGGGAGAGAAGGGGGGGGGGCACAGCCTGCCATAACAAATTATTTTGGAAATGTTGGAATGAATTATGTGCAGTCAAACATGAATTTGACTTGTTACCATGTGCTGTTAGCTGGTGGCCTCGGACATTTTACCTTGATATCTCAGATAGATAGATAGATAGATAGATAGATAGATAGATAGATAGATAGATAGATAGATAGATAGATAGATAGATAGATAGATAGATAGATAGATGAAAGTGAAAACAGAGGATTTATTTTTTTCTTTACATGTAGCTGATTAACTTCATGTTTCACAGGTGCCTCCGGAGGAACACATCCAGTTGCATGAACTGCAAAACACTCAAAAGTAATCTGGGGGGGAAACCACAACCAAGTGTACCAACAATTACACTGACTGAAATGATAAAAGGCAGGAGTGTCACAATATTTTCTCCCCGATCCTTCATTATTCCCCCCTCTGCTTAATTAAAGGCTGTATTCTTGTAATTATGACCCCCAAGGCTTTGTGATTTATTGGTTTGATGATTGCTACTCCTTCAAGTTGATTAACTGAGCATTTAATGAGAAGTCGGTATGTGACAGCCAAATGCAAATTAATTACAGTGATAATCCTCACAAACATGACAGTAAATCAGATCTGTGTTCCGAGTGCTGATTAGATCCAATTTTTTTTCCGAATGGCTGTTTTTCCATTGCACCTTAAGTCCTGAATATACCCACCGAGAATGTCATCTCAATGTCCTCAGGTAAGGAGCAGGGCTCTCACAGAGACGACACCTCTGACGTGTCAAGCAAGTGCCTGCCGTGCCGCGAGGGCTGCCCCTTTTGCCGCGACGACACGCCCTGTCTGGTGCAGGAGGACGGCGCTCTGCGGCTGGTCGCGGCCTCCTTCCAGGGCCTGTGCATGGTGCTGGACCTGGCCGGCATGGTGCTGGTCTACCACTGCAGGAGGAACAAGGTGAGGGGGGCGTCAGGGGGTCAACGTGGTGGAGGGTTAGATTTAGATTTCACACATTGTACAAAATGATTTGCTAATCACTGAGCCTGAGAGAACAGTTACATAATGTGTGCTGCAGCTCTGGAGGGAACTTAGTCAAGTGTATCAGGGTTGATCTGAGTCTGAGATCAGGGGAAACAATCTTGAAACGGAAAGTCTGCGTTTGAACCAGAGTTTGAAAGATTTGGCATCTACCAAGTAAAGATGAACTAGAAGTACAATCACATTAGATTTAAGGTTGCATGTCCTAGTTTGGCAAGTCCACCGTTCTCCAGCTTAAAGGTATAGTATGTAGGAATTCCCCCCATCTAGCGGTGCGGTTGCATATCTGAACGTATTCTTGATGTTGCATTCAGGTGAAATCGGGCAGACGTCAGACAGACAACAGACGCTGCATGTAACAGGATAAACAAGCGTCTATGTAAACAAGTGGTCCGCCAGCACGAGGCAAAACAATACAGGCGTGACAATATGTTGTCATGGTGATGTCGTATTGTTTACCTGACCCACGTTTTACCGTCTTTCTCTGGTGGAGTAAAATGACATCCGGTTGGTTTGCCGACGGCCGTCTGCCTGACTGCACCTGAATGCAACATCAGTGCCTCCGTCCTTCCTCACACTACACAGTGGTGACAGTTTTAACAGGCGCTACCTGGAAAACTTTCTCCCCGAGCCGACAGCTCCGCTGAGTTTCCGTGGTTACCTACGGTCACGCTGCCACTCAACGTAAAAAATGGCGATGCAACATGGCCGCCTCGGTTCGGTGCGTCGCCCACTTATGTATTTGTAACGACTTGTAACAACTCATTCTAAGGTACGAGAAAGCTTTCATTTGTATGCGGGTGTGATTCCACTTCAGTGAAATACGTATTTATGAAAGCAATATTTGATTTTTGCTAATAAAAAGCCAAATAAGTTACATACTGGGGCTTTAAAGTCCATTATTCCCTCCTATAGAGCTACGTCTCACTGCTGTATTTCTGTTCTCCCTTGTTAATTTGCAGTATGGAAACGGAGGGATCCAGTATTTTCATTGCCATAAATCCTTATGGGCAAATCTCACTTATTTAACCAAACATTATTAGAGATGGAAGTAAATGATACTTGAAGACACTGGCTCACACAGTAATTTAAGTACTCAGATAATTGTCCCAGATTAAGTAGCTCAAGTTTAATACTGCACTTGATTTCAGTCTGTAGCTCACAGGAGTAAAGAGTCTGTTAATTGCTCTAAATGAATATTAATTTTCTGCACATCCTCCCATCAAAACTCCTACATGCGTTTTATTGAGGACATATTTATTGATGTGAGGAAAGTTTGTTTGATTTCTTTAATGTACGTCAGACTTGACTAACATCCTTCCCACATTTACCTGAGCCCTCCTCGAATCCTCAAAGACGCACAGCAAAGTCGTTGCATAATGCACGCTCTGCTAATAGAATAAAGTGAAATAAATATGAGCTCCTCGCTATGGAGGATAATTACAACCAGTCCTCGGGCAAAGTTGAGTTGAATCTTTGCCTGTGTGCTATTTATAGACATTTGTGTTGTTGCTTCAGAATCTCTCAGATTTTTCTCAGTTCACAAGAAATGTCCCTGGAACCCTTTGAATTAACATAAAGACATAAAATAAATCTTCTTCAAGGTAAAGTGGGTAATTAACTCCAACTCTGAAAAGTGCTGCGATAAAAAATATTATAACCCCCCCTTTTGTTTGTTGTGGTTTGAAAGATGCACAAGTTTATTCTTTGCCTTTGCTGTCATCCCCCTTTCTGTATGTGATAGAAATAAATCAGCCGCTCCCTGTCACCGACTGATTGATTGATTGATTGATGGTTTGTTTGCCGTTTCTTTTTCAGAGCATCCGCACATCTGGTCTCATTCTGCTGGAAGCCATCTTGTCTGGAGCTTTGTTGTTATACTTCCCGGTAAGTAACTCCTCTGATTTTACACCCACAGTTCACTCAGTCTGTCTGTTGATCCATCAGCTTCTGTTTTCTCACATTCAAGTTATCTGTTCTATATTTTATAAAAGACCAAAGCAGCTCGTGAGGCGTAAGCCAGATGTTACAGGCAAAAAGCAACAGATTATACGGGATAATACAGATCATTGCATCACAGTATCACTAGAACGGGTCTTCTGTGGTCTACGTACAAGATTCAGGTTTCTATTCATTGCACTGGCTTTGCATCTTCGAGTTAAACCACCTCCGCTCCGACTGTCTCTTGTTTCAGTCTTTTATAAGAGTCCACGGTCCAACTAAGTCATTATCACTGTGAACTCCCTGAACGCCTGAGGCTGCACAGTCCATCTTTATCATTATCTATTACTGTAGGTCCTTGTGTTATGCACTTTACATCCCACCACACACACTTCTGCTCATAGACTCACATTCATATTTAACACTGAGGACATGACAGATTTTAGACTTTGATCTCAAATTGAATTTCTTTTTTACTTCCTGGTATAAGAGTTGTGTTCATGGTCCTCTGTGTTCACAGCTGTGCCAACAGAGGTGACACATTAGGATTCACTCTATTCATTTTAAACATGACCTTTGCCAAATTGTGGTGTTGTTGATGTGGCGGCCGTTCACGTGCTGATTGAATAATTATGATGTCATTACATTACACTGTAAGAACAGGAGTCAATACATCTGGAAAACATTTATATTTGTATGAAATCTGCGTTCGTCTGCACCAATGGTGAACACATACTACTTTAACCTTAACCTTAAACAATGATTAATTTGCTTTTGATATAACTTGGGACAAACTTTTTGTTATCTTATTCAAGATATTTCCTTAAATACTTCCTTAAATACTGTTTAAGTAACACAGTCCCTTAATATGTGATCCATACATTTCCGGGAACCCCAAGAGTGGCTTATGGAGATCAAACCAAATCAATAAATAGATGAGTGATTGTTAGGTTGTATCTTTCAAGCTTTATAAGTTTAACTATTAAAGTTTTATTTGACTTATCTCTTGTTAAGAATCAAACTAATTGTCCATTCCTGACGAAAGGCCCTCAGTGCATGCCATATTGTCTGTGTGGATGATACTCAATCCATATTAAATGCAAAATGCTCCTGTATTTTGGTCCAAGTTAAGGAGATTCTTTTTTTACATGTTTCAGGAGTGAATCATCTTCATTGTTTTATTTACTTTTAAACGGGGAAAGAAAACTTACAGAAATGGGGGCAAGATCTGACTTTATCATGAATTTCAGAATTAACTACATCAATCACCGAGTTAGAGTAAAATGTATATTAAATAAATGTGAATTTTAAAATGTTTAACTAAATAACAGGCAGTCCCATCTTTCCAGTGATACATTTTACCATATGTGATCAAAATCATTTCAGCCCATCTCTCTCTAATGATACACAACACAAACAGATCACCATAAGGGATAAACAACAGGGAACCATGAGCCAACCAGACCCTGTAGTTATTGTATTCTGTCTGGAATATAACTAAGTAAACTACCACAGAATTAGGTCATGTTTGTCCAGCATTCATAATGAGCCATCAACCTCAAATTATAAAATTGACACTCACAAATCAGATTCATTTACTGGCCGTAGTCCTGATTGTTGTTATTGTTGTTGTTGTTGTTGTGAGCCAAAATGTGGCTCGATGCCTCCTCAGGAGTTTATGTATTTCCCCCACTTGCCCTCACCAAGAGTCACGGCTGCCGGGCGCACAGAGCAAGTAAACTATTTGATAGTATAATTATGTTGAAATACATAATTAATTTATGTTTAATTTATGAGTTGCCTCTCTCCTCTGGATAACTGAAAGGAAGCAGTGCCTCAGCACCGCTCTGGTTTGAACATCAGTCCACACCGGAGGATTCATCAGGCCACCATGTTGGTCCCTCTCTCTGTCCTGCTCCTGCTTCATTCTTATACATTCACTGTGTCATGAGACTCTTGCGACAACACACCACTGTGGATATAAGGAAGTTGAGATTAGCGTGTGTGTGTCTACGTAGGTGTCAGGGATGATGGGTACTAAGGGTGCAATTTATGTTATGTGGAAATTGAGCATAGTGGGAGTGGGCTGCCAGACTGTGTAAGACCTGACTTACTGCTCTCCGCCTGCAGCCTCCATCCAACCACTCTTCAGGGGTTTGGTCCCAACTTGAGTGGCATCATTTGCTTGTTTGTTGACCCAAGTCCGTCAACCTGGTCCGCCATTTGGTCAGTTCATTTGACAAGACAATAACTTAACAAAACAGTTCACTTAGGAGGGTGACGGTGCTTCCAGTTCTTTTCAGATGACTTCCTTTTAACAAGAACCAGGAGATCTCCCTTCAACAAGGGCTTGGCTTTTTCCCACACTTCTCCCTGCCCACATAACGTTACTAGGTTACCAGCCAGAAGAAGAAGTTCTCATCAACCCTGCTATGTAAAAAGCTGTTGATGCTAATGTTGGCTACATGCATATAGTAAATAGTGAAACTTACTACCAGCTCCATTAGATGTAAAATGTGGTTCTTTTGACCTATTCATATTTCATCTCTATGCCCACGGATGTCTTCACAATAAAGTTCTCTTATGGGTTTCTTTCTCTGCAATATCCGCTCTATGAGTTCACATTCAGTAATTTCCTCTCTATATAGTACGCTATGGTTCAAATTGCCTTCAAAGCACAGGGGATTGGAGGGCAATTTGAAAGTGAACACTACTCTACAGTGAGGAAATCATTGAATGTAAAATGAATAGTCATTGCAGATAAATGCTGACCATAGATGGTACAAAATAGTGTGATGTTATAAAAATCTACATGATGACAACTTTAAGATATGGTCATTTTGACATTTCGATGTTTTAAAAGAATCTACATTTTAGCAGGAAAATCAAGTCACTATTTTTAAAGTTGTTGTTGTTGCCTGCGTAAATAAGGCAATAAACTCTGCCCACTACTGTTTTGGGTGTCATTATCTTATTCTACTGATCATTGTCTGGACAATAAGAGAGAGTCGGACATCACAGTGCGTGTGCATACAGTACAGCATTAGTTTGCCTCATTGTGTGCGTATGTGCCTTCGCCAGCCTTTGTGTCGTCTCTATGTGTGAGTGGGTCCATGTGGGTGGACGCCAGTGTGCGTTGTATATGTGTGTATTTACACTTGTGCACACAGCCCACAGTGCACCTGGAGTGGCGCGTCAGAAGCCCATCTTTAGCAGGGAAACAGATGGAAGGAACCTGAGCGCCATGGAACAGGGAGATCTGATGTAACTGGGGAATTGACTGCCTTCAAACACTGGCACAGACTGCCAACAGTGAGCCTCTGCTCTGCTCAAACACAAAGTCTGATGGCTGGACGATAGCCATTTTGAAAGAGAATAAAAAGGAAAAAAAGGGAACAAAAAACAAAATCTGTTGAGAAGAAAGAGCTTCAGAGCGCCCGACTGGACTGGACTGTTGGGATGAAGGTTTTGTTCTGATTCTGAAGTTACTCGAGACATTAGCACCAGAATGGAGAGCCTGGTAGTTTTTTGGTGTTGTGGGCTCGTCCTTGTGTGACTTTGTGTACATATCTGCTGTGATGCTCAGAATGGATTTGATTTTGCATCTGTCCATCCACCCTCTCCCCTATTCACCCCAAGGATCACTCAAGTACCAAAAATAGTTCCCCCCAAAATACCCTGCCACTCTCACACACTCATGGGTCCTTTCTTCCCTTTGCTCTGCTGCGTCTCAGGATTTGTTTTTTCTGCATTTCTTAGCACCTTTCCTGCCTGTCTCTACCTCCGCTCACCCCATGTTTTCCTTTCATTACCCCCTCTGCGTGTTCTCTCTTTCTCCGTCTCACCTTTGTGTCTGTCTCCTCTCCTGCAGTCTTATCGTTTGTTGCTGCCGCTGTTTCTTTTTCGCTGCCACCACAAGCCTCCTCAGCTGCTGCGAGCCTGGCGAAGCTGCTCCTCCTCTGGTGCTCGATGCATTTTTAAACAGTCCATCAAGTTCTAGCACAACTTGTTTTAAAAATACATCTGCTGATTAATTGATGGAGGAGGCACTGGAGGTTGGATGCAAACCAGGAGGGCTACCTTCTCTTTCTGAGCGATATAAACATGTGGCTTTTTTATCGCACAGTCCCCGGTGACTTTGTAGTCCACATGGGTAGCACTGCAGAAAGGGTGTGACACTGTTTGTGTGGGTCTGTGTGCTGGTATGCGCGCACACACAGGCCGGATGGGAGATGGATTATGAGTGTGTTTTTTAAGTGGATTTGTAGCTTCCCATTTTCCTGCGATTGTGTGCATGTGCATTTGTGCATGGATTTGCATTCCTGCATTTGTGTACGTGGGTGTAAGAAACAGCGTGGCCTACTTATACATCTTATTTGCAGAGGTGATTTATTATTTTGGTCTGTCTTGTAGACCGGAGAGCTGGAAGGATGGATGTTTGCTCAGGAGGCGAAGAGATGAAGGTGCCAGGCAGGATGCTAATCCTAACCACGGGTTAGCATGAGAGGCAGCAGGACAAAAGGAGGATAGAGACTGAAACAAGAAGAGTTTGCAAGAAAAAAGAAAGGAGGATAGAGACTGAAACAAGAAGAGTTTGCAAGAAAAAAGAAAGGAGGATAGAGACTGAAACAAGAAGAGTTTGCAAGAAAACAGAAAAAAGAAAGTGTCTGGGGAATTGCTGCACTCCTACTGTATGGGTTGTTGAAATTTGCTCTGTCCTTTGTTGTCTCTGATCTACAGTATCATTTGATTGAGCTGTATGAGTTATTCTTCTGACTCAATCTGCTTTACAGAAGCGCACAGGAAGAATATTGTAATTACATATATTAGACTATTGTGTTAAATACAAAGTGTTAGGCCTCATCATGAATATAAATAGCTTAGGATAAAGTCATTTGTCTTCCAGAAACACAAAGACCTGGGAGAGTTAGTGAAAAAGAAAACAGTGCTAAGAAGAGAGTGTTAGTCAGGTGCAAGGACGCAGGTTTGGTTTTATCTTTGGTGGCCTAAATAATATGTGCATTTGTTTTCTGCCTCATTTATATGTGCACACACATATACACACACATACACACACACACACACACACACACACACACACACACACACAAGACCCAGACTCTGCAGACAGTTCACTTGAACTAAATATGTTCACTAATATAAATTGCCTGAAACGGGTCTTGTATCATTTTTTTTCTCTAATTTTAATCAGATACTGTAGCTTTCTGTTTTTTTTTCTTTTTTTTTCAATTAATTGAAATCTTAACATGATGGATTTTCAAGAAATAAATGTGTAAACCCCTTGTGGGATGTGCTCTTCTGTTGGAACCATCTGCTGTGACTGTGAGACATTTTCTAATCTCACCTGCAGATTCTGTGGCTCTGGCTTTTTGTTTTGTTGATGCAGGAACCACAGAGACGAGGTTGGTCACAGACACAGTGACGCTAAATCTCATCTTTTTAAATCAAAAGACTCCCGCTTGTATTATCTTTCATTTCCTTGAATCTTTGTAGGCTAAAGATCTCTCCCTTACATCAAAGCTCACCTTTTTGTCAGGATTTCCAGAATAAAATGATGCATGACAATAACAAACAAGCATCACGTCTCATGTCCACGTGCTCAATAAAGTCATGGGAAAAGGCAGGGAGGGATTAAATAGTAAATATTTCCCCAATTAATTTCAACAAAGGTGCAAGTCTCCTCCCTAATTTGCCCGCATTCTTTTTTGATATGTCAGTAAGCCGCTTTTGCTAAGACCATAATAATTTCATGAAGTGTTATTTGTCACGGCCAGGCTTACAGCTTGTTGTCCTGTGAAAATCAATGAACGCAGATAAAAAAGAAACAGTTTCGTTTTTAAGAAATTCTCTAATCGACTGTTTTTGTATGCAAGTAATGACATTTCCACGAATGTTTAATTATTCCTTTAAAAACATGATTTAAAAATTCTTTTTTTTCAGTGAAGTTATTGTCGTTGGAGTTCTGCATCGTGTTCAGAGGATGCTCCGCAAAATCTGGGATTCAGTTTGTTTCAAATTGGATGTGTAAAGTAAAACTCGTGTTCTGTTTTTCTTTCATCCATACCTGTCTACCATTCACCAGCTAATTTATCAGATCCTGAGCTGCAACGGTGACTTAAAGCCGGCAGTGGAGCATTAAGGGGGAACAGCTATAATTCCTGTTCTTGGGTATAATATGGACTTGGCTTCCCGCGCTCTCATGACCAGCATACCAATGACAGACTTTGACGCGGCAAGGTTTTGATGAGGATTGTGGATGGAGGGAAAAGTGGGCTCGGTGCTTTGACTCTGTGTGTCACATTGTTAATCAGGAGGTGAGAGAGACGTCTGCACTCACAGAGCTGAGGTGAGAGAGGACGGGCAGAAGGCTGAGAATCCACATATTGGAACTCTTAACTGTGGACCAATACCAGTGGGTGAAATACATTTTTTGATAATTTTGAGACTGTGTGTGATTATAAACCACATGCGGCAGGATTGTGATGATTAAAGCCAGTAACATGCTGTAGAGTAGCGCAGCCCTGGTTTCCCCGTGATACATCTTCACTGTGTGTCATCGCTCCACTTTGTTTTTTTATATTAACTCTCTGAATCACTGTGTGAGGTGTTGTCAGATTTGATATTTTCTGTCATTTCATCAGTCTGTTTTTATTCTTCTTGGTTAAAAAAAAAGAACACTTTTATTCTTTTAACGCATCTCACAGCCAGGCTCCTGCAGCCTCAGGGTTTGGCGAAGAGTTTTTACTTGAGTTTGCCACAGATGTTCTGCTTCTTTTCTGGGGGAAAAGAAGTTGCAGGTGCTGCTGTTTCTCAAGCTTAATTACACCAGAGAGCTGCTGCCTCTTGAATGCCAAGGCGTCGTAAGGATAAGAGCGGAGATAAATCACTGGCTAGACTCCTCATGGGATGTACTTATACTACATCTGTAAACTGACTGCACCATCCGCCCACAGCTGGACACTGCTCATTCACTAATTCACCTCTGTGCACCTGCAATTATGTATGTAATCATGTGCAGTTGTGTTTTACTGTATGTCTGAGTCATACTTTGCAATTCAGCAATTCAGTTTTTACGCTTAAAGGGATAGTTCACCCAAAATTAAAATTTCACTCATTATCTACTCACCCTCATGTTGACTAAGGGCTGTGAGAATTTTCAGAGTCCTCCGTGCCTTCCCTGAGTTACGGGGGGGTCCGCGCAGCAGTATTTGTCCATATAATGGTTGTCAATGGATACCAACTTTCTTCGTCCAAAAAGACACACCAAAAAACATCCAAATACCTCCATAGTGCTTGTCTGTAATGTCCCTCTTGTATTGAAGCCCCAACATGAGAAATTGTTCCGCCGGTCAGTGCAAATCATGCAAGATTTGCACTGACACAGGAAGAGCAGTGAACTGAGACACTGGGAGCTTCCGCTACAAACAAGCTTAAAATATAGACTTATTTTATTTTTTTCGGAACAATTTTTCATGTCGAGGCTTCAATACAAGAGGGACATTACAGACGAGCAGTATGGAGGTATTTGGATGTTTTTTGGTGTGTCTTTTTGGACGAAGAAAGTTGGTATCCATTCACAACCATTATATGGACAAATACTGCTGCGTGGACCCCCCCGTAACTCAGAGAAGGCACGAAGGCCCTTAGTTGACATGAGGGTGAGTAGATAATGAGTGAAATTTGAATTTTGGGTGAACTATCCCTTTAACTGCATCACAGTCTTGTAAAGGTTAAAGCCACCACAAGGACAGAGTCAAGTCCTGTTACAGGACTTACAGGTCCAGATGTAAATTCAAACACTTCCTGGCAGCTGTGGTTGTTCCTGCTGTCCACACCGGAGCAAGGACAAAATCCACATTCATCATACGGAGAGTTACAGAGGTTCAGCTGCAGTTAATTTGAGATTTCAGCAGTCTGAGTTCGTTAAATCAAGCTTCCAAAATTACAGTCCTCTGGTACCAAGGTCCTTCTTTGTGTTTCTCTTTTTTTCCACTGCGGCTCAGCTAAGAAACTCAGGAGGTGGAAATTCATCCTGACTGTAAGGTTGGAATAAAATCATTTGACTGGTTCAGCTCAGGCCTCTTATTAACTTTAAATGTATTTTTGATAGAACATTTCATCACCATCTCTTCTATTGACTCTGAGTCAGGATAAGTTTCTGTCCTGTATTGACTTCAGGAGCAATTACAGCAAACAATAAGCCATGGATTGTGGCCTATATACTGTACAGGCACGTCTGTGCTGCTTTAAGGTGAACGTAAAAATGTGAGTCTATTCTTTGCAGCAGCTCTAATTGGCATTTTTATATAAACAATGAATCAGATGAATAAAATCAAAGGAGTCTCTCGTAGTGCTGAATGCACAAAGAATAATCACCAACTCTGCAGCTTCCTTGTGCCTTTTGCCTCATTATTTCCGTTTTACAGCTTGTAACTCTCAGTTGTTATTATGCTCCTCTAAAAGTCTACTGCACTTCAGGTCCCGGACCTGAGGGCAGACTGGAAAAGTAACTGACTGGTGAATGTAGTCAAGCATTTAGCAACAAATTTTTTTCTAATTCTAATAACTAAAAGTCAGTGTCTTAAGACCTGAACCGCCTCCGAGGCAGACAGAGAAGCAGCCTGGATGGAACTTTGAACACAATAAAACAGGAACTAAGGACGCACCATGACAGGCTTTTTTAACATCTACTGTATGTACATACACCATATTAAATTTCCATATATGAAAAAAGTGCACATATGAAATTAACATTATGTGACACAATTGCATGTATATGAAACCTATCCGCAGCCTGTCAGTATATACTGTACAGGTGCGTCTCAATAAATGAGAATACAAGTGTCAGGTCAGCAGCAGTCTTCCCCATGACAGTGTACTGCACCTTAGAGACCATGGATAGGCTCAGAAACATATGCAGGTGTTTTGAGTTAATTAGCTGTTTAAAGTGTGACACCATTGGTTACAATATTTAACTTTTTATTAATATTGTGATTATTTGAGACACTGAATTTGGAAATTTCATTAAATGTAGGCCATAATCATTACAATTAAATGAAATAAAGACATGGGATATTTCAGTCTGTGTGTAATGAATCCATAAAATATATGAGTTTCACTATTGAATTGAACTACTGAAATAAATTAACTTTTCCATGATATTCTAATTTATTGAGATGCGGCAGGGTCCAATGTCTGTGACAACTTTCCCAGATTGTGAAGACAGAATTGCTTAAAATTAAGAAATCAATATTATTAGAATTTCTATATGTACGTGTTATCAACTTGTATATATAAATTGTACATATTGTTAACTTATAGGGTATGGTTAATCAATAGATATACTGTATTTGATAGACAGTAGCTACAAATACTTTCCCAGTAAAGTGAATGTCACTTCACATATCCAAAGCATGTGTATGATAAGATAGTATATGTATCATGTAGGCTACATATCTTATCATAAGTACAGTATATGATAAGATATTCCTGCGTATATGGCAACATCATCATACATCATGTGTTACATTTCACAATGGGCATTTTGATTATGATCAGTGCACCTGTTCCATTATACATCTGTATTGAATAATGTATCATTGTTCATCAGGCGAGAGCTGTGCTGATTAAACGCGGCTTCAACAGGCTGTAATCACCAGAGTTAAGACTTGAGTACCTCTGTATGCTTCCTGCACATTAATGCAGACACATTTAAACAGCAGCACTCAGGAAGCAGCCGCGCTCAGCAGCATGGAGGAGGATGTGTATCCCCCCACCAGGTGAGTGAAGCAGGTATTCACCGCCCGGGATCTTCAGCTTCACTCGAGGCCACGCTGGAGATTTGACATGTGTCGTCCTGCTGAGATAGGTGCTGATGAAATGAAACCAAGCCGTAACAGACGTGCAAATGGAAGCTCTGATCTTTGCACGCCTTCTCCTCAGTCTCTGTCGCTGCCTCGTCTTTAACAGTAATATGTGCGAATAAATCTCCCACCAAGCAGAAAATGATAGGCTGACATTTTATCAGCCACCGGCAAATTCTCTGTTCTGAGACAGATCAGGCACAGAGTCAGAAAGCTCATCTGCACATGCACACTGAGACACATGTCCATGTCCATGCATAGAGAAACACAGATCAACATGCAAATGCACAAACTCAGATTTAGTCACACATAGGCACGTATAGAAAAACAAGGTTGTTAAACATCACCACATGACATTATAGAGAATAACCCTGTCAGCCTCTCTTTGCTAACGTGTTCTGGCAGCTGACATATGAACAACATACAGCTAGGAGATGTCAGTGGGAGCTGTGGAGGTGTGAGATATCTGCATGGCCAAATCAGCCTCCAGCTCCGGTTCTCACAGGCTGTCAGACTTTCATCATTTTCATTTCCGACTCCTTTCTGTGTGAATATGGGAGGACTGTTCAGTTCAGTTCAGTTCAGTTCAAGTTTATTTATATAGCATGTTTAAAAACAACCATTGTTGACCAAAGTGCTGCACAAGTCATATCAGACACATTATATCAAACACATTCAGACTCAGATCCATACGCGTGCACAAATAAACAGTTCCACAGTATACATAATAAACATACTGTAGTTTCCCATATTAACCCACACTGAATGCCAGCGAGAAAAAGTAGGTCTTGAGCAAAGACTTGAATTACACAACATCTTCAGCAGATTTTACGTGTCTAAGAAGCTTGTTCCAGAGCCTGGGTGCTGCCACCGCAAAAGCTCTGTTACCTCTAGTTTTGCATCTTATTCTAGGGACCCCCAGGACTGTGAGTGATTCACCGCTGCTGACCAGAAAACAAAGTAGCTATCACCCAGAGTCCCAGACTGTGTGATCTGACACCGCTGCACCTCCCTCTCCGCAGGTGATGATCTTGTACTTCCATCCCAGTGTGTTTCGCTGTATCCTCCTGAGGTGGGTCCGCCTCCTGGGTTTCGCCACCATGTACGGCACCATCGTCCTCAAACTGTACAGGTAAACTACAACCACACTGGCAGCAGAGCAGCAGTCGTTTCTGCACTTTGTGTGACCTTCCTTTGAATTAGTCCTCTCTGTCTCTCTCACACCCTCCTATAATCCCCTCACCTTGTCTCAATCCCTGCTTTGCCTCTGTATCTTTTCTCTCCTCATCCTATTTCCTTTCCTTCTCTTGTCTCCTCTCCTCTCCTCTCTCCTGTCCTCTCTTCTGTCCTGTCCTCTCCTCTGTCCTGTCCTGTCCTGTCCTCTCCTCTCCTCTCTCCTCTCCTCTCCTCTCTCCTCTCCTCTCCTCTCCTCTCCTCTCCTCTCCTCTCCTCTCCTCCTCTCCTCTCCTCTCCTCTCCTCTCCTCTCCTCTCCTCTCCTCTCCTCTCCTGTTAACCTGCCCTGTAAATTAGTCTTCCTCGTTCTCAATAATTCACTTCCCTCTCTCACACATATGCACGCAGTCTTGTCTATAAGCGCATTTGAATTTCACATCAGGTCCGGTCTATCAGCGTCTGCCTGCTGAAGTATCTATACAGATACACACGCACACACTCAGTCTCATTCCTGCTCTTCAGCTCCAAGCAACTGTTGCAGGAGATGAGAGAAGGAGGTCAAAGGGCGGCCAAAGTGTTCCCTCGGCAAAATTACCAATTTGATTTTCTTCCGAGCTGGGCGGGTGTGAAGTGTGTCCCGTGGGCAAGCTCTTAGAGGCCGGTCCCACTGAATATATCAGAGATGAGATAGATTTGTCACAGTCTGGTCGAGAGACTGCAGATGAGCACAGCAAACAGAGAATACTTTTCTGTGTGTGTGGAGTGTGTGGCAGATATCTCCTCATGTAGCCCCACATCTCCACTTCAGATCACTTTATCCCACTTCAACTATTCTGTCTGATGGGCTGCCTTTTTAATTCCCTTTACAGAGGCGCCGCTGTCTTGTGTGCATGTAGTGTAGACTATAAATGCTGTGCATCTAATAAATAAACTGCTGCTGCATGCATTTTGTCTAAGATTCAAATTCAGACAACTTTATTAATCCCAAGAGGAAGGAGTCATTTGCAGCTTACCCAGTCCAAAACAGATCAGCATAATGTGCTCCAATACGAGGGAACAACAAAAAAATGGAAGCTAAAATATAAAACAAATAAAATTAAAAACAATAATATGAATACCTACATTACGTACATTAAAACTGCAACTGTGGCCCTTTAGCAGCCTGATAGTGGGAGGAAAGAAGGACTTGGGGCAGCTTGTCTCCTCAGGGCCACATACTGGTAACACCATGCCTGAGGGCTTTAGTAAATGCACTGGACAGAACAGGGTCTGATTGGCTGATGATCCTTTTTGCTCTCTGCCCACCCCCTCCCTCCCTAATCCTCCCAAAGGGAGCACAAGTCTCTTTGCTCGACTCCAATTATATTTGAGTAAACTTTCACATTACCATGTAGGCTATCAAGACCATTAAACCAGCTAATAAATGAGGAAGTTAGGATACATTCAATAAATGATTCAGAAAAATGATATAGCCTAAAACAGTATATAATATCACAACAGGAGAATAAGTGAAATCGTCCTGACTTCGTCAACAATTCTGTGTTTACATCAAGTCAATAATTATGTAATGTTAGTATAGGTTTATCACTGTTTTTCCTTAAACATAATGTTAATCTCCCTTGTATCATCATATTCCATGTGGTTAAATTTCCCCTCACATTGTCCCTTCACTTCTCCCTGCAGCACAATACGTTACACCAGCTATACTTAAAGGGATAGTAGCATTTTTTAAAAGTGGGGCTGTATGATCTACAAATAGCCCCTAAGTACTTTAATTGCAGTAGAAGACTCTCTGCACTCCTCCCGTTAGCAACGCCAGCCCATAGCCCTGCCCAGAGATTTACAACATACAGTGTTGTGAACAGACCCAAAGAAATATATAAGGAAAAACGCAGTTTTTATTTGGACCTAACCAACTGCTGATCGGCAGGCGCTAACCCTGGGCGGAGGGATACGTGAGTTGGTTAGGTCCAAATAAAAACTGCGTTTTTCCTGCACTTTGAGGGGCTGGAAAAAATTATATTATACAGTAGCAAACAATGGAACTGTGTTTTTTTTTTCAGGTAAAACCTCTTTTAGGCTGCGAAAATAGGCCGTTTCTTTGGGTCTATTCACAACACTGTAAGTTGTAAATCTCTGGGCAGGGCTATGGGCTGGCGTTGCTACGGGGGGAGTGCAGAGAGTCTTCTACTGCAATTAAAGTACTTAGGGGCTATTTGTAGATCATACAACCCCACTTTTAAAAAATGCTACTATCCCTTTAACGTACATGGAGGGGATGAGCACAGCCAGTCTTGTTTCACTGCTGCTTTTAATTCAAGTGCTCGTGTCTCCCAGGGTGTTAAAGGTGTTCCTGTCCCGTACGGCCCAGAGGACGCCGTACATGACCAGCTGGCGCGTGGTGCGGCTGCTGGTCGTGATCCTGCTGGTGGTGCTGTGGTTCCTGGTGGCCTGGACGTCCGCCGTGTGCCAGAACCCTGAGCTGAGTCGGGCCCTGATCACCACAGGCCTCACCCCCGAGGGAATGCAGTTCAGCATGTGTCTGCTGGACCGCTGGGACTACATGATGGCTGTCGGTAAGTGTGTGTACGCGTGTGTGTGTGCGTGTTTACATGTGGCCACTGTGTATTGATGTTGACATGGACAAGAAATCATCCAGAATGAAGAAATCCTGGTGCCACTTACCACTTAAGTGTAAGGAGCTTTTGGGCTTAGAGTTTGGATGTAAGCTTCTTGGGTGAAGCTTAAGATTAAATTTAGTTTAAAAACTTTACTTTTGGAAAAAGATGTGGGCAGGGTGGGGGGAGAAATTTGTTTTAACATACAACATCTTACATGTACAGTAAATGCTTGAACGACACTTGTCCCTAAAACTGCTTCAAATGGTATCTTGTATTCTGTGAGTAAAAAACGCAACTAAAATTGATGCAGGCAAACCAGAGTTACACCATAGCTATAGACAGCGCTAGGGATAGCGACAACGCTAACCTATGGGGGTAATTCTTTCAACCACAACAAACACACAGTCAGAGATATTTTGGACATTACCACTGCACTGCTCCACCGTTTATTTATGTAAAGAAATCATCACAACAAGGAAAAAGTGTTTGTTTCTGTGGCGGGGAGAGCAGGCGCTCTGCGATCGGATAGTAATGTCTTTCCAGGATGTTTCAGAGTTCGGTTGTCTGAGGTGAGTGACTACAGTACATGCAAAAACTCACAAAGTTTATACTGTTTATACTGTACACTATATGAGTTCAGTGGTGTCTCGTCAGGATTCCAGTCATGTACCATAGATATTTGATTGTTTTTTGAGTGTTTGTTGTGGTTGAGAGAATTGCCCCCATAGGTTAGCGTTGTGGCTATCCCTAGCGCCGTGTAGCCATGGTGTAACTCCGGTCTGCCTGCATCAAGTTTAGTCGCGTTTTTTGCTCCCCCCAACACTGGGTGACCATCAGGACAACGATTTAGGGGTCAGAAATGACCGGAATTCTCCTTTAAAAGCAACTTAAAGGTTACCTGTAGAGTTTCTGACCACTGGTAGTCTATATTTTTTACAAGTTGGTCTGTATTTTTTGGTTTTCTTTTCTGAAACACTCCTGCCAACAATTTCATACAATATTATTCCTGTGATCTACATGTGCTTCCAACAAACCTAGAAATGCCAAGTAAATATGGTTGTAAACATTTTTTTTTTTTCCCCTGTTGGTTGGTTTGGTTTGGTTTGATACGCCAGATATTCCCTAAAGCAGTGGTTCTCAGAGTGGGGTCCAGAGAGTGGAACCCCAGGGTCCCATGAGGGGAATAATTTATCTTCACTACAATTACATTTGTCAGTAAGTGGACAAATACAAGTGTTATTTTCTCAGAGGTGGTGGGCATGAGAGAGAGGATCAAATGGGGGTCTGTGATTTAATTTGTGCCAGTTTATGGGTCCTTAATGTGAAAAAGAGAAGACAGCCACTGAGTTTTCTGGAAGTAGGCTGCAGAAAAAGGCCTAGAAATGTAAGAAAACCACAGATACTGACAGATTTTCTTGGGAAAGTTTATCTTGTAACCTTTTTTCGACTTGGACCGGCGGTGGCATCTGTGAAAAATAAGTTTGTACGTTGTAATGCTTTAAAGTCCTGAGGCTCCAGTACCGGCGCGCTCAAAAGTAAACAGCATGCTACAGCGCAGAGACTGATGAGCACAGTGAGGCAAAAACACCCTCTCCGACCTCACAGAATTGAGTTTCAATGGTGAAATTGCACCACTGGCAACTCATCTATTGTGGGCAGTGCAGTCTCCTCCCGTACTGTATGGGAGCTGATGCTATCGACAGCAGATGGCTTGGACACAATGCGAGGGGATGGTTTGGAGTCGTTTAACTGTATCTTGAAATTTCTAGCGAGTATTAAGCACAACGCCTTCATTGTTGTTCCTATCAGGCAGAATACACAGGTACAGGCCAGGGGAGGCTTGATCTGTATGAATGTGACAAACTGCTCCACTTTGACTACGTGTCTTGTAGGAGATAAATACAGCTGTCTCTTTAAAAAGCTGTAAAATGCATCAAAACACACAAGCGACTGGTTGAAAGGCTTGATTGACTGATCGTTATGGACATCTTTTTGTGAAAGGTGCAATAGAAATAGTTGTTATTACTGTCATTTTAGTGGTCTGTTTATTTAGTGCTGCATTGTAGCAGCAATTTGAAAAACCTCTCTGCTTTTAGCTTTAAGTAAAATGGATGGAACGGTGAATTTAATGATTCTTTGCATTGTTCGATTCAACTTTACCCACACAGACAGTTTAATGGACGGTACTGTGTGTTAGGGGAACAAAGGAAGGCTCTAATAAACAGGATGGCGTGCCTTTCTCTTACATGAATTAGAGCTGCCACCAGCGTGAAAGCAGAACACCTCAAAAGGGCAGACGGTCTCATTTATTTATAAGCCTTTTACTAGCTTGTCTCAAAGGACTTCCCCAAGGATGAGTATATCAAGTTTTAACTAGGCAATAATCTATCCTAGTATAAAGTAATTAAGTATAGAACATTTAAGAAACATATGGAAGCAAGCAAATCTAGGTTTCCCCATCTTTTGATTCACATTAATCCATAGTTTATTATGTTCTATATCAGCTATATATAGACTAGGGCCTCAAAAAGATGCAAACACTGAACTGTAATATGGAAGCATAAATACTCTCCTCCTGTGCATAAGATATTCTGGAAAACCACCCTCTGCTCTCCCAAAAGCCATACAGCAATGCTCTTGTAAAAACCTCCTTTTCTGACCAACACTAATACTTTACACACAGTCCCTAAAAGCCCAACATTTTTAACACTGACCGTTTCACAAGAATGAAGAGTGATGGGGTTGCTGAGAAGTTGCAGCCACTATCTTTCAAGTATCTCTCCAGTCCCAGACGGCCTTGTGCGTGTGCGTTACAGTCACTTCCTGATGACAGATTCTTGAAGCAGGAGGCAGTGATGGGCACCTCACTGAAGCCAGTCTGACAGCAGGGGACACTAATCCTGTTTGGGAAGAGGGAAAGGATGGATCCCTGAGAAATGCTCGGTCTGCCTCTGAAAACTGATAGACAGGCAGACAGAGAGGAAGAGAGACGGGAGTGGCAGGGAGAAAGAAGAGAGGGGACTGTGAAGTATGAGGCTTGTAGGGATGTGGGCAATGATGCAAGGAGAGGTTTCCACCAGCCTTGGAAAGAAAGAGAGAGAGAGAGAAGGATGGATAGAGCTGAGGAAGGGAGGACAGCTAAGGACATTCTGGAGACAGAACAGAGGAACAGGAACATCTTCAGAAGAAGCTTGTGGACACAGCACTTTGAATGGAATAAATCAGACAGAGAGCACAACAAATCCCTCTGTTTGCGTCTGTGTGTGCGTCTGTGAGTGTCACTTTTCATTTGTGTGTGCATAAGAGACAAGGTAGGAAATGAGGAAGTCCTGCTGCTCGCTCTGTTGCCTTAACACTGGTGTTGTGAGGCTACAGTGAAGGACAGGAAGCTTCCAGAGTAAAGGATTTTCAACAATGCACAAGTCACGGTGCGCGTCATGGTTTTGAGAATGAATCTAATTGCTTTTCAGTATTTCTGCTCGTTTTATCATAATACGGACAAAGGCGCACATGTCCATCTAAAATAAGAAGAACTCATATCCTATTTTGTCCTGCATTGTGAAGCAAAACAGAGCTGATGCAAAAACGTATGGATAATTTCAGCAATAAACAAATAATTTGAATATGCAATTAATCTGCATTAGCTGGAATTGTTATCCTTTCCTTCTCGCGAGCAGCTCTTCATGCATTCACTGATTCAGAGGCTAAGCAGCCAGTAATTAGTGATGATTTATAGACTGGGCCTATTCATGAATATTAATGGTCTATAATCACTGTAAAGACTTTATGGACTCATGTGCCAAACACAGTCCATGCAACAGTCCTTGGTGCAATTTTGCTCCCTGCAAACAATATAACAAAGTTTGTGCAGATTGTATCAGAGGAAAACCTCTGACTTTGTAACGCCTTGTTTGTGAATTTCACATCAGTGCATTTACAACAACAACAAAAAAATATGTCTTATGTGCAAACGTATTATTTTTTCTACCAGCGGTAAAGGAAGCATCATCTTTTCGTTCCACACCAGAGAGCAGCAAGTACAAGATGTATGAGAGTGCTGCAGGGCTTAATCTCATACCTCCAAAACGCAGCATCCTTCAAGGAATCCTCTCCCTCTCACATCCAAAATAATTACTATTGATTTTTGCAACTGATGCTCTTTAAAATTTCATTACTGACAATTTAGATGATAATGTGCGGGCTGTGAACACACGCTGTGGCAATTCTGGCATGTGTTGATAACCATGAAGCCAGCCAGCGTTTTGTATACATGTACATCTTCCCTGTGAATTGCACTCGAGGCTGCGTGACCTTGGTGAGATGATGAGACGATAGCAGAGGCACGTGTCGACAAGCAAGTTCAGGAAGCGGCTGCCTCACTCTGGGGGAAACGCTTCCAACTCTGGGAATTTTTTGCTAAATTAGGAAGTGCTAAATTTGAAACCACACAATTGCAATCAACCCTGGCAGAGTCAAAGCGGGGTTAGTGTGTTAATATGGGCCGGGGTGAATAACAGTGTATCAGTAGTTGTGCAGGTAAATCACTTCTCAAAGGAATAACCCAGCACTTTGAGAAATGCTTTTCTTTCTTTTTTTTCTTATCTCTGAGAATGAGTCTGTTAATTAGCATCCAGGAGATGATTAGCCTGGCATGAACAACCTGCCCAAAGGTTGAAAAAAACATACCAACAACCACCTTTAAATCTCTCTATTTAACATGTTGTGTCTTTTCTGTTTAACCCATACACAAACAGAGAAATAAGAATGAATCTAGGTTTTTAGGGGGAGCTCCAAAGTTGTTTCGGTACTGTCTGTCTGCTTTGTGTGCTGTTGTTATCTCCAGAGGCCTACCCTCAAAAAATATCTTGCCTATTCTAGACTCATGTATTTTAATTGCTTGTAAGAGTTTGGATTGAATTGCACAAAATTAACAAACACAGAAATGCATAACTAGCAAGAATGAGATTTATGTCAACGTACTAATATAAACAGTAAGAAAAACAGAAAAGTAAACCTCATTTATAGTTGTTTCATTCATGATTCACATCACATCAACATAAGAACCCTTAAAATTACTATAAATAAATCATATGTCTTAGGCTTAATGTTATATTTGATGGGCTATTAGGTGGCAAGAGGACCCCCTAAACCCTCGGCCCCCTTTTGTTAGTATGTTTTAGAAATACTTGAATTATTTATTTATTGTCTGATATCGATTTTTAAACAGAACCAGGCTGTTTCCTCCTGCTCCCTCTCTTCATTCTAAGTTGAGCACCTTCCAGCTCTGGTTTTGTATGTAACCCAGAGACTTGAGAGGGCTCCAGCCTTTCACCTAACTCTTTGAAAGAATGTGAGTGATTGTTTTTTCACCCCACAATACATTTGAACCATTTGCCTAATGGTGAGTTGGTAAATTGCTCAGTCAAAAAATAGATGTTTGTCATTCTGAGCAGCAAATACAAAATAATTAGGAAAAAAAGAAGGTGAAGACAGAAACAACACTAGATGAGGTGATGTCATCTAACCTTTTCTTTGACCTTTCCTGCTTCTTTCTTTTAGCTGAGTTCCTCTTCCTGCTGTGGGGCGTGTACCTCTGCTACGCCGTCCGCACCGTTCCCTCCGCCTTCCACGAACCCCGTTACATGGCTGTGGCCATCTACAATGAGCTCCTCATATCGGCCATTTTCCACATCATCAGGTGAGTATGGGATGGCGCAAGCATCAGTGAGCATGAACACTCAGTGAGAGACAGTGAATGGCTCAATCTTGCCCTTGCGCTGATTGAGACAGAAAAGGGGAAGATCTATAGCGAGGGGAATAAAAGAGGTGTAAAACAGAGCTAACACAGAGAACTATAGCTCTTTGACGTGATGAACATCTCTGTGACAGTAATGAGGAAATGGCACGAATAACGACGAGGGGCTTAGACGACTTTACCCCGTCTCGCAGCACAAGCTGTTGTTTAATCATAATCATAGGGATATTTTCCTGTTAGCATGGGCATTACAAGTGTTGAACATGTCAGATGAAAGGCAGAGTTCACCCGCCCCCTTCATCAGGGGAATGAACACTGTCAGCAGAGAGCAGGGTAAGCCGGTTGAAAGGAGGTGAATAAAAAATGTCTTCCCTAGGCAGAGACACAGCATACATCTACTGTGCCAGAGCCCAGAATAAACCCTCAGTGCCGGCTAACGCTCTGTCTGTCTCTGTCAGACAGAGGTGGAAAACAGCCGCTCTAGTTACATTTTCATTTATTTATTTCATTTATTTATTGGATCTCCATTAGCACCAGCACATTAGCATATAGCTATTCTTCCTGGAGTCCAAACATTCAGTCAAAATTGATTATTATATTCTTCCAAGTCCATCAAGGAAAAAGTAAAACAAAAACAACTGATACAGTCACAACACACAGATACAATCATAACAGTAGATGCAGACACACGTATAACACAAGACACAATACACCACTTGTACAATACAATTAAGAATCAATAAATATATGCATACAAGGGGAAAGCAATATTGCAAAACATACAAAAAACAAAAATAGTAATCTCACAGGGCAGGGAAGAGAACAGGCACTACATCATATAGCATATACCAACTACTGCAGCTGCAACATTAGAAAAAACTGTTTGAGCAAGAATTTATACCTCTCTTTAGAATCTATTAACACAATATAAAGTGGCAACGAATTCCACATTGATGTATTCAATTATAGGCAACAGTACTTTAAAGGTGAAGTGTCATTTTAATTTTGTAAATTATTTATTTTCTTGTAAGTACCCTCAAAGTTGAATTAAAATAAAGACATTCTCAATTACTGCAGATAAAAAATAATCACAGCTCATTGATTTACTGCATCTCAAATTCACTGGGTGGCGATTGAGACGCTCCTCATTCTTGTCAGTGGGTCAAAGGCCAGTTCACTTAATCATATAAAGTCTGTATCACTTTTATAGGTGTGAGTTATATAAAAATGTTCAGTTGCCATGGAGTAGCAAACTGGCTCTAGAGACCAGCTTTTTTTGTTCCAGGCTGCAAACATGTTTGAGAATCTGAGAGGATAGACTCACTTTTGGAGCCACCATCAAGTGGTCAGTCAAGGAAGTGCAGCTTTTGTCACTTCCCGTGTCGGCTTCTTCTTCAGCTACAGATGTTGTTGGACACACTGAGCATCTTGATAACCCTAACCCTGTTTTTGGTCAAGGCAGCTATTGATTTGGCATGAAGGAGATTTGGAAAATGCATCACAGACTTTCTGACAACTACGTATTCTTGTGTGTCTCTTGAGAGCTCACACTGCGTCTCAGACAAGCTGTATTTGTGTGCCTGGGTTTGAATGTATGGGTTTTGAGTATCTGATCTGTTGAAAAGAGAACTGCATCGTAAAATGGTGCATAGTCAAACTTTACAGGACTCCTGAATCACAGAGCACTTTGTCAGTCCTGTCGCAGTGGGAATAAAAGCGGTCAGATAATTTTTATAGAGCACCTGCAGGAGCCTCAGGCAAAAAGTTCCATTTGTCACAGTCCCGATAAAACTGTTCCTGATTGAATATTCTTTCATTTAGGCAGACGTCTTTTGTGCTCAGTGGGGAAAAAAAAGGAAAAGATCACATTCTTTTAATCTGTTAAGAAACGAAAAAGTCCAGTGGGTACACCTTCATCGTCAGTGTGAACGTGGTATAAATCAAACTACTCTTGGTGCTTGGTGGGGAATAAAACATTAGAGTGTTTTTCTTTTGGTGAGCTGACAGTCTGTCTGCTGCTGCGGTCCAGAGATAAGGGTGGACTAGTGCAGAATGTGATGTGTTAGCGTGGTGGGGAAGGAAGGGGCGATAAAAACACACACACACTTTGCTCTTGGATGTCTAATGAATTATGAATGTGAACGTGTTTATTAGGAGTAAAGGGCCAACGCCCGCTGAGCCACCTTGGTGGATCTCTAATGAATGATGTGAAACAATGCACACTATTTCTAGATTTGACTATCTCACACATGCACGGATGGACACACACATACACTCACACACACACACACACACACACACACACACACACACACACACACACACACACACACACACTGACGTTTTTCATGCTGCCACAAGGAGGACTTCTACACACCTTGCACAAAATACACAATACTCTTAGCTCTTGCTGCCTAAATAATTGCATTGATTTATCTGTCATAGTTCCTGGCTTTGGTTCACTGTGGAAAATTGATGGCAAAATGCACAACTTTTTGTTGTTGTTGTACTTTTTCACATTCTCCAGCTATAATTGGAGCAATTACCTGTTCCAGTGCCTGTAGATACAATACCAACTATGATTTAAAACAGCTACAATACTAGTAATGATGACACAAAGTCTTTAAAAGAAACCAAAATCACTGTTGTGAGCTTTGACAAACTGCACACATCTGAATTTAGGTGGTGGTGACAGAAATGGGGCACAGTTCCTACAGTATGCCAAATCATTTGACTTGGTGTTATGCTGATGGTGACAGAAAACAAATGTATCTCTTCTCTTCTCTCTAGACTTCAATGAAAAACTTTTCAAAACAATGTGACTGATTCACGTTGGCCTCTACCACAGAATATCAAACAGCGGTAGGGTTTAACACGACACAAATATAGGCAGCGCAATCACGCCGATCTTAAATAACAGCAGTAAAATCAATTTTGAAGTCATTAGGGCCCCTCCTAATGCAGGGATTATCAAAATCATATCAGTCCATATGTCTGTATAAAGCCTGCCTGTGGATGTAAGAAATTCCCTGTAATAGTTTAAATGTATAATCAATATGTATAATTAATAGGGCCGGGACTTTAACGTGTTAATTACGATTAATTAATTACACAAAAATTAACGCGTTAAAAAAATTAACGCATTTTAATCGCACTTATAAAAAAAATTCAATTTTTTATTATTATTTTTTTTTCTCACGTGTGTGTACTGCGGTGCGCCCGCACGCGAGAGAGGCGGCAGTTTGAGAGGCTGACTGGCAGAGATGAGAGCTGGTGAAACGCTAGCATGGTTATTTAAAACACCATCTCTGATCTCTGCCTGCACATAGATACACAGACAGGGGCGCACGCTAAATGCGCTATATAGCGCTACTAATTGCTCAGCTGCAGCGCTATATCTATGACCTGTCACTGCAGGTGCATCTCATCTCATTATGATAGGACTTCACCCTCAGAGCTGTCTGTCTTCAGACTGTCCGACCTGTCCCTGAACATCACACAGGGACAACATGGAGCTGCCTGTGTGATTGGTTACTGAATTTTATTAATGTTTACATCAGGCTGAGTTCAACAAATCAGTTTATGCTACTGTGATTTAAGTAGCCTAGTTAAATACTACAGTAATCATCATAGCCATACCTCGTACTTTCACATTGCTACCACTGTGGGTTTTGGCAGAGAAAGGCAGCAGTGAGCCCACAATGAATGAGTCCAATGCCCCAGTGTCTCTTAAGACTTTCACTGGAACTCTGTCCTCATGTCCAACCAGGGAAACAAAACCATCTGACACAAAGGGGAGGTAACCAGGGTCAATCCCATCTGTGTGAGTAGAGGGGTTTGTGTGTGCCCTCACAGCAGCAATGGCACTGGCTCGCTCCTGCACTCCCACCGTTACAGCAACAGCAGACGGCTTGGTGGTTGAGTAACCCGACCAACCCCTCCTTCTCAACACTGGACACTCCTTTTTCCAATGACCTTTATCAAAACAATAGTTACACACCAGAGCAGGGTCCAACTTACCGGACCGCCCCTGGTCCCACTGCACTGGGTCGGCTGCCCCAGCAGACAGACTCTTACTGCTGGGGAGAGCTTCCCCGCGGCCCTCTCCACATGCAGCATCACCCTGACCACGGTTACCACCGCCATGCGTTAAAACATATTCATCAGCCAACACTGCCGCTGCGGCTGCTGTTTTAACCTTCTTTTCAGTAACATAAGTGGCCAGCTGGGCAGGCAACGACATCTTGAACTGTTCTAACACAACCAAGTCACATAAATCATCAAACGACTCTACACTGGACGCCGAGCACCACCGACTGAAATGCATTGAAATATCCTGAACAAACTCAACATGGGTCTGCTGGTCTCTTCTTTCCCAGTTGCGAAACCTCTGCCTATAAGCTTCCGGCACGAGTTCATATGCTTTAAGGACTGCCGCTTTAACCTTAGCATAACTGGCGCTGTCAACAGAACTTAGGGCAGAGAAAGCTCTCTGGGCCTTGCCCGTGAAGACACACTGCAGCATCAAGGTCTGGTGGGCATCCGACCACCCCCTAACGCCTGCCACGCGTTCGAACAATGCAAAAAATGTGTCGGGGTCCTTCTCATCAAATTTTGGCAACAACCGCAACCCTTCAGAAACATCAAAGCCCTGACGCGGTCCTGTAGGCCTTTCACTCCCATCTCCCAACTGCAACCTCAGCCGTTCCACTTTGACCCTTTCCTTTGCCAATGCTGCTTCAGCCCTCAGCTTCTCCTGCTCCAACTCAAACTGGAATCTCTCCCTCTCCAGCTTCGCCTTTTCTCTCTCCAGCTGCAGGCACTGTTCAAATGTCCAACCCCCCTCCCCAACACCTGGCGCCTGAGCCACCTCCAACAGAGCAGCAGACACAGCGAGCCCCTCCACAACGACCCGTAACTTAGCCTTTTTTGGCACCCCTTTTTCGCCAGACCAACCCAAATGTACGGCCAAGTCAACCAGATCCGATTTGGCAAACTGAGCTAAAGTGCTACGCGATGGTCGCTGGAGGAACTCAGAGACCAGCGGATTACTGTGCGAAGTCTGCATGATAACTGCCAAACTAAACCACAACAACAACCAGTCCAAACTTCATGCACCTCATCCAACAGAGAACAGAGCCAGCCACTCAATAACAGCCACAGAGAGACAGAGTGACCAAGGAGCGCACCCTCCTAACTGCCTAACTGAAGCTGACTAACTGCGCCCTAGTCTTCATGTGCGTACTGGCGGCGGGTATTTATGCACCTCTAAACCGTCTGTATTGGGGAGACAACTTGTCCCAGCCAATACTTCGGGGTGCTCCCGAGACCACCGCTGCTAACCGCACGGACAACACACAAAAACAAAAAACAGCCCTGCAAAAAAACAAACAAAGCAACCCCTCCTTGTGAGGAAACTGCCACTACAGCCTACTGAGGGACACAACTGCTCCAATCACCCGCTCCCCGCAGCCACACAGAGTTAACTTAGCCACCATTCTCCTTGAATGCAGGTCACCAGAAAAAACCACCCAGCATTACACTACACTCACAAAACCAAGCCACCGTGATCCTCCCAACTTCACTGCCACACAAGTGCCATGCCCTGACACTCCCAAGTTCAAAATTGGACGAGCCCCCACTTGTTATGCCCAGCTCGTTCAAGAGCATAACTAGGAGGGAGGACCACACAGCGACCAGGTCAATTAAACATAAATTTATTAACGAAACACAAGGTTAAGGGTAGATCAATAGTCAATAATCATAAAGTAACAAAAGCTAACAGAACACAACCAAACAAAGCAACACTGAGATGCCTGGGTGGCACCAGCCATCCAGGAGGGAGGAAGAGGCCGCCATCTTAGAAAGGCCTCCTCTTTATAGACCCAGCTGCAGGTGGAGTTGATCCCCCTGACGAGGTAGGCGGGACACAGCAGAGAACCTACGGAGGGGAGATGAGACAGAGAGACGCAGCAGCAACACAACATGGCCGAGGGCCATAACACTGTATGTATCAAATATCGATTTATGAATTAATCGATAATTTGCATCCCTATCTGTTGGTCTTGGTTAAGTACCACCTTGAATGCTTAAGCTTATGTATTCAGTCATTCAATGGTATACTAAAATCCATGTGGGAAAAAAAATGCTTCTCACTGTTCTCAGGTCAAATATTTATATGCGATTAAAATGCGATTAATTGCGATTAATTAATTACAAAGCCTCTGATTAATTCGATTAATTTTTTTAATCGAGTCCCGGCCCTAATAATTAAGTTTACATTTGCTCACTAATACTTTTGCTGTCTGCGGAGCCATTTTTAGCCTCAGTGACTGAGAGGCCCAAATCAAACCAGTCGCTGCCGGGATAGAAAAGGTGTAAATATGACCAGGCACAGAAACTCTATATTATCATTGTGAAAATGTTAAAGCTTCTGTTAAACCTCAGCTGTCAATACCTCATTGTAACCAAGTGTTACATGAGATACAGAGCATGCACGTCACAGTGCCAGTTATGTGTTTTTATCAGACTGAGGTACAGAAAAGAGAAACAGGCGACATGATCATATGGCTCACACCGTAATTTACTGCATTTTTCTGTAGCAGAAGCTGATTATTGAAGGACTAAGGGTTTACATTGTAAATAACACAGTTTGATATTTTGATTCAATGAGGTTGAGACAGTGAAGAATAAGAAAACAGCAGGATGAAAGATACCTGTGCTTTAAGCTAAATACCAATGCCGCCGCTTTGTTCACATTGCTAAGAATATAATGTTTACCTTGTTCAACTAGTTTTAAATGTAACATCTAACATTTGCTAATTAGCAATGCACATCTTATCTTGAACTATTTAGCTGCTAGCATGGCTCTAAACATACAATATGTCTGGTATTGGTTTAATTTGGAGGCACGCACACAATGCATCTAGCCTCAGCACAAAATGACTGCACTACCCTGCACACCAAGTGAAAGTGAACACATTTTTCATAACCTCCACAGACTGTCTGCTTCTCAAAAGGAGACCTGCTTCCAATAATTTGCTGCTTTTATAATTTTCACAAGGTTTTGCTTTTAAGCCTATGTTTACAGTTTTTTTTTTCTTTTGCTTATTTTTATGCCTCAGGGTTTGTGAGTACATTTCATTCTGTTCTCATCCATTCACTAAAGGCTGCTTTTAATGTCTGTGTGTGTGTGTGTGTGTGTGTTTGTGTGTGTGTGTGTGTGTGTGTGTGTGTGTGTGTGTGTGTGTGTGTGTGTGTGTGTGTGTGTGTGTGTGTGTGTGTGTGTGTGTGTGTGACTGAGCATACTTCACAGACAACAACTGCTCAGTTCAGCTGACTTCTAAACACTGTCTTTGATACGGTGCTGCTGAATGAACAGACTCTGTGCTGTTGATGTTTTCCCTGCAGGTTCTCTGTGGTGCCGGGGCTTCACCCTGACTGGATGCTCATGTTGTTCTTCGCTCACACTCATCTGACTGTGACTGTGACTCTGGGCCTGCTGCTTATTCCAAAGGTAACACCTTACACCCAGAGCTCATGGACCATCATCAGGCTTTTACTTACAGGCTGTTGCTTAATAATTAACATCAAATTTCACCAAACTCCAAAACAGTAATTGAATTTACTTTTATTCATGACCACAAATTCTATAGAAATATAGGCTATTTGGGCCTAAATTCTGTCCAAATGTACAATAGGACATTTTGCAGAGGGATTATACATTGAAGAGCAGCGGTGAGAAATGATCATTTACATTGACTCGTGCAGCCTACTGTATCTACATCTTGAGGGACTTGGACTTCATCTTGGCCGTTCTCTGCTGCTTTCTGCTTCTGCTTCACCACATTTATCTGCCAGCTGCAGCTACTGCTTACTTTACTGAGTGAGATATTACATAAAACATGTAATAATGATGAGCTTATAAACCACTGGTTTCCAGCCCTTTGACTTTCATATTAAGCTCTTATATTAAATCAGTGTGGACTTAGTCTCGTGTTCATGTCTCAAGTGCTTATTCCACCAAAGAGATTTTCTCTTCTCTGTACACTCGTCATGTGGTTTCAGAGGTGAGGCAAACTAAACAAATGTTAAGGGAGAGCCGATAGGATCACTGATAGTGGCACATTTTGCATTGACAACAATAAAGACCTCTCATGATGACAGTAGGCTGTATGGTGGCCTGCTGTTGCCCCAAATGTGCCTGAATGGGAGTATAATGTATGATAGTCCAAATGGGTTCATTATGTCTGTGTTCTAATAGTTAAAGGTCCAGCATACCTTCACTTCTCTAGCTATGTCTTGTATATAAGAAGTGAACCTACTTTAACTATTTAATGTATGATGTATCTACGTAGCATGTGCACATGTGGTGCTCTGGGAACATCTGTAAACCGTAGCAGATACCTGGTAGTCTGCATCTGGGGGATTGGTTCTTCTTCAATGGGCTTCTCTGCCAGGGGACTTTCAGGGTCGAGGATCCCAACAGTGTGGTTTGATGAACTCCTTAAATTGTTTTTATTATTACATCACAAAATAGAAAAATGAATAGCTTTTCTTTGGTTTCTGTTTTTTTGTCATATTCGTTTCTGCTATGTCTATAAACCAAACTAATTTGATGCTGAAAGACAATGAAAAAATTGATCAAAAAATAAATAGAGAAATTCAGAGAAATGTTTACAAAAAAGAAAATAAATTTGTGTAACATAACTTTTCTCTTCTTTCATCTCCCTTTAATCATCATACACAAAACAGCTCAGGTTTGACCCTTTGGTTGGGAACCGCTGGACTAAACTGCCTTTCATGTTGTTGCATTAGTACTGACTCACTAATAGTATATCATTTTCTATCAGTCTCTGAGGACATTGTTTCTGCAGTGCAATCAGGATTTTGAATACAGTGTTTGTATTCCATGTCTTTTACACTGCTGGGTAGTTTTCTTCAGTGAAGGATGTGAGTACTTATCTTCTCCAATACCACACACCACTGCGTTAACTAAGCGCCACTAAAGCGTCCACCACTTTCCTGGTTTAAAGGCATTCATGACCTTCAGCTTTCATGGAGCTGTGTCTGTGCCTAAACTTTTAATGCCCAGTGGGACATTTTTTTGCAGTCACATAAATTATACTTAGAGAAATAATGATTACATAAAGAGTAATTTAATGTGAGAAAACAAAGATCTATTTTATGCTCAGTACATTTATTTGCATTTTAGCTTCACATTTGCATTTTTGGAGATTCATATCCATGCGAGCTCACTGTGAGCAAATATCCATGGGTCGGAAAGTGCACAGAGAGGGGAATTATAGGGAAGGCAAATGAGGAAACTGAGGGAAAGGGATTATTAGTATGCATCATATGGGTAATAGCAAAACGCTAAGACATTGTTTGAGCGCAAAATAGATTCTAGTTTATTCAAATTTGAGTGATTACTGAGTGACAATAAAAACATAACTTTAATGTGCTGACAAAAAGAAGATGTGTCAGATTTTAAGTCCAATTTAGATTCATAGAGTTCAGGTAACTACAGCACCTGATAGAGAAACTAATCCACAGAGCAGCTTACTGCAGGGATGAGATCTTATTCTTCTTTGATATTCTAGTGTTTCTTGGAATATCCTCCTGATATACTGGGGATTACATTCAGCACGGAGAGATTTCCTTTGAGTCTACTGCTGTACTGTAGCTTCTATACACAACAGATCATCAATCATCTTAACTTCATTTGGTATTGGCGATCTGGAACACACAGTCATACGCAGCCGCATTTGCTACCATTACCTTAAACTCATTCAAACTGCGTTAGTGGTTATTTTAATTTGGCCACGCACTCCTGCAGGCCTCTTTATGTGCAATCTCTCAAGTCTGATGGAAAACATTTAATTCTCCTGCTGTGTTAGAAATGCAATACACCATCAACATCTCCGTTCTTTCATTCTTTCTTAATTAGGCACCTGAGAAGTGAAAGTCAGTTGAGTACACTGGGATAATTAAGCATAATGGGAGGATGCTAATCTCACCCAGCGTCTGTTCCCAAATCTGAGTTGAATATCTGCTCTGTCTTTTGTCTCTACATTTGTTATTCAGGCAAAGCTAAACAATTTGGCCCTGGAAATCAAGTCAAAATCACATTGCTCTCTTCTCCTCAGTTTATTGTATCTTTGTAATAACGCGACCTTGTCTCACCTTTTGTTTTCGTGCATATGAATCCAAGATTTGTGCGAATACTGAAATGCATAAATCTGAATTTGATTTGCATAGTTGCACAGTATCATAGATATTAAAAAAAGAATTGAAACAGTAACTTATATAACTTATATTTAAATCTTTTACTTCTGCTTAACTTTTAACTTGTCGAGTTCTTTTCAGTAGCATCTAACATTCAGCTGCTACAGGGAAAATGATTGAAACTTGAAACTTTGTTTGTTTTTAATACAACAATGACATATTTAGGCTATTACATAGGTAGACTATATAAATCTCAGTTAATATATTTTGGTAGAAAAAAGTAATTTATATTCAACAAAGGTCAACTGGAAAGAGGGTATGACATTATAAATCCATGTCATATAAATATTTTCCTGCAGTAAAATGTTGTTCACCCCCAGCCAACCTTAAATAGCCCTACAGTCACCATTAGTCTGTTAATCCAGTAGATCTAATGTTAGAGATCTACATTACAACTACCACTGTCTCTTTCACTCTATGACGGCAGTCTTAAACCTTGCTCTCCATCTGTCTTAGTTCCTGTCCAAAGGGACTCAGGCCAGGGACGACATTGCCACGGAGGCCTACGAGGAGGAGCTGGACATGGGAAGATCTGGCTCTTACCTCAACAACAGCATCACCTCCGCCTGGAGCGAACACAGCTTGGACCCTGAGGACATTCGGGTGAAGTAGCATCTACAATCATTGCAAATGATTAAGTGAGGTTTAGTCCTGCTGTTCCCTGCTATTTGTACAAAGACAGCGTCACAGGGCGCTACAGCATTTTGAGCAGCAGCATGTAATTATGTTTCATGAGGATTTGGTAAATGAAAATGAAAATGTCTCACTTTTGTATTAAAGCTGAAAAGAAAATTATTTGACTCCAAAAAATGCAGCTAAATGCCCCCTACCTCTGTGAAGGATTGTCATGAGTTGAGTCTTGATGCCATTGTGAACTGCTGTAAATTGCCAGGGCTGCCAGTTGCCATACCGATTCAGAAATAAAGGTTTGAGTAACTATTTATACCGCTGTATGAACATGTGAGATATTCATACCAGAATATTGACGTTCCGTGTGAATCAAACAGTTAAAGGGACAACGAGGAGTTTCTATTTGGTTATAAAAAAGTCTCACGTTAATGTGGATGAATCTCCGCTACCCACACTTGTTAATGGCTCCATTTTCGATAAATATATCATTTTGTCTCTATCGTTATTTTGTTATTATTAGTGGTGGCGGAAATGCTGGTCGAGCCGACCAGCGTTTCGTTACTTTCGGTTTCGTGGCGAGTCATGAGAATAACGCCGCCGAATCACCGTTTATGGTCGGAACTACGACGGTATGTGATCGTCTTCGAACCTCTGACTTTAATTGACCCTTCGCCAACTCCTCCCACAAACGGCTATTGTCCAATCCTACGTTAGCAACCGTAACTATAGGCCTGGCAAGCTTTCGGCAGTTGAGTCGTTTGCTTTTGTGGACACATTTTGAGACTAGGACGAAAAACATTTGTTTGTAGAGAAGGATGTTGTTGTTGCTGCTGCTGCTGCTGCTGCTGCTGCTGCTGCTGCTGCTGCTGCTGCTGCTGCTACGGCGGCGGTGGCGGCAGCAGCAATATAGAGATGTTCAGGTACGAGCTAACTGATACAGCGGTGGGAGAAAGAAAATAGCAGCGAAAGCTGTATGTGGTTCACAATCGCCCAAAAACTTGCAGTTTGACAACCAGTGACAACCTAAGTCTTCGTGGGTTGATAGACGGTAAAATTACCAGACCTTACTGCTGCTCTGTACATTGTCCAGTCGTGTCGTTGAACAGATGTTTTATCCTCCTGCGCGAGTCACGTCACTGAAAACTCTGAATGATCTTTGTGACTTCTTCTCTCTATTATCTCAGAACAGTTTATCCAGAAATTTGCTGATATTTCCTTTGAAATCGATACCAAATTTGCCAGGAGCATGGCTGGGAGTGAAAGCTTGCCCGGCGTAGCAACAGTAACCAAGGGGGCGGGGCTTACGCGAAGGGTCAATTCTTGATGAATGAAAACATGAGTCCATCTTGCGCCGGTCAAAGAATTTCACGGTGCGCGCAGAGGCTCATAAATGTAGTGTGAAAACGCTTCGCTTTTCCAAAACTCCTCGTTGTCCCTTTAAATAGCAGCATCATAATTACTGAAAAGCTGCTCTGCATTTATAGTCCCATTGCTTTTCCAGGACGAGCTGAAGAAGCTGTACGCGCAGCTGGAAGTCTACAAACGTAAGAAGATGCTCGCAAATAACCCTCACCTCCAAAAGAAGCGCAACTCCAAGAAAGGCCTGGGCCGCTCCCTGATGAAACGGATCACAGAGATCCCAGAGACCATGCACATCCACCGCCAGTGCAGCCGCGAGGACGGCAGCGAGCACGGCAGCAACCGCAGCACCCTGAAGAGGAACCCGTTTGAACCCAGCCATCACGGTAAGCCCCCGGTTCCACCCAGTTAATTCAGGCAGGGTGATAACGGCAGCGTGGAAATTAAAAGAACCTATCACTGAGTTTCACCTTTGAAATGAAGAACATGACTGAGCTGTGAGATGACTCTGAGCCCCAAGGGTTTGAACTGTCTGCATCTTTGAAAAACTGCCTCAATATTTTTAAACTGTTGATATTGCTCATCTGCAAACATACTTTGTGCTCCAGATGTAATGTTTGTGACTGTTGTGTCAGGATTTACTGCATCAAACGTTAAAATGGAGAAGTAAGATGTGGGAACTTTTGCAACACGCATAAAATCTCAGAGCCCGTTCAGACCAGATCATGTGGTAACTGTGTGTGTGGATGAAATGTTTGTGCTAATCCATTATAGCAGAGACACAACTGGTTTAAATTATAGGTTATAGGTAACCTTTCCACTGTAAAATGTATGAAAATTTTCTACGTGTTATGGAGTTGTGTTCTTACACTATCCCAAATATTTCCAGGAATATTCCTTCCAAACCACGAGATATGATTTTCCTCACAGTATCAGTCTTTTTTATTTTGTTGACAGTAGCATCATGTCCTCAATGTGTGCCGATGTTATGGTAGCCACATACACTTTTTAACTTTATTTTTCCCAATCAATAAAAACAGATACATAAATACAAAAACACAAGGGGGATAAACACTACTTTGTCACATAACGGTGCCATTTTGTCCGTCTCACAGCGTACAGCTCTGTTTTGACTGTAGGTCATTTGTTCCATTGATCAAATTTCTTCTACAATGTCCAGCCAGTGGTTCAGTCCAACACCTTGTAATGGCGTTCTTAGCTGCAAGTGATAGGATCTTGAACAGGTATATGTCTTCTTTACCTATTACATCGTCTGGTATCAGTCCTAGATATACTGTACATACCGAGGAATATTAGGAATATTATATCCAAAATTTTCAACCATGGCTCTTAAAGCCCCCTCCCGAAATGATTGTATTTTCATACATGACCAAAATATATGAGAATGGTTGGCATTAGGGATGTCCCGATCACATTTTTTTGCCCCCGAGTCCGAGTCCGAGTCATTTGATTTTGAGTATCTGCCGATACCGAGTCCCGATCCGATACTTTGGCAATGCAGTAAAGTTTTTAATGTAGATCAACTGTATCATCCCACTATTTTTCTGTTCTTTGTGCTCTACTAGGGATGTAACTAGGGATGTCCCGATCACATTTTTTTGCCCCCGAGTCCGAGTCCGAGTCATTTGATTTTGAGTATCTGCCGATACCGAGTCCCGATCCGATACTTTGGCAATGCAGTAAAGTTTTTAATGTAGATCAACTGTATCATCCCACTATTTTTCTGTTCTTTGTGCTCTACTAGGGATGTAACAATATCACAATCTCACAATAATACTCTACCTCAATAACAAGCCCATGACATTTATTGCAGTATTGTAAACTCTCAATGTATATTAGCACAGTAGCTCCACAGTATAATATTAATGCCGTTATCCATAAGTCAACAACAAGAACATTTGGTCAAAAATAAAATAGCTTATCATGTCTTTCTCAATCACCAGCCTCTCTCCCCTGATCCCACCCTCTCCTGCCTGTCTGCCCCCCCCCCCCCTCACCTCGCTCCTTCTCCCTCCCTCCCTCCCTCCCTCCCTCCCTCACCCAGCTCACCTTGTTCCTTCTCCCTCTCTAACTTTAAATAAATACCTGGTTCTGTATCTGCCATCACGCAACACAACGGTAGTTTTTTTTTCAACAGTATGAGAAGTTTAACAATGTCCGCGACATCTGCGTGGTCGGTCCGTGTGTCGGTCTCACGTGCGTTACGTCGGACTCGCTCTCAGTAGAAGCTGCAGTGACTGTTGTTGCTGCAGGTGTGTGTAGCGCTCAAACATCAACAACAAGCTGCTTGGAAGTCAGCAGTGAAACAACGCAGCCACACGCACACAAACAAACAGTGAGCTGACACGGTGACACGATCGTCTCTCACACTCTCGCAAGCGCCGTCATTTCATATCGTTACTTGTCCGCGACGACGCAGCCACACACACACACCGTGGAGCTGTGCGCCACAGACCATGCACAAAACACAAGCGCTGCACCGAATGCGCGTCGCTTTGGGTAATGAGCGCACATGACGAACGTCTACAGTAAAAGTAATGTGTTTGAGAGTGCAAAAGATGATACATCTGAACGCCCCCCATGCGGCCCGTCTTCGCTTTAGACAGATAGGAAAACCCTGACATGTAGATATGTAATATATCCGATTCCTGATCGGGATGTAACGTCCGATTCCGATCGAGTCTGAAACCACGTGATCGACCCCGATTTCCGATCACGTGATCGGATCGGGACATCCCTAGTTGGCATTCAGTTGCCCACAATTTATCCAACAATATTGTTGTTAGCCTAATTGTTTATTTTTGATTTTTGGTGTAATGAAAAAACGTGTTAAATTGTTCCAACCAAACTCCTTCCATTTTTTAGAGCTTGTTTCTGTATGTTGGGTCTTAAACATGGACTGCCAATCACTCCCAGACAAGTCAATATTGAATTATTTTTCCCATTTCACTTTTATATACACGGTATTTCCTCCCTGTTGCTTCAATAAACCTTTGTACAGTTTAGAGACAATTCTTGAAGTTGTTTGCTTGAACGCACCTGTCAACACCTCAATCACATCATTCCCTTCCAATGAGATTTCCTTCTTAATTTCTGTCTCATAAAAGTGTCTTAAAGCAGATATCAGTGGAATGTTTTTGTTAATATAAGTCCTAAATAGTCCTATTTTCCGTCAGCAATCACTTACATGAAGTATTTCAGCCTAAACACGAGTCTCTCCGTCACTCTGCTCTGCTGTAACCCGAGGAGAAAATTTTCCTTGTGGGATACAAGTGTTATCCAATGAGGGGAGAGAACGGCATGAAGGGCTGTGTGTGCAGCCAAGGGATGCGCGTGAATGTGGTGACGTAGCACGAGGACCAATTGATGCCTGACAAGGGCGGGGGCTGCTAACTCATGGTGCGTTCAAGGAAACTCGTACTTTGTGTTTTTCCTTCCTGTGAAGTCATACCAGTTCGATCTGGTACGAGTTCACGGGTCGGAAGTTACGAGTGGCCGTTATAGGGAACTTTCACAGACAACAGGACGGTAAAAACACGAGCTACGGGTTACCTGGAACGCTACCAAGTCGTAGTTGTGACTTGAAGCTGTAACTTACGGTTTCAAAAGCCTGCCTTGAACACAGCATTAGCCGAAACGGCCGTGCCGATGATATCTGCTTTAATTGAAGGTATCTGTATAAATCTCCATTTTCCAGTCCAAACTCATTTTTAATTTGTCTAAATGATTTAAAATGTTGCTTATCTACCAGTGTAGCTGTTATTCCTTTGTCTCTCCACTTTTCAAAGGTCTTATCTAACGTTGGTCTGAACCTGGAGGAGTGAGAAGGCCAGATCAAAAGCTTACAGTCTCTTGTTAACTTATACTTTTTAACCACATCATACCATATTTCAAATGTTTCTCTCATGATCGAGTTTTCACCCTTAAGATCCATATGCTCTTTTCCACTTAACCTTGACAGCGGAGGGGCCTGACCCAGGCTCATCTCAATGTCCTTCAATCTGGCTTGATAACCCGGGGAGCCACATACACTTTTTACATGGTGGGACTAAGTTGTAATAAAAGAAAGAAAGAGCTCAGCTTCCAGCCACTGTGAGCTGCCCTATGTTGCTAAATTAAGAGCAATGTGGCTGAATTTACTCTACTTCATTCAGTCTGTTGATTCCTCTTCCCTCAGGAAAACCTCGGGACGACTCCCTGAAGAACAAAGTCATGGGTTTGAAGAAGTCACTCAGCTATGACCACGTTTGTGACCAGGATGAGGAAACCGGAAGCCAAACTGGTTCGACCGCAGGAGACAAAATGACTCCTGTTGGGAACGGCGGAGAAGGATCTCTCCTGGGTTCCCTCATCGGTCGGAGACACGGCAAGAAGCAGCTGGAACCGGCTGCGACCCCGCCCAGACTGGAGCCGGCCGAGTCCACCGAGTCCGTTCCTCTGTTCTGGAAATCGGCCAGCGCCCACAACTTAACACACGAGAAGAAACCCGTCCACCTGCGGACCTCCATCATGCAGAAGTCTCTGAGCGTGATCGCCAGCGCCAAGGAGAAGATGCCGGGACTCACCAACAAGACGCAGAGCGTGGAGGACGCCAGCAAGAAGGGTCTGAAGGGACAGGACGGGAGGATGCTGTCCGGAGTGGATGAGACGCCCGAACATTATCCAAAAATGATCATCAGCCAGTCAGTGGAGTATTCCAAGACTCCCATGAAGATGGGCATCATGAAACAACAGGTGATTTCTACACATTTACTTTCTTATATAAAATAACTGTTGAACAAGAACATGCAGCATATTCTATCTTAAAGGGATAGTTCAACATTTTGGCAAATTGGCCCGTTGCCATAATCCCTATAGTCTTAGCAGTAGGTTTGTTACCTTCAATTGTCGGTGTAAGCTATTTTTAGAATGGCGGAGTGGAGCGGTGAGCTGCTCAGAGCTACGCTACAGAGGCTATTGGGATTTCTTGGTTTCCCTCATCAAACTCATCAAATACACAATCCAACAACTCCAAAACGCTCTGGTGGACAAGTTGTGACCTGCACATTGACCACGCTATGAGATAATAACAGAACGTTACCAGACAGAGTTGTTTTAGAGGTAAATACAGAGACTGCTTGCTGAAAAACTGCCCCTGAAGGCAACGCGCATCAGTGGTTTTGCATGAATTTCCCTCTAAAACAACTCTGTCTGGTAACGTTCTGTTATTATCTCATAGCATGGTGAATGTGCAGGTCACAACTTGTCCAAACCAAGAAATCCCAATAGCCTCTGTAGCGTAGCTCTGAGCAGCTCACAGCTCTCCTCCGCTGTTCTAAAAATAGCTTACACCAACAATTGAAGGTAACAAACCTACTGCTAAGACTATAGGGATTATGGCAATGGGCCAATTTGCCAAAATGTTGAACTATCCCTTTAATACACTTCTCTTTTCCTACAGGTGAGCGGCAGCCAGCCGTCCATTTGCTCTGAGACGGGGAAGAACCTTTACGACGTGTCTGAGGTTTGTCCCTGGGAACTGGAGGAGCCTCAGACTCCCTCTGAAACCAAAACCCAGAAACACGTTTCCATCGCCCCCGGAGAAACCACCGGCAGTCGGAGAGGCAGCAGCAGCTCGGGAATCACCAAAGGCAGCCGCTCCCAGCAGAGGCAGAAAACAGGGCAGTCCCCTTCCAACAGACGCCGCTCCAAAGACAAAGGAGGAGAGAGAGACGAAGGCAGGGAATCACGCAAATCTCGCCCACCCAGGTCACCGCTGCCTCTTAAGCCGGACGTGTGCCCCTGGGAGTTTGATGAGCAGCCCATGCTGGGAGGAGATTCAGATTCCATCTCCCCAGACAGGATCAGGCGTAAGAAAAGCGTCACGCCCACCGATGGGAAGCCCAAGGGGCTCCACTCAGACCACTCCAAGTCCACGGGGAGCCTTTTACAGCCTCCCTCCCTGATGGTGGAGATCTGCCCCTGGGATTACAGCAGCCCACCTTCACCCAAACAGGAGAAGAGCTGCAACAGCCCCACCACGCACAAGAGGAAACGAAAAGGCTCCTGCTCGTCCAACCACAAGGCCGAGAAGGAGAAAGGGCGTGAGAAAAGCAAAGAGAGGCGGAGCTCCTCCAGCAAGCCGCCCTCGGAGAGGAGACGGGTCAGCCAGTCGTCCGAGTGCAGCGGGCCGCCCTCTGACCGGCGGAGGAGCTCCACCAGAGACCCAGAGGTGACGGAGATTAGGAGGCCGGAGGTTATCTCCCAGGAGACGGAGCCCTCTCACACCAGCTTTGCTCAGAAAACTAAACTCTCGCCGGAGAGGAAGAGAGAGAGCTCATTGAGTAGCGGTTACAAACCGACGGTCGTCAGTGCACCAAAAATGGCCGACGTTTGCCCGTGGGACTTTGAGGAGAAAGACTCTGGCGAGAGGGCATGATAACTGGTGCAACGACTGTTTACTTTTTTTTTTGTACTCACAGACCGACAGCACAGAGGACAAAGCAAAGAAAGATAAAGATCCAACATTGTATTTGATATGAAAGCCTTTCTCTGCTGCCCATTGATGCAATCCAAACATGACCTTCCTGTTGTTACATTGCAGTGAATGCAACCTTGAAGTCACTTTAAAGGAAGTTTTAGTCCGCACTTTTGCCTGCCCATTTGTCAGTTACATTGTACGTACGTTTTTTTCCACACGGACTACATCGAGACGATTTGTAAATGAATCATTTTACCAGCAGATCAGACAATCATTTTTTCCCCCGACACAAGCACAGTAAATGCTTCACCCAAGCTTATTGAACAGTGAACGTTTGTTTACGATGATGCTCTGCGTTTAGCAAGGAAACAAGCAGAGACTTCATGCATCAGACACTGATGATGAAAAAAAAAACAAGCAGGGAAAAAGACCTTAGGAAAGATAGCGTGTTAGCTTAGAGAAGCGGGACCAAAGCCCCAGACACGACTGCGATGCCTTACCTTTAGGCCAAATCCATAATTCATGGCATGAAGATGATCTGTTTGATTAGAGAAATGTGGGATTTGAGTACAGCCAAATGAGGAAAACTGTATGTTTCAGTAAAAGTTCTCCATATACAGTATGTATTTTTCTAAAGCAAAAAACAAAACAAAAAAAAGTCATTGCATGTGGCAAATTGCTGTATCAAGCATCCAATAACCAAATGTTTATTGGTTAACTTGTACTCAAATATGACAGTGGAACGTTTTGATGTTGTTGCCTTTGGTATTTGTCTCCTTATGTACCACATGATGCTTCTGAGATGATGTGCATTGCTATCAATAATGTACGCACATATTTCAAATGGCTTGCAGTTACAGTTGAGCAGTACTAAAATACCTACGAGGCTCTCCCCTCCGTCGACATTCATTTACTGTCTGCTCAATAGTTTCGCCCTGGACGTTCCATCTGAAACAGGAAAAAACAAAGATGAGAAAAGAAAAAGAAAAAAACACATGCACTCTTGTATCCGAGGCTGCAGCATCTACACACACAGAAAATGTGAAGTCTTTCGAGGACCAAAAACCAAGCCTGACTGGGGTGGTTGATGTGAATAATGCATTTTTTTTCTGACTTACTTCCCCCCATCTTACATCTGCTTGAATGCACCTTCCTCCAAACGTTTGCACATACTCAACTGCTATTTCCACGACTATGCATGACCAAAGCTTTTCTTTTGCCACTTTCTCGCAGACAGAGAACGAAGCAATTTTCCATTTAGAACATCACCTCCGACAACGACAACAACAAGACTCAGTCTTTCTGTCCTGCTATCAGCCATCCACCACTGACACCCGGTGCAATGCAGTCACACACGGTAGTCCAGCTTCATTACGGTTGTGTATGCATGACAGTGAAAATACACGGGGCCATGATACACTTGAATTCACCAGAAGGCATAAAAAAATTATTGCATATGCTATGAAATACTAAGGGAGGACTTAAGAGCACATGGGAATTTTCAAATATAGATGTCAAATGTTGTCATGTATTTATCAGGCGTTTTAGTGAAGAGCTTCCTGTGTAAGATCAAGATGTGTTTAGCTTCTTCTCATTAGGCATTCAGGAGCGGCGTGTGTAATGTGAAGGGCCTGATAAACAAACATGACCCACCAATCGAACTCTCACTAGCTTTTTTTTTCCTTTTTTCTATCAGATGGTTTTAAAGGCTGTTTGAAAAAGGAATATTGCAACTTGTCCACTAAATGTATTTTATGCTTGTTATACTGTAAAGTGTTGCTCCAAAAAGTTACAAACTGTTGTAGCATCCACATGGGAGTATTTATATTGTACATTCATATTGTGTTGCATGTACATACAGTAAATACCTTGTTCTCAACTCTGAATTAAATATTTCTATGAAACCCCTGTTGTCTCTGTTTTGGTTTCAGTTTGCTTCAGGAGTTTGAGGTTTACAGTAATGATTCATCTTTGTAGGTTAATCACTGCAGACAGAAAATATACATATGCACCATTAGAAATCTGAGCTAATCCTCCTCACCCACCGGTGGGGAGGGGGGAAAAAATCATTTTTTCAATTTTCAAAATGAGACAATAAACTCTTTTTACAACAACCCCAAAAATTGTGTCCACCACAGTGTTGAAGCAGCAGGTGCTTGATGTTGAAGCAGTCTGTACAACACTACCACCATGTGGAGGAAGAGGATCACAACTGTCTGAGGGACACAGAGCAGATCCTGTCTCTGAATGTAAAACTAAATCTCTGGCTGACCTCTTTATTTCAGACAGTAGTGGAATATAACTACTAAAATAATTTATACATAATCAGTTATTTCCTCAATGTTTTTTACATGTCAGAGTTATATATTGATGCTTAACATTGATGTTGTAGCTTTAAATATATATAGATACATCTATATATCTACAAAAGATTTTTGAATGTAGGACTTCTAATGAGGTTTTTCAAGATATTCAGAGCAGACACAGTAAAGTGACTGTTCATGTTGCACTGTATGGCAGTGGTGCACAGAGTAACTGTATTCAAGCTCACTGTTTCTCGCAAGCAGTGGTTGTAACTTGTAGCACCACAGTTTATGTACCCATTATCAATACAAGTCTTGCTGTCATAATTTCATTTGAATAGAAGGATTTGAGGTATAGTATTTGAAAGGTGTAGCATCAAAAGTAAACAATTTACTGGGGATTATTATTATTATTATTAAAGAGGTGTATGGAGCAGTGTCTCCTAGAGCTGTTTATCTTTCTGCTGCTCTGTGGTTAGATCTAATGTGTATATTAACTGCTCAGTTTGATTGAAATCTTATTATATCTGTGTAAATGTAATACAAAACAACAACTTGTGTTTGATTTGAAATGTGGTGGGGTAGATAAACATAAAGTAGATCAGATTTTTAAAAAATAAAAAAATAAATAGCCATGAAGTTCTTGACTTATTGAAATACTTTCATCACTGATCTTTTTAAATCCATCAATAAAATCATTAAAACGAGTCTAGCAGACAGTGTGTTGTTGTTACATCCTCCACCTCCGGCAGCAGCAGCACCGGCTCCGTCCTGCTAAACTAATGAGCGGCGGTGACGTCACCCCTGCAGCACCGGACAGGGCTGAGTCTCTGCAGAAACAACCGACCAGACCTGACACGCGTCACAGACAACTACAGACCAGCACGGCACAGCAGCATAGCTCAGCACATCACATCACGACCAAAACAAAACTCACAGTTTCCACTTTTCACCTTCTACCTTAAAACAGCAGAGGGAATATCATGGGCAACGTACAGGTAAGAAAACTTGATTTTATTTATTTACTCTGACAACTTCTACAGCTAAAATAACAAACTCCCCGGGAGGTGGGGGGGTTACTTATCCGATAGTTTTAGGTTGAATAGGTCACACACAAGACTGATGCAATATGAGAACAGTCAGGGAAAGCTATGATCAAAAAGATCATTAAAGTCAACACAGAGTAACCTGCGCCACAGACAGGCGGCGTCAAAACAGTGTTAAAGCTTTATTACTCACTGCAGGAGATGGAGTCAATACTTTTTAGGGCAAACAGTCTGTAAACAGTCGGTGTTGGGGAGCTCAACCTGCGCAGTTCACTTGAGCTAAGGGAGGAGGAATTTCTCAGACATGCTGATCAATAAGGCCGCATTGTATTAAAGTGGGGGTGGGCGAGGAGAAGAGGCTGCACAGTCCTGCTGCTGCTGCTGCTGCTGCTGCCTCCCCGTGACTCAGCAGCTCACTGGCTGCACCCTTTTCCTGCGGGAGAGAAGGCTCTGGATGGATTTCCCCATAATGAACCCTCCTCACAGTCACATGCTCTCATCTGTTTTAGGTGGAGACTTTATTGTACTTTTTTTTTTTTTTTAAATGCAGAGCCGTTAGTTTTATTCTGCATTATACAGTACTTTATAAGATTTTGATGCTTTAGTGTGTGTCAGGAGTATATCATTTTATAGTTTTTACATACAGTATTTTCTTTGATTTTATGAATGATGCATGTATTTTCACTTTTAACTCCGCAGCCCACCCTAGTCCCATATGAGGACTTTGATGTCACAGCTGATATCAAGGCTATCAGAAAAGCATGTAAAGGTTTAGGTAAGTATGTGTGACGCTTTGAACGGTGCTGCTTTTCTTCATTCATTCTTTTCTTTATCCAGTCACTTGTTAGAAAAACATCCAGATAGATACGTAGATTGACTGATGGATTGATGGATATATTGATAGATAGATATCTTATCTTTACTCTAGGGTAAAATTCAATTGTACTACGTAACAGTTAAAGGGATAGTTCACCCAAAATTCAAATTTCACTCATTATCTACTCACCCTCATGTCGACTAAGGGCTGGGAGAGGTTTCAGAGTTATCCGTGCCCTCTCTGAGTTACAGCAGGGCTCCGTGCAGCACTGCATGTCCATATGACGGTTGCGAACGGAGCTCACTTTTCTTCGTCCAAAAAGACACACCAAAAACCATCCAAATATCTCCACACAGCTCGTCTGTAATGTCCCTCTTGTATTGAAGCCCCAACATGAGAAATTGTTCCGAAAAAAATTAAATAAGTCAATGTTTTAAGCTTGTTTGTAGCGGAAGCTCCCAGTGTCTCAGCTCACTGCTTTGCCTGCAAATCGCGCGAGATTCCGGCAGAGCAACACTGGGAGCTTCCGGCAGAGCAACACTGGGAGCTTCCGGCAGAGCAACACTGGGAGCTTCCGCTACAAACAAGCTTAAAACATTGACTTATTTAAATTTTTTCGGAACAATTTCTCATGTCAGGGCTTCAATACAAGAGGGACATTACAGACGAGCAGTATGGAGGTATTTGGATGTTTTTTGGTGTGTCTTTTTGGACGAAGAAAAGTGGTGTCCGTTCGCAACCGTCGGACATGCAGTGCTGCACGGAGCCCCGCTGTAACTCAGAGAAGGCACAGAGGACTCTGAAACTTCTCCCAGCCCTTAGTTGACAGGAGGGTGAGTAGATAATGAGAAATTTGAATTTTGAGTGAACTATCCCTTTAAAGCTCAATAGTCCAGGTCATGAGCCACAGCCTTTGTCTGAGGTGTTGTACAGAGAGATGGCATCTCCTGAACCTCTGAGACCTGCTGCACAGTGAGATAAGAATGTCTTATTCCTCTAAAGAAGTGATACATTTATACATTATGTAAACATGTTCATTTGTTAAGACTTCATTAAGTAAAAAATCCTTTTCAGAACTCAACTTTGTTTGAATAGAGGATGAAACTCTCCTGTGTTGTATCAGACAACATGCAGAGTACAATTAAAGAAGGTGATCTGTCATCATTATAATGTCATAAAGCTTCCTCATATCACAACCATTTGACTTACAGCTTTCAGTGTGGCTTCTAGCCTCCTGTACATCACAGAGGAAACACTTTAAAAGACTATTTACCAATTTAAAGTGAAAGCTAATACGTTTGCCAGCAGATTTAAAAAAGCAATAAGTTGTGTTAAACTTAAGATAGTATATAAAGGAACTGACTGCTGCAGTCACCAGGAGGTCCTGAGACCGTCTTGAGTGAGACAGACAGAGGTTTAAATCGCAGGGAGGACCCAACGCGTTTCAACACTATTCTTCATCACACCCCTGATGAAGACATAGTGTCGAAACGCTGCAACCCAACTAAGGTTGCAAAATTCCGGGAATTTTCAAAGTTGGAAACTTTCCATGGGAATTAATGGGTATATATGGGAATTAACAGGAATAAATGGGAATAAATCCGAAATTTACAAAATTGAAGGTTGGCCCTTAACAGGGAACTTAAATATAGTTGGGGAAATATACTGTAGCATAATCTTGGCTAAAACAACCAGATTTAATGCAAGTGCACTTGAATATCTACAGTACAGTATGCTATTCCTCACACAGTGCACTGCTTACTGTAGGGCTGTTGTACATACACTGTACATACACTGTGCATTCATCCATCACATGCACAGATGATATGTTTGTTTACAGTTTGTTTAAACGACCCCCAATTTCCAATTAATTCCCATAAATTCCCATAATTCCTTTAGCCTTTTGGAGCACTCACCCCACCCCATCTTTTTTGTACAATACTAATCCCTACATATTAATGTCTGTAGCGCTTTTATATTCAGTGTGGCTTATTCAGTGTCTATATTACAGCTATTTTACCCATTTTATGGTGGAAACTTGTGGCGGCCATTTTAACAAACGGGCCCCTAGGCGCAGTCCTTCAGATATCTATCAGTGTGATATAATATAGCTATGTTCCTATATTTGAAGGATATTGAAGTCAGCCCTTTATATGTGCACTGTTGTTTACTCTCCAGGCACTGATGAAGAGACCATCACTCAAATCCTGGCCAATCGTTGTGCAGCTCAGCGTGTAGAGATCAAGCAGGCCTACTTTGAGAAGTATGACGATGTAAGTAACCACGGTGGCGCCTACTCCTTCTGTCTCTTATGTACAGTCATGACAACCTGCGCCACATTACCTCTGCATTATCTGTCTGTTGGCTCAGGAGCTGGAGGAGGTCCTGAAGAAAGAGCTGACAGGCAGTTTTGAGAAAGCCGTCATCGCCATGTTGGACCCTCCTTCTGTTTACTTTGCCAAGGAGCTGAGGAAGGCCATGAAGGGGGCGGGGACAGACGAAGCTGTGCTGGTGGAGATCCTGTGCACAGCCACCAATCAGGTCTGTCAGCATATGATACTGTTTTCTGTTTTCACTCGTTCTCCATCTTAAAGGGATGGTTCAACATTTTGGCAAATTGGCCCATTGCCATAATCCCTATAGTCATAGCAGTAGGTTCGTTACCTTTAATTGTCAGTGCAAGCTTTTTTTAGAAAAGCAGAACAGAGCCGCGAGCTGCTCAGAGCTACGCTACGGAGGCTAATGAAATTTCTTGGTTTCCCTCATCAAACTCATCAAATACACAATCCAACAATTTCGAGGTAAATTCATGCAAAACCGCTGATGTGCGTTTCCATCGGCGGCAGTTTTTCAGCAAGAAGTCTCTGCATTTGCCTCGAAAACAACATCTTGTGACGTTCCGTTATTATCTCATAGCGTGGTTAATGTGCAGATCACAACTTGTCCACCAGAGCGTTGTGGAGTTGTTGGATTGTGTATTTGATGAGTTTGATGAGGGAAACCAAGAAATCCCATTAGCCTCCGTAGCGTAGCTCTGAGCAGCTCGCGGCTCTGCTCTGCCGTTCTAAAACCAACTTACGAGTATTAAAGGTAACAAACCCACTCCTAAAACCAAAATGTTGAACTATCCCTTTAAGCTTAACTTTAATAGACTTATTCTGAACACACATAGCCTCCCTCTCACAGGTGGTAAACAGATGTCAAACCTGCATTTACTGATTTGTTGTTTTGTTTTATTGGCCACTTAGTTCCATCAGGATCAAGCTCTAAACACAACAATATACTATCACCTCATAAATGTGATCGAGTTAAAGCAAACATGTTGATCTACACATTTAGGAGAAATGGAACAACATGAGCATTGATGTCTTTGGGCTCCTTGTTAATATAACAATATAAATATCTGCTCCAACGCCTGAGGGTAAGAAACATTCAGCTCTTTAGCTGCTCCGGTGTTTCACTATAAACTGGGTGGCTAATCTGCTGGTCAGAGAGCCTGTGGTGGGTTAATAGAGCTTTTTCCCTTAAAAACAGTGACGCAAATTCAGTGAGGCTGAACCCAAACAGCTAAATTGTGGGTTGTAAAACCAAAACAAAGAACTAAAAGGTGGTAAAACACTCAATAGATAATTCAATTGCCAAGAAATAGTTGACTTGAAAGATTAAAAAAACCACCAGTGGAGACAAAGTAGATGCGGAGACTGGAGCAGACCTACAAGTCTACAACTGAAAATGGACCCTTTACAAAAATGGACATATACAGTACTAAGATGTTAGACGGGGTTGCTATAACTGATAGTGTTATGCTGCAGATGCCTCCCTTTGTGTCTGAAGGTATGATGTCCTGTGTCAGGCAAAGTATTGTTCTGTAGAATAAAAAAATATAATACAATCTTAAATTAATGCATTAAAAAGTAGATTTGTCTCCATTTAACATTTAATGTACATTGTGTATATAGATTATCTTAAATGTTGGTAGCTGTCTCAATCTAATTTTCTTTTCCCCAACAGGACATTGTGACATACAAGGAGGCATACGCTCAGGGTGAGTGTTCCTCCAGGCTTAGTCATGCTCGAAAAGCTTTCAGTCTGATGTTCCTCTCATGCTGGAAACTGTGGTCATTTAACCAGCCTAGCTTAGTGCTGTTATATTTGTCTAGAGGCTTTGGGTGTATCAGCTTTGAGAATGACTCACGGCTAAGTGAGCCATGTTTTTCCTCACTTCCTGGCCACAAACACTGAGTTCAGCCTTCTCAGGGTCAAGTTTCACTCTTAACCAAACTGTGGATGTTTAACTGTGGCTCTGCCCTACAGTGCATGAACGAGACCTGGAGTTAGACATTGAAGACGATACCAGCGGGGATGTGAGGAACCTGCTGATATCACTGCTGCAGGTAAACTCTCACTGCATTTGTATAAAGGCTGTTATTTTGAAGTTTTGCCTGTAGCCCCTCCCTCCTGCAGCCATGCAAAGTGACGCAATTACCCCGAGGCCACAGCCTGCAGCCGAGCTAAAGGCCTTTTTACTCCAAGTGTCAAAGGAGTCGTATTATGCCCCTTTTCCACAATTTAAAATAGTTCCCAGGTCTGTGACATGCTTCGATCAAAATACCTCAAGGATCAAACATCACAGCTGTTCAGGACAGCTGCAGTGCCTGTCCCTTTAAATGCAAATGAGCCACTGCTCACCCTGCCCCACCCCTCCTACTGGTACCGGTACTCACAGGTAGGGGTGGTATTATGCAGATTCAGAAACTAATGACATCATTGTACGACAACTGAGGGAACAGCTCATAAAACCACATGGATTTCAACCTAGGGAGCCTCCAAATCACAGATTTTTTTTTGTCAATTGTCAAGCCAAAGAGCCTTCAAAAAGTGATACTTCAATAATATGTCCCCTTTAAGTGGATGAAAAAAACCCTGTTACAAGACTGGGTGTCCACAATAAAGCCCCACAGCCATTGCTGAGACATCCTCTCCCTGTCGTTCTTCCTGTGTTCTGACATCTCATCTTGTTTCCTGCAACAATTGCAAATGAATTAGTGTTAACCCTTACTTCATTAACAGTATTAGATTCATTTAAACAAGAGACATTTGTCCAGCATGTCTCTGGGTCCCTTCAAGGGGACAGTTGTAACCATTAGTCCAGACTGTCTCAAAGCCATTCTAAGAAGATGAATTGTACTTTTCATCATTTCATAGCGCTTTTCATAATTGTTCTCCAAGCTGGGATTCGCCCACCGGGACATTGGACACACATCACATCATTGTTTGGCATCTTGTGGCCCCTCTGCCATCCAGCGCCCCCACCCATCTCTGCTTCCCCTCTCTTTTCCTTCCTCCACAAAGAAAAGACAAACAACAGCATGACTCACGTTGTGCAGCGCCGTCTATCGAAGAGCTGCCACTTCAACGGCCTTCAAACATTTCCCATTAATGTGGAGCAGATGATGGTTATCCTGTTTAACACCTGAGATCATTTTTGTAATCTATCTCTCTGACCTTTCCTTCACTCACTAAATCTCTTCCCTCATACTCTCTATACATGCATCACCTCATGTGTATCCACCCTCTTAAACCTCCTCCATCTCTCTCTCCTGCATCCCCCTTTCTTCCACAGGCGAGCAGGGATGAAGGCTACGAGGTGGATGAGGGTTTAGCCGAACAGGACGCCACGTCTTTGTTTGAGGTAGGTTCTCAAATGAAATCTGCGTCGGCTTCAAATTTGAGCCTTTATTCATCGTTTCCTCTTTAAATCACGCTGATGTTTGCAGGGTAACGTGATCCTAGATCTAGATGCTCGTCCCTGTGAGCCCACAGTGACTTGTAAAATCTCACAAGCACAGAGTTTATTAAATCAAGGCTTGTTCTTGTGGTACCGTGGCTTATATTACGGTCCAGGCCTGAGGAATGTGTGCAAAAAAAAAATCACAACTGAGGTTTGAAGCCACACAGCACAGTTGTGCAAATACAAATGTGTGCAGAGAAAGTCACGGTACAAAGCTTCTCTGTAAGTGAATTCTCTCATTATTAATGTTTGGCAGTGTTTAAGGTCTGCTGGTGCAGTCGTGCGGCGCCGGGAACAGCAATGTTAGTCTGTTTATTGGTCAGCCTGCTATTTTCCTCCAGAGTAGACTATCTCTGCAACTGTGGATGAATTGCCATGTTCAGCACAACATTTTGTGCTGAAAACCATTTCCTACTGAATCAATTTGGAACTTCCTCAAACTTCCTTAACCTCATCTACAACATCAGGTCAAGATTTAAATTGGGTTATTATCCATCCATCCATTGATTGTCTATTCTGCTTATCCATGCAGGGTTGTGAGGATTATGACATACGTATAACTTAAGATATCCATTAGCCTCAGCTGTACATGTACCGTGTTTTGTGCTAATTAGCGATTGCTAATGGTGTTAACATGGCTGTAGTGGTTTCTCCATCACATAAGTACAGCAGTAGTAAAGTACAGTAGTTAGAATTCAATCTTGTTTGCTTTACATTGTAATTTCTATTTTTTGTGCTGCTAGATCTCAGATCTTAAATGCAGTTATCATAACTACCAGGAGTAATGACTAAAAGACTGAAAGACGTGAGAACCAAGAGGGGAGAAATGATACGATCTAATGAATGACTGCACTTGTTTTTTCAAAACATTATTGTTTCTACTGCTTAATGTTGAGGACAAAATGTTCCCAGATACTGGCACATAATTTCCTCTTTGTGTACCTGTCAGGCAGGAGAAGGAAGGTTTGGCACAGACGAGTCGACATTCACCTACATCCTGACACACAGGAACTACATGCAGCTTCAGGCCACCTTTAAAGTTTATGAATCTGTAAGTATTGAACTCAGAGGAGAAGAAAGAAGACGGCTTTGAAGGCATTTTTTAAAAGAAATTATTTTTTGTGCGTTTTCAAAAATGTATTTCTGTGATCTCAGCTTTCAGGGACAGACATCCTGGACACCATCGACAACGAGGCCACAGGAACCCTCAAGGACTGCTACATCACTCTGGGTGAGATGAAACGAAGTGAAGTGGAAGTGGACATATCAGTTATCAGCGGGACATATCAGTGGACATATCAGTTATCAGCTCCCGTCCTAACACAGTCTGCCTCTGTGTGTATTTTACAGTAAGGTGTGCCAAGAACCCACAGCTGTATTTTGCCCGGCGCCTCAATGCTGCCATGAAGGGACTGGGCACTGATGAGGACACGCTCGTTCGCATCATTGTCGGTCGTTCTGAGGCAAGTGTGTGCAGCTGCTGCACAGTGGTCATGATGTTTCATGACATGATTACCAAGACTAAAATTTGGTCTTAAAAATATAGCTAAAGCTACAATCCTCCTGTTTGAATCCCAAATCCGGTGGCCCTTTGCTGCACGTCATTCCCCGTCTTTCTGACTCTCCATTTCCTGTCTCTCTCAACTATCCTGTCAATTAAAGGCAAAAAAGCCCCCAAAAATATATATATATTAAAAAAAAGAAAAGCCCCCAAAATATTTAAGAACAAAACAAAAAACGTTTCATCGTGCAAACACAAAAATAGACAAAATGTATGTTGTGGTGACATCAGTGTTATGTTGTTAACCCACAGATCGACCTGGAGACAGTAAAGGACATGTACCTGGAGAAGTACGATGTTACCCTGAAAGAAGCCCTGGATTCAGAGTGTGGTGGAGATTTCAAACGCCTCCTCATTGAGATCCTTCATTAAACTGTTCTCAATTTCCTCTGAAAGGTCTTTATTTAACCTCTGCACCTCCTCATTCTTTCTCCTCTATCCTCCCTTTACTACTTTTAACATTTTCACACATTCACCTCGAGGACTTTTCTGTCTTTTTATACATTCATCCATTCTCATCCCTCTCTTTACTCTTGGAGACAGTCAGCTGTCTTTGCAGCATGGACCAAAAACAACTGGTTATTGTGTTACACAGTGTTTGATACAGTTTTCCAAGGACACTGCACACAGTGGGAATTTCTTTACAGTTACAGTTATCTGTTTGTGCTATTTACATGGAACTTGTGCAGCTGAGCTTTATGCTAAAGTATATATCCAACAACAAGTAGTCCCTCATTCACATTCAGCAGCTTTCTATTTACACTCTTTGTATGTCAAATATCAGTGCACCATTTCTAGCTTAAGCTCCCGTCTCATCTGATCTCTCTCATCCATCATCCCTGTCAACTCTACTCCTATTTGCCCCAAAGATGCCTTTCATAGAATTATAGCAATGCAATTTCCTTTCTGCTGCAACACTAAACACATAAGTGCCGAATTATCACATTTGAGCGCTGATATTTGAATGCACCTGAGGACTGACTCCACGGGAGGATGTTATTACCCTGCTATCAAAGCATTAAGGCTTTACGTAAACAGTATGAAGTTTTTGTAATCACGTCCCAAAGATGCAATGTGGGATTTTAACTGTTCAAAGTTATTTTTAATCACAGCTCACAAACTGCCTTGTTCTCACATTTCTACACCTACTGAGACAGAAGCCTTTGTTGAGCCTGCTAGAAAAGGGTTGTTGTCAGCCAGCCTTTAAATTTACTACATTTCAAGATTTCAGTCATATAAACTCTTATGAGGTGATATAAGATCATATAAGTGCATAGAAGATCATCAGACGAGGGTAATGATATTGAACAAGGTATGAACTGTGCTCTATAACCCCTCAAGTAAAATCACTTATAATGGTCAAACTGTCTGTATTTTTGTGCGCCATTGTATCTGAACTAATTTAATTTAAAACCAAGATTACCATAATATACAAATGAGTATGATACACTGTTGTGTTATCCAATTGCAAAAACAAGGCATTAACTTGTATGAAGGAAGTTATTGTGATCATATTTTAATGGCATAAAATTATGTATGTATGTACTTTGTGTAGTAATAATAAATTCTAACTTGACCAGAAGTTGATGTTTAATTCTCTTTATTTCGTGTAGAGGGCAGTATCGCACCACCAGATAAACAGCAGCACCTACAGTACTGTATAGGGAAGACAGGCCATTGATGAAATTATTATATAAATGTACGTATGTAGTTTGATTAGATATTTGCTACCCCTTGATATAAGAAGATTTCTTAGAATACAACACAATAAACACAGTGACATTTCTTCTTCACAACTTTCTCCTCAGGTATTGAATATGAAGACTTACTGGGTTAGTTATTATTTAATGGATGTCTTAGTGACATTATGCTCCAAAACTGTACAAAAGTTAAGTTTCCTCAACTACAACGTACAATGAAGCACAAGCCGACCCTATGGGATGCCTCTGGGTGAGTTAAAAGCAGATAGAGGAAAAGTTCAAAACAAGTGAGAACTGCTTCCAGATGCACGAACACCGGAGAAGCGGATTCTCACTTTGCTCCCCACTGTTAAGTTTCTCTCCCACAGCTTTCTTGTTTTTCTGCCCATCTTCCCTCTGTGTCTTTCTCTCTTTCTGCCGTACGCATCCATATCAGGGGCAAAGTTGGAACGACACCTGCTTTCTACACATTCTTGCTACCTGTATATCCACAGCCTGTGCACCATATGTACTGTAGCCCAGGGCACCATCTGTCTCATGCTACAGCTCCGTCCACTTCTCTGTTATTATTTAGTTGGAGTGTCCACTTCCACGCAGTGTGAGGACACAAGCATGAAGCACAAGACACATGTAAGAGAGACTTGTCTTGTTGTATTTGAACTTGTGGTGTCTGACTTTTTAGGGACTGGGTTGAGGAGGGGTTTGAACCATATGTTTCTATATCTCTCTTACATAACCAAAGCCCCCCACTCCCAAAGCACTATTATTATTTGGATCCTGCCCTTTACTTAGATATTAATTTGCAATACCTTTACCCATGTTTCTATATTATTAAATATCATAATTACCAGTGTTATGTGTTTTATAGGCAGTGTAACTCAGAATATCAAACCAGGGGACATGTGGGACTAACATGTTGTTACTCCACTTGCAAACACAAACACCGCCCAGATACACACTCATACCAACTTGACACACTCATATGCTTGTCTTTCCCTCCATCTGTACTCTATTATTCAGAGTGCTAATGTGTTAGGCGCACTACGCCTGCCTGATAGAGCTCCACCCTCTGTACTGTGGGGCTCTGACCTTTTTCCTTAAACATTTATTATCCTCAGACCACCATAACTCACCCAGCCAGCTGCCCGTCAGCCTGGGGGTGGTTTCAATTTGCCCCAAAATATGTACTCTTCTGTAGTCTGCTCCGGTCTGGTTAGTGTCTTTGGTCTTCTCATCTAGTTTCTGACAAAGGTCATGCTCAAGATTTAGGCTTAGTGCATAAACTGTGCTGCACATGCTTTATTCATGTGACAGTCCGGTCAAGTAACCTTGAACTTGGAAGAATTAGACGATTGAAGTGGGAAGCGGTCGGGAGACGGCACTCTTTTGATAAATCCTGAGACTCCTGCAGGCACCTCGAGACACAAACCTGCATGGTAATGGCACTTAATCCCCAAGAAGTCCTGATTTATTGAATAAGCTATAGCATAGACCAACCTGGAGGTCATGACTTCAAAGGCCAAAATAATAATATCAAGTGCTCTACTGGTTTTGATAGAACATGTGCCCAGGATCGTAATATGCTTTTTGATCTTCTGCCAACACAGTGCAGCACTCTGAGAATGAGGGGGCTGTTGGTGGAAGTGCGTAGGAAGGCCATTAGGAGGTTAACTACCCAGCTAATATAATTTCGACTGTTTAAATTCATGATAAAGGAACTGTGTTCTTTGATGTGTAATAGGAAACACCTGGCAGCTTCTGCCAAGAGCAAACACACACAATTCAGTCTCCACATCCGTGAGCGAGGCGACGTGCAGGGAAAGGCCATGGATAAGATTCATATATGCAAGAAGACCCGACTCTATATTCTCTGTGGTGGATAATTATAACTAGTAGCCATGTCCCAATAAATGCGAACACATGCTAACACTACATGCTACATAAACTATTAGTTTATTATCATAGGATTACAGAAAATAAATCCAGCTAGTTTGGAGTGTACTGACTTGAAATGACTGAAAATAAAAGTTAGTGTGCTATAGTGGTAATACCAGCTCAAGTGTACTTAAATTAACAATGCAGTGTTTTATTACTTAATAGTGCAAGTTTTTTATATATATATATATATATAGTAAAGTTAGTCTCCTTTGAAATGGCCACATCAAACTGAGTCCTTACACAGAGGCATCAAAAACAGTAGTAAAACTAAATAATTTTATTGGTTTTATTATAAAACATCAAATATACACTTTATTACAGCTGAGTTAGAGTAACTATATCTTAAGGTGTGAATATTATAATATTATACCATGGTGTCTCTCCAGGAGAGTTGATTGTCAGTAATGGCCTAAGTGAGAAACGTGACTCCCTTTAAGTCCATAATATGCAGAAAGTGGTTACTAAACAAGGCATGCAGTAGATAGGCTATTCACATTAGAAAATGGCGGCTAACATGAAACACATGCACCTAAAAAACACACTACTGACTGAAACCAGCACCAGAAAACCACATTTGTTGACAGCAGAAAATGCTGTACAGTGAGAATGATCTGAAGCTCCTTTGGCATCAATGGACTAAGTGAATTATATAAATAAGAGACAGACAAAAACAGCACACGAACTCCTGAACATATAAAAGATCAAAACAGCATGAAAGGACTCAAAACTGTGTCCAGTATTATCATGTGCTAAGAGCCATCATTTGTACTTCTGTAGAAATCATTACACAGTACTAATACTTGCATTAGGCTATATAAATAGTACAGTTATTGATGCATAATGCTACAATTCTTTATATAAATAAAGGTTGTTATTTGAGCTTATCTTATCTTTTAATGTAAAATGATTTTAATAGAAAGAAAAATGTTGCTACTTAGTACGCAATTAGATTAAAGGGGTAGTAGGCTATGGAGTTTGGGAAATAAAAAGTTAGCTGAGAAGACCTGATCTTAGCTGTGCACTGAATATGAAGCTACTGTAAAAGGTAGCCTTGCGAGCCTGGTGTCTGTTAACTCCAAATTTTTCTAGCGGTTCCAGAAATCACCAAATTCACCAAAGTAAAAGTGTTCACCAACATAAAACTTATAAAATAGACATTAACTTGTAATACAATAAAAGCAAAAGGTTAACTTAATGGCTCGGGGACTTTCTTGTAAATTCTATTCCTTAAATTAAAGAGTTTCACCACATTTTATTAGCTTGGTGCTTTTATTTTGACGGAAAGGCCTGTTTCTTTCGCCCTGGATCCGGTTCCTTACCAAAACAGCGGCCCCAGACTATGTAAAAGGAGGAAACAGTTAGCTCACTTTTTTTTTTTTGCAAAGACTGGAAAAACCTACAAATATAGCTAACCTGATGTAAAACCCCAAATAGTTACTTTTCAATGTTGCACTAAAGAAACTAATGAAATATGATATGTTTGTTAGCATTGTTGGAGTTTGCTAGTATGTGTTTCCAAGGCTAAACTAAGCTAGCTGGCTGCTAGCTTCATATTTTTATGAGAGCAGTGTAAATCTTCTTTTCTCACTTCTTACAAGACAGCGGGTAAAACAAGTGTATTATTTTCTATGTGAGTGAATGATTACTTTAAAAAAAACAAGCCAATGAAAGTCCATCATATAAATGGGTTAACATCTGGTCGATCTGGAATCCATTTGAAGAAACAACAGAGAGAAGTTGTGTTTATTATGCTGCCACCCACAGGATTGATACTCCACTTCCTGTGTGGTGACTGATCTGGTTGACCCGTCCACGTACGCAGTCCAGTGTGAAGTACACCGCTGTACCGTTATGAACCTGGAAGGAGGCTCGCAGGCTCACGCTGGCCCACTGGCTCCCTTCTGGCATCTGACCCCCCACCTGCTGGGCCAGAGGGACTGGCCGAGCACCCTCCGCCTCCCGGCCTCCTCCTGACGCCTCCGGATCACTTCGCTTGAGCAGAGTCACCTTGACCAAGTTGCAGGAGTGAATGAGTTTGAGATCCAGAGCCAGGCTGGCCGTGCCGCTCTCCCTGAAGACGAAATCTCGTCTCTGGTCCGCGGACCCCCTTCCCAGCAGGCCTATCTGGGACACGGGAGAGCTGGTCTGGCGGAAGAACAGAGGCTTGTTCCGGACGGCTCCTGAGGGAAGGCCGGTGTGAGCCACGGCGGCGGACAGCGAGGAGGAGATGGCAGCGGGGACCCAGACCAGACTGAGGAGGCTGATGCCAGTCTCGTCTGCAAAGAAGCGAACGTTGCACTGAGCGGGAGAGAGGATCTCAAAGGCCAGCGTGTCCCCAGAACCTACTTTAGCCGCTCCGGACAGAGATATGGACGTGTCCCGGTAGTGGACGCCTGGTTTGAAGGTGCGGCACAGCTCCATGCCGGTTCCGTTGCGGCTGAGGTACGCCAACAGCTGGAAGCCTTCGCTCACACAGGCCTGGCCCATGGAGTACAGAGCCTGCTGGAACACAAAGCGCACCGTGCCGCTCTCGGCGAAGCGGATCCCACGGCCGTCGTGAGTCAGCCCCACTACGTAAGGGTCCGAGGTGGTGGTGGTGCGGAAGACCGGGCGGTAGTTGGTGTGGTAGTGCGTGGACACCATCGCCTGGGCCGTCATGGCAACGGCCCCGGTGTCGTGGGAGAGCCACAGGAGGCTGAGCGGAGCCGCCGAGGGCTCGTACAGCTGCAGACCCTCGCCGGTCTGGTTGCAGTGGTGGCTGGCGCTCCGGAGGGAGAGGGCGACGACGTGACCCGGGGCGACCTCCGCCACCCCGCTGAGGCTGGCGCTCTGGAGCGACCGTCCCTCCTGCTGCTCCACCCGGACGCCGCTCAGGTCTCGACCTTCAGAGCCGTCGGTGTTGTTGATGCGAAGGCAGAACTGGACGAAGCTGCGGCAGCCGTGCCTCACCGACAGATTCTCATCCAGCCACACCAGGCCGTGCTGCCTGAGCACCAGACGTCCGTCCTCCACGGACACCAGACCCGCGTCGCCTCTTCCCTGGACGTGAAGCTGCACGCTGGGGAAGGCGTGAGCCAGGACGTGGCCTTTCGTCCCGTGAAGACTCACGTCTCCAGCCCAGGACAGAGAGAGGACGCTCTCCCCGGTAGCGGGCCCAGAGCAGAGGGTGTCGGAGGTGAAGGTACAGGGTGAAGCCACAGGTTCTCCTTCACATTCGGCACAGGCCTGACACTCGTCCATGTCTGAGCTGTAGAAGTAGCTGTGGCCACACATTCCTGTGTTGGCGTCTCGCTCTGTCATGCCCTGGCACCTGAATCCACCTGGAGATACGACACAGAGAGAAAATATACATGTATGGGTCAGTGAAATGTCAGTTGTGTATCTACATATGTGTAATCAGGTGGTTGTTTAAAGGGATAGTTCAACATTTTGGCGAATTCGCATATTGCCATAATCCCTATAGCCATAGGGTTAGATTCATTACCTTTAAAGGGACAACGAGGAGTTTTGGAAAAGCGAAGCGTTTTCACACTACATTTATGAGCCTCCGCGCGCACCGTGAAATTCTTTGGCTGGCGCAAGACAGACTCATGTTTTCATTCATCAAGAATTAAAGTCAGAGGTTCGAAGACGATCACATACCGTCGTAGTTCCGACCATAAACGGCGATTCAGCTGCGTTATTCTCATGACTCGCCACAAAACCGAAAGTAACCGACCAGCATTTCCGCCACCACTAATAATAACAAAATAACGATAGAGACAAAACGATATATTTATCGAAAATGGACCCATTAAAAAGTGTGGGTAGCGTAGATTCATCCACATTAACGTGAGACTTTTAAATAACCAAATAGAAACTCCTCGTTGTCCCTTTAATTATCGCTGCATGTTGTTTTGAGATCAGCGGGGAAGAGACATGAGCTGCTCAGTGAACACAATGGAGGTGAATGGTACAGGTTCCCTGTCCCTCATCTAACTCATCAAATACACAATCCAGCAACTCCAAAATGCTCTCCTGGACAAGTTCTGACCTGCACATTCACCACGCTATGAGATAATCATGTATAATTATGTAACAATACTACACATGAAGCAAATACACAGAACTACTTGTGCTTTTGAAATCACTCTGCCCAGCAGCCGTGTCTGGAATGTAGTTCTGGCTGCTTTTGCCTCAAAAACAACTCTGTCTTGTGATGTTACATTATTATTTCATAGCGTGGTGAAGAGTTGCTTTTTGGAGTTGTTGGATTGTGTATTTGATGAGTTTGATGAGGGACAGGGAACCTGTACCATTCACATCCATTGTGTTCGCTGAGCAGCTCACGTCTCTTCCCCGCTGATCTCAAAACAACATGCACCGATAATTAAAGATAATGCACCTACTCCTACAACTATAGGGATTATGGCAATAGGCGAATTTTCCACAATGTTGAACTATCCCTTTAACAACTGGTGGGAAGGGAAAATAAAGGAAAGTTGCCAAATTGCAGACAAAAACAATATTTTTTTACCTGGTGTGTTGAGACACTTCTGTTGATCTCCACACAGATCAGAGATTTCAAGGCACTCATCTCTGTCCTGTGATAAGAAATGAATCAACAATCAAATCAATACTTCACTACACAGAAGAAAACCAGTCGTTACAACTGTGGTGAGCTTTACAGAATGTGTAGTGTCTGTCAGCTCAAATAGTTGATTTTCTGTCTCTTTCCTGCAGTGAAGGGACGACAGGGCTAACCTGGCAGATTCTGTCGGCATGGACCGAACACTGGGCGACCAGGAAGAAGCCTGGGGGACAGACGGTGCACTTCTCACAGCGAGGACGTCCGCTGCTGAAGCCACAGTACTCCTCTGGGCCACAGCTGCCACAGGCCAGTAGAGAGCCACCCACCTGAGGGGAAGTGAGCACGGACATGTGATATCATGGTATCATATTGATTTCTTTAAAATTCCTGATTGATCCCGTAGCTCACCTCCATCACACTGGCCTCCATGTCCACCTTGTGCAAAGACAGAGCCTGCTGCGCTTGGTGGGTTCGAACCTGCCCGCTCATGGTCTCCATCTGAGTGTCCAGGTCCCCCTGGAGGTTCTGGAGAGATGTTTGTTTGATGCTGTCCAGCAACACGTTGTACTGGGCTTTCACCTGGAGAGAGATGGACAAAGACTTTAAAGGGATAGTTCACCCAAAATTCAAATTTCACTCATTATCTACTCACCCTCATGTCGTCTAAGAGCTGCGAGAAGTTTCAGAGTCCTCCGTGCCTTCTCTGAGTTACGGGGGGTCCGTGCAGCAGTATTTGTCCATATAATGGTTGTCAATGGATACCAACTTTCTTCGTCCAAAAAGACACACCAAAAAACATCCAAATACCTCCATACTGCTCGTCTGTAATGTCCCTCTTGTATTTGAAGCCCCGACATCAGAAATTGTTCCGTCGGTCACTGACACAGGAAGAGCAGTGAACCGAGACACTGGGAGCTTCCGCTACAAACAAGTTTAAAATATAGACTTATTTAATTTTTTTCAGAACAATTTCTCAGTTTTTTGGTGTGTCTTTTTGGACGAAGAAAGTTGGTACCCATTGACAAATACTGCTGCACGGACCCCCCCCCCCCGTAACTCAAAGAAGGAACGGAGGACTCTGAAAATTCTCACAGCTCTTAGTCGACATGAGGGTGATTAGATAATGAGTGAAATTTGAATTTTGGGTGAACTATCCCTTTAACTGTGATCATGGAAACATCACAATGAACGACCTGAATACAAGTGTGTGACCATTCTGTGCTTTCTCTGACCCAACCAACCTGAGGCAGATCCAGTGGTCAGTGTCATAAAGCATCATTAAAAAAAAAAAAGTCATCTGTTTTCTCTCCACCTCATCTGAATAAATGTTTACTGTTCTCTCTTCTATTTAATCACTGCTGCTCAACAAAACCACAGCTGTCAACACGTCCTCCATCATCCAGCCTTACTTGCTCCATGTGTTCGTACATCCTCCTCTGCTGATCCAGGATCTCTCTCTGCTGGTTGACCAGCGTCCCCTGCTGCTCAGTCAGGAGCCTCTGCAGCTCCCTCACCTCGTCCTGCTGGCCCCTGAGGGCCTCAACCAGCTTCTCCTGGCTCTTGGACAGCTGCAGCTGCAACACCAGAGCATCCTCTGCTGGAACCTCGTTGTTTCCTGCAGCGAAGAGAGAAAATTACACCAGCGTTTATGTGATTATCATTTTCTCACTGTTTCTCAGGGGTTCACATGAGTTTAACTCACTTTTGTCATTTTTGGGGGGTAATCGCTCACAGGTTGATAACTCTGCCCTACAAAGGCAAAGTGCAGTATCTGCATTTAAATTGTATTTTATTTTAGTTATTGGGCTTTTTATTTTGCTGTACATCCAAAAAAAGCACTGTGAAACCAAGGCAAAGTGCAGTATCTGCAAAGAGTACTGTACTCCCTACATTCTATAATTTACTTTACTTAAGGCAAAGTGCAGTATCTGCCATAAAACGGTCAAAATTGGTCAGAAAGACAAACTACAAAATACATTTAATTCAGTCCACCTTTATCTAATCAATCACAGACTTGGTAGTTATTCATAATTTGATGCTCAAACCTGATAATGAAAAACACAGAAAGCTGTTTTTCTCAGTTTGGCATGGGGCAGAACTGACCTGGTTTCATGTCGCACGACAGCTGTATCCATGCGCCACGTTCAGACCCGAAGTCAGGGAGCTCGTCCAGAAATTGCGCTGCTCTGTCCGTCACGTGAACCGGAGACGTGTTCCCTCTGCCGTCCTCTCCGTGCGAGCCGCAGCCGTCTCCGACGCAGGGCTTGGGCTTCTGGCGCATCCGGAGCGGCAGTTTACATCCGATCCCTTTGCACTCCCGCGTGGCGCCGCCGTCATCACTGGGCTGACGGTGAGACACGGTGGTGGGACAGGTCCCACCGGCGCAGCCAGGATGAAACACCTCCGCTGTGATGGTCCTCGGGTTCGTCCTCCTCGCGCCATCCGCAGCCGCCTGTTGCGCAAAGCCCGGCTGCTGCGGGTGGATGGTGTAGGGCGCTAGCGGCGCGCTCTGAGCCTGGTGCTGGCTGTAATGAGCGTCCTGCTGGAAACCCTGGTGGACTTGACCTTGTCTGGCCTGCGCCGAGTGATGGAACTGGCGCCTGGACGCTGCTGCTGCTGCTGCTGCTGCTGCTGGCTCCGCGCGCCCCGGGCAGCGCGCGCCGACGCACGGTCTGCTCCAGTCCTGGCCAGAGAAACAGTGCGCGCCGCGGCAGATCTCAGAGACGCTCCCTGCTCCGAATGCAGATGCGATACAGAATAAAAATACGATAGAAATACGTGCCATGTCGCAAGGCCGAACGCTAAAAACTAACTGGAAACTGGCTGCGTGTGAATGGTGGCACTTTTGCGCATTCGACCTTCAGTCCTGTAGATTCTGCTGGAGCATCTCCTCGAGAAGAAACAAACTCCTTTAGATCAGTGAGTGTCCTTGCACCTAACTGCCCTGTTGAACCCAAACAAGTGATTGCACAGACATTCAGCTTGTCTCCATCGCGCGCACCGCGGTTTCTGCCCGCTTTGCCCCTTCTGGAGACAGCTACGTCTAGCCCACATGTGGCGCTCACTGCTCCTAATTGGCAACAGGTTTTGCTCCTAGTCTTAAATTAACCCGTAGCTTTCCCGGACATACCACTCCACGGAGTCACTCCATTCCCGTTGAAGCTGCGCATGTGATATATATCTGGATTATTCCAGGGTTATTTTTATTCTCACACTCCCTGAGAGGTCAGTCATTAGGAGCTTATGGCATGTTCCACATTTTTGCAGAGTAGTTTTCTCCTTTTCTTCTTTCCATTCATGTTGTTGTCAAGATCAGACAGCCTGGCTGGCTTTTAACAAGTCCTGTCAGAATTAAAAATCTCAGTTTTATAAGGCACCAAAACTGTGATCTCCTCTCGATTACAGTGCAGTGGTGACTCTTTTAAAACTCTGACTCTGTAATATTGAAAATATTGGAGTCCAAACCACTTCTGTAAACTTGATTAGACTTTATCACCACTCTCATTTCCCCCTCTCTGACCCCAGGTGGCTCAGATTAAAGCTTCACCCCACATTAGAAACACTTAAACGTTTCCCTCTCTTCTCATTTTCATGGCATAATGGAAGTCAAACACACAAGCGCTTTGAACACATGCAAAAAGGTTCATAAATCCTCCAGCTCTCAGTTGTAGTTTGTTATAACTCATCCAATAAACGCTTATAAACAATCACATAAAGAATATTTTCCTGGGATTTATGGATTTTCCTACAGGCCTGCTGATGATGCTGAGGCACAGAGAGCGATAGCAGGGCCGCTCCCACAGTCTTTAATGAACTTACTTGTTTGAGACCACACTGACTGAGTGTAGCCCCCCTTCACAAACCATGTGTCTGACAAAAGCCTGAACTCACTGACAGTCCACAGCGACCACCGGATCATCAGTAATAGCTTCATGAATGTATGACCCACAACACTTTGACAACACAACAGTGTGAGGCCACGATCACCAGTATCTGCCACCACATCAACTTCCCCCTGGTCTGTCAAGAGAAATACAAATCTATTTTTATCAGCTCATGCTAATACCAAACTCTGCTTCTCTCCAATAGACAAGTTGTAAAGACAAAGCTGTCAACAATATGGAAGCTCAAAGTTCTTTATAAGACAAGATATAAATGCTATTTCTTTCTCCCATGTTGAACTTCTTCTATGGCTTGGATTGTGTTTCATTTGTACGACGCATTGATAGGACAGAAACCAATGTCATTGTAAAACTGAAACAAACAGGTTTAAACAGGATTCATATGGACAGAAAAAATACAATGCTGCTGCAGTGCAGGGAGAGATAGAGTACATTTCAATACATGTGCAATAAAGATGCCTTAAAACATAATGCTACTCTGTCCCAAATTACATTAGTCTGCAGCAAACTAATGTGGTCATGAACCATTCAGTGTTTTTTACTGTAACACAACAGCACTACAGAAGAAAAAATCAATTGTGTGAAACAGGAAGCCGATGTGAGAACCAGAGAACACAGTCATGTCTGATGTGTGAGGTCTCACAGTCTGCTGCTCCTGTCTATAACCTTCCTGAGGGGTTCAAGTCGGGTGCAAGCAGAGAGCTGCAGGGAATCTGCTTATTCATCCAAAGTCAATATATTGAATTTGAACTGTACAAATGCAGACAGATGATGAAAGACCAACACAGAATTGTGGTCTATCATATGTTGGTATTTGAAAGACAAAGGCCTACTCTAAATTATATTTAAATGGGACAGTGCACAATAAAACATGAACCCTGTATAAAACAGGGAGAGATGCAGTAAAACAGATTTTAGCAAAACTGCCATGTTCCACCTTAAGCCCCCCGAGCAGGTAAACTGGACAATAAATTAATGACAGAATTAAAGCCTTTGCAAGTCCAGAGGACTCCCCTTGTTGCCTAGCAACCGTGACAACCCCTAAACTTTTTCTTCACCAAAACCTGAGGTTTTAAGGTCGCTGGTTTTAACAGCTGTGCCATTAACTGTTTAACTGAGCTGAAACCCAATACTTAGGTTTTAAAGGTGTAATCCTCAGTGTTTGCTGCCGTCTTATTTTCATTACCGGTGTGCAGCTCGTCTTGGTTTAGGTCGGGCTATAAACAGATCCACCCACCAGAGACGGTCTAGTGACACAGTGCAGCTTCTGAAGGATGTGGCCCTGAACTGGCACACTGATAACGTGTCACACTGAGGTCATGGAGCCAGAGCAGCTCCTTCTGTTGGTGGAACCTAAAACCTTCCACAGGTGTGACAGTGAAGGCCACACTGTGGAACTCACACTATTCTCATCCTCATGACATGATTCAGTAGCATGCTTCGCTTTGTCCTCTGTCTGCATCTCGCAACAGAGACAAAGTAATGTAAATCGCTTTAGTTGTCGTGGAGACGCCTAATCGCACCGAGTAAAGTGGAACCACCTGTGCGGCTCCACCATGACGTGGTCAGTAGCTGCAGTAAAGTTCCCTCTGCTTCACCACAGAAACACTTGACTTACTTCCTGATTTGACAGGAAGTTGAGCTGATCGCTGCAGAGGCAGTGCAGGCGAGGTCACACGTGACAGGAGTTACTTATAGGCTGACCCATGAGAACTGCAGTCACTCACACGTCATGGCGCTCCCGTGTGGGACCGAAGCAGAAAAGGTAAGACGACTGAAAGATTTAATGATGCCGATTTTTTTCTTTTCTTTTTTCTTTACAGGAATTTATGAGTGACAGTAACTACACAAATACATCTCTCTCTGTCTCTGTCTCTTCTGCTAATCCCTTTAAGAGTTAAATAGTTGAACGGTCAGGTCAGCTTTGTTTAGGAAAAACACATGTCTTCTCATAGCAGCCAGTGGATCGTTGTGCAACTAATTAGAAAACGGTAAGAAGCTCTCGACCACAAGAAAAGAGAAAACATGTTGGTTTACTGTCAGCAGGCAGAGCTTTGTGATTCCTCTCATGCATATAAGTCTCAATAAATGGCTCTTTGTGCCCGGGCTTTGGCTCGTCCACCCTCTCGCCTGTCTGTCTGTCTGTCTGTCTGTCTCTCGCTGTGTTGATGTGTGAGACCACAGTGGGAGACAGCAGCAGCAATCTAACATGCCTGATGAGAGCATGGAATTCATACACAAATGCGGTTTGGTGATGAACACACGCCCGACGCTGCAGATGCAGCATCACTGACAAGTACCAGGAATCAAAATAAGAAAACAGATGCACCAATGTGTGTGAGAGTTATGGTAACAGAAGTTAGGACTGACGCACACAAATGTGAGAAGCTGCAGTCCTGAGGGACCACAAAGGTGAAGTTCACTTTCTTGATCCACAAAATTTCACTTTCATATGGAAACAATACTGGGTTTACTACCATCCTCTCCACTCTTCCTCTTTTAGCTCATTACAGTTTAATGGATGGTCTGTTTACTGTTCAGCATAAACACAGAATGAGACGGAGAAGCACAGGCAGGACTGTATACTGCATGTCTTTCTGTTTGCGTATATGAGCATTAGGCTACATGTGTGTGTACATATGTATATGAAGGTGTTTATGTAGAGGTGGAACGGAGCAGTAAAGAGCCGGACAGAGACACCACATCTGTGGACGTCTCAAACACCACACAGCACTTAACTGTTTACAGGTCACAACATGCACTTTACAAACCTGCATCTGCAGCTTTAATGTAGAAAATATTTGAGTTTTAACTTAAACACAGGCCAACAGATGTTAGCTGTACTGCACATATTTAGACTCACACTACTTCACACTTCTAGGATGTTTATTCGCTCAGTCTCAGAAAATATCTACTGAACTATACCCTGATTTGGAAAATCAGTTATAAGACATCCATGAGGTAAAGATGATTTTAAAAGGTTGAAATTGTGTTAGAAAATATTACGAAAAATAAAATAAAATGCATGTCTTTATGCATTATGTATGTACAGGGCCGTTGCTAGGAATTCTGGGCCCCCTGAACGAATACTAAAGTGGGCCCCTGCCCCCTGACTTTTCCCCTTTTTTCTTAGACTACGTATGTATTATCATTTGTTATTTACTTTGTTTTGATGCTAATGCAGCATTACTATGAGTATTAATTATTCTTATGCAGAATAATTCAGTCATACAAAGATTAGACTACTGGGGTTTTTGTGGGCAATACTGGGTGCTGGGCCCCTAGAATTATCATCACCTTTCTCTCCTATACAACAGCTCTGTGTATGTATTACATTGGAAAGCTTGCCTTGGTTCTCTCTTGCTGTTTCGTGCAGCAGCTATAGTTTTCCTGAAAAAACAACAACCCATAAAACACTTGAAGAGTGAGTGAGGTTTTTCCTTGGTCGAGACCAAACTCAGATGTAAGATGAGAGTAAATGTTGGACTGACATTTACCATGCTCATGATGCTCCGTGTCTACTGGATGTGTACACAACACAAGCCCTTTTGGTAACAAATGCTCTATTAAATCTAGAACAGTACATGTCATGTGCTGTTTTTATAAGTTGTTTGTGTTGCCCCACTGTGCCCAGAACGTTTAAAGCTGCTGTAATCTTCCTTCTCTTTTTGTTCATGTCAGATCGTGAAATAAATCCAGCCCACAACTTAAGCCACATGTTTGTTTTCTTCAGGCTCAGTATATAATTCCTGTTTTTATGACCCAAAACCGGGCATGATTGTCAAATGCTACTGTCACATCTGGACCAATTTTTGGCACAAACACACAAGATCTGCCCAGATGTGGAAGAACATGGGTCAGACTTGGGCCAAGGACCCAGGCATATGTTGGGTTGAAAGTTTCAGTGTGAAACTGAAAGGTAACACTTGAAATGACAAACACTCATAGTGTAACTAACAAAGTGCTTTAGTGTCTTTTAGCTGATTGTTTTGGTCTTATTTACACAACTTCACTGTGTTGGTTCACACCTACTGGTCTCATCCCATTATTTTACCACATTAACAGCTGATTGACTGCTGTTTTTTGGGTTTTTTTTTTTTTACAAAACAATACAAAAAAAACACCAGCCCTAAACGGAACAGCTGACATACAGTGAGGAGCAACCTGGATGAACAGGATTTTTGCTAAAGCAACAGCTTGGAAGTTAAGGAGACTGGGTTGCCAGGTTGCAAGCAACACAAATCAAAATGAATAAAAATGTCTGTTGGATGTAGCATGTGCATGCAAACAGCCGTATCAACTTGCACAGTGATAAAATGTTATGTTTATATTCCACTGCCCTCAAGTAGACAGAACAAATCATATAAAAGGGGTTTCAAAAAGGAAGAAAGGAAGTGACATAAACCCTCACACAGCTGAGTGCTTGAACACAGATTTAAATGTATTATTATTATTATTATTAAATGAGCGATATGGCAGCGGCCATCCACCGTATTGATTAGCCGCTGAGAGGCTGAGACAGGGGGATCTGTCCGACACGCATCCAAAGAAATGCATCACTCCATAGCTGCTTGATGTTGCTTTATTCGCGCACACACACACATACAGGAGATGTTGACTTACTTCATGATGTTCAGAGATGTAAACTGGACTTTGAATTGCGGTCAACAGAAAATGACGCCACCCTACTCACCCCCTCTCCGCAAGCACACACTAACCACACGCAGGTGCAGGTGACATTAATTACCACTACTCCGGCTCCCCAGTGATGCACGCAGACACACCTCCACGCAGACACACCCCCACACAGACACACACCTCCACATACATGCTCGCTCCCACAAGCGACAATACATGAAGTACAACACAACAGTGCAAGTTACTGGCAAACAGAAAATGGAAAAAAAGAGAGCAAAGTCAATCTAAATATAACATATACATTTAAATGAGAAATATAATCAGCACAGAGGTGAGAAAATATTGGTTTTAACAGACGCAGCATGTCATGACTGACACATTCACACACTGTTATATATAGACATGCAGCACAGACAGAAAATGCAAACCAGACATCAGTTGAAATGTCAGTGATGGATGGATCAACATGGAGCATTTTAAGTGTTACAGTTGTTGTCAGTTTAGACGTGTTAGACCTGAGAAAACCTCTTAAGATGTGAAGAGGTGAATTAACATGCAACAAGCAATGAACAAGTCACAGAAGAAAAAGCTGCACAGTTCAGATCTTACCACCCCCACCACCACTGACTTTGTTGTTTCCTCTGTTTAGATGCATTGTGTCTGGTTTCTATGCATACTGCAAATAGATATCTATTGTTACCAATAGTCACACAGCAACTGACTCAGAGACTTGGCAAGAAACACAGAGCTCATTTTTCAGTTTGCTCCTTAACCTGCACCACATGTAAGATGTTTTGTTTTTTTATCCTAAAGCTGGCGACAAGCCGCCTCCATATGGAAAAACCCAGATGCAAAAATTTTATAGGATGACTAAAGCCTCTGTCTTAACAATTACAGTTTACTCATTTAAACAATGCACTTAATCTTAATTGGCTTAGTTTTTAGGAGAGACTTCACTCCTCTCCATCATTCATGCCAGCAAATTATGAGAAATTACCAGTAAATCACTTTTTTTGTGCACATTCATCGTCTATACAGCCTATCTCTTCAGGTGACATGGATACAACCTAGACAGGTCACCAGTCTATCATAGGAAAGTGTGCATGTTTTTTGGACTGAGGGAGGAAGCCAGTGTAGCCATGGAGAACCCACACAGACACAGGGAGAACATGCAAACTCCACCCAGACGAAGGCCCCAGCCCCAGGCCCGGGAATCAAACCCAGAACCTTGTGGCTCAGTGCTGACCACCACCCGGCCCTAAAGTTGCAGCTCTTGTGAAATCACTTCTCCATGGCAGAATGGATGAGCTGTAGAAGAAAAACACAGAGGAGATCCTGTCTCCACTTCTTCCATCCACAGTGATTGAAGATGATGTTTCCTGGGTGGCGATCACAACAGCTTGTGTGTCACTCTGACCTGTCACCGTGGTATTGTGTATGTGGTGATGACGGTGTTTTCCAGCGCTCGTGACTTTGAACACATTTAAAAACAGATCACATTTCTGGTTCTGTGGCTGATAGTGATTAAGGACAGGCTTTGTTTGTTGTTTATCTGTTTTTACAGTCATGACAGACACGTTCAAACAGCGTCTGCATGCATGTGTCCAGTTGTGTGTCCAAACCACAAGAATGTGGATGGTTATTTGGAGCTCTCCTCTCCGTACAGTTAGTTTCCCAACTTTTGCTCTCGCTGCGTGACAAACTGTTTGACCCGTGAGTGGAAACTGAATTTTCAACAGAACTGAGATTGTCAAAAGTTTTCGGTTCCTGATGCCACTACTGTGTTTTCCCACAACACTTCTTTATTCCCTGTGCTGCTGCCAAAGTCTGAATTTCTTGTTTTATTCCTCTCAGATGGACGACATAGACGCCATGTTCAGTGACCTGCTTGGAGAGATGGATCATCTCTCTCAGGTGAGTTACTACTTTAAAAACAAGGCACACTGTGAGCTATACATGTATGCTAATGTCAACAGCTTAACATACCCACAATGGTAACCTGCTACCATGCAGATGTTTAGCAGGTCTAACATAGACCAGATTCAGTCATATAAGCCTGCTAGCATGCTAACACATTATACAGCTGATAAGGTTGATGAGTTTATGTTATTAGTTTTGAAGGTTATTGGTCAGACACTTAAGTGCTGGACGGATTCAAATTTTGACCTGATGATGCCGTCATGTCGTCGCCAACGCCAACATCACTTATCCTGAGTGGGATCAGAATGTATGGATGTTCTTTTTTAATTATTGTTTATTAGATACACTACCAGTCAAAAGTTTAGACATACCTTCTCATTCAATGTTTTTTCTTTATTTTTTTTATTACTTTCTACATTGTATATTCATGCTGAAGGCATCAAAACTAAAGAACACATAGGAGTTACTGTAAACACTAAAGTGTTATCCGTCACCTGAAGTAAACCCAACTGAGATGGTTTTGGGATGTTTGGACCGCAGAGTGAAGGCAAAACAGCCAACAAGAGCTCAGCAGCTCTGGGGAAACCGGGCCAGGTGACGACCTCATGAAGCTGATGACAGAATGTCAAGAGTGTGCAAAGCTGCCATTGAATCAAAATGTGGCTACTTCCAAAAATATAAAATATAAAACATATCCTGCTATCCCTTTTGTGTTTACTACATAACTCCATGTGTTTCTTCATAGTTTTGATATTTAGTATGGATCTACAATGTAGAACGTAATGAAAATAAAGAATAATCATTGAATGAGAAGGTGTGTCCAGCTGTTGACTGCAGTGTATTTCACTCAGAACAACAACACTACTGAGCCTCTCATGAGGGTCTCACCAAAGTCATTCAGATCCCTTATAGACAACTGATAAACATCTGTAACTAATTTCATGACAATCCATCCAGAGGCATTTGACAGGAGAGTAGGTGAATGCTTCTGGCTCTCAAAAGACAACGGGACCCCCAACGGCCCCTCGTATTGGGACATTTTGCAATGACAACTAAAGACACTATTACGTTCACTTCCATTGTCCCAAACCCAGTTGGGCCTTGATCATAGTCCAGTCTGCCAACAGTCTGCAGGGAGGAGGAGGGTCCTTCAATGGGGGTTGACGGGCTTCCCCAGGAAAACCACTAATTCCCTCCAACGCTTGATGTGATTCTTCAGCTTGGACCAAAATGAGGATAAGCTACAGCCACACCACTAATGTGGTTAAAAATACAATGGACGACTATCCCAAAATGCACTCGTACATTTCATCAGGATTTGTGAAAAACACAACAGTGTGATACTGAACATCTTCGGGTCACATTCTTTCTAAAAACATGACCAGATGATGTGACTCTCACACTCTCCTGACTTCCCATCAGTGCTTTTGAAGCAAGAGCAAGTTACAAGAAGTGATTCAGACCAATCAGTTGATGTTTACCCACCAATTCTGGACATTATCTGATTACATGGCGGTCTTTGTTTTGAAACCGAGCATCACACAGAAAAATGTCGAGGCGACGATTAGATGTGAAGTCATCGCATCTGGATAGGGCCGCGGGCGATGCTGCAGATCCCCTTAAGCACACATAAGCTGCTCATCATATGACTGCGGCGCGCCAAGAAAAACATTACGTACGCATAACTGATGCAACCTCAGCCCACGGCCCAATTCATTATGGTCCATTTCAAATCTCTCCATGCTAGCTGAACGAGCGCAGCCCTAAGAATGGGATCAATCTGCAACATTACATCAGACATACCAGAAAAAGGCTCTATATGTCACATTGGCACGCGTCCTCTTGGAAAGCTAACACAATGACAAACACCACTGCGCAGACTATTACCAGAGTTTGTAAGAAAAGCATTTTGATTAAAGAAGTGATCCTCTCAGAGCCTGGGAAACAAAGGGACGTTAAGCAATTCTTCTTTTTTGCCTTGATTGGGTTCCTTCTCTCTGCTTTATTGCCTTGGAGCCAGAGGACAAAGACGAGCGTTTATTATCCCTGACTTAAGCTGCTTGGAGGTGTCATTTAAGCAGCAGCTCCAGCATGACGACATGTGTTTTCACAATCATTTTGTATATGGGCTGAGCCTGTGGAGACTTGTGTTAATGATTAAAATAATGCAATTTAGATATTTCCCTGTTGGGGGGTACAGGTTTATGAGGGATGTTTAATCCATAGAGGAATTAGTACCATCCCACTGGTTTGGAGGGTTCAACTTTTGACAAATGCCTTTTTCTCCCTGAGCTTATTTATATTTTATTGTCTGGTCACAAGCCAAGGGCAATGTGTTCTCTGGAATTTGTGCAGCTTGCAACCAGAGCATGATAAAGCGCATGGAAACAAAGTCAGTGATAAAAAACAGGCTCATGTAACATAACTGAACAACATTTTGGAGGAACTAAAGGACACATGTGGCTCGCTTTGATCTCCGGGCTGCTCTTTGATTAGCGTAATCAAAACTACAAACTGTCATTGCTATCAAAAGGATGACTTCTGTATGAAATGTATGTCAGATTAAATTATGTTTACCTCTGGTTTACTGGCATGTGCCAGACAGAGGGGGAAGCTTTGTGATAAGATGTAACTAATTAGCCATCACGTCTCCACAGAGTTTGTCGTCTGCAGCAGAGCCACCGCAGGAGGATTCTGCTTCACACAGACAGAGCACCTTCTCCATCGGCTTCACAGACCTCAACGGTGGGTATCCATTCTCCTGAAGACACTCTCATACGAAGAAGAGGAGTAAGATCAGCAAAGCAGGTTCGAGCTGCCCTGAAAATAAGAGTGATACAGAAAGGATGAGCTCAAGGAAGACTTCACTGAAGCATTTTTACAGAAACCACAAAGCTTAGAAGTGGAGATAGGCTACTTTGGGTAAAACAAGGATGGTCAGGGCAATATGCCCAATAAGTAAAAAGTTAATTAAGTAGCTTGACAAATGCTTATCTTGGCCTAACAAACAAAGTCAGTCTCTAACTTGCGAGGGACTGAGGATCATTCCAGAATGAATACTGGCCTGCTCTCCCTGCCTCTCCTCCCACCAGAAGCTGCCTTCAGCTCTTGTTAACATTTCTATGTCTTCCATATTCTGTGTTATAAACAGTTTTCTACACATACATACAACATCTATTGCACCTCTGCCTGTCCTCCTGGGTGAGGGATCCCTATACAAATAAAATTGCCTTGTCTTGCCTTAAAAAAAAACTTCTTTCTTATTAGAGAAGCTGCTAAATGTGCACCAAGTCTTTCTTACATTGATACCCAGCATGCATTGGATTTGGTTTGATATTTCCCATTGTTTTTGTCTAATTTGAAGATTATGAACCATTTGAACGGAAGTGAAGGAGATTATCCAAGTTATTTCAAAGCTAAATGTTTGTCTAATGTGGAGACAGCAGGGGAAATGTAAAAAGTGAGGCTGATGTATATGAGAGACTTATCATAGAATGCGTTTGTGTCAGGAATATGAGGATGAAGGATAAGAAATGTGACATTTAAAACTGTGAAAAAATCAACTAATTAATTAAAGTTAAGAAACTCCCTAATTCATAATTTAATTTGCATTTACTTGATATTTACAATGCAAACATACACATTACAATGCATGCTTTGACCTGGCAAATTGGAAAAATTCCTTATGTGCTGTGAATGCATCATGTCTCTTCTGTTTGCCTCTTTGTCTGTGTTTTTATTTATGCACCAGTGAAGTGTAACTGAGAGTACAAGAGTTTTCAGTCTGATGTGTTTCTCTAACTTTGGCCTCCACTGCCCTCTACTCCACAGAGTCTCTTAATGAGCTGGAGGACAACGACCTGGACGCCCTGGTGGCTGACCTGGGATCAAAAGTGAACGCACAAGATCTCACCACTGATCAACACAACAGCAGAGCCGCACATAATCAAGAAGCACCATCTGCCATGAGTCAGGGCTGTGAGGCAACAGCTGCCCCTCCTCCACCACACAACGCTGCTCAACTACCTGGAAAGCTGCAGACGGTAACTCCAAAAGTTTACCACGGATCACAAAAATAGATTCATCATTTCATGAACATGCAAAAAAAAAAAAAAGTAACCTGTCTTGACACAGTGTTGTTCTGCCTCCAGAGTGAACCCCAGACAAAGGCAGACAAAATAAAAATGGCTCTGGAGAAGCTGAAAGAAGCCAAAGTGAGGAAGGTAAAGTCAGCAGAGTGTGTGTGTGATTCTCTGTCTTCACCAGTGAAGTGATGCAGTGACAGTGACCGAGCCGTCTGTGCCTCTTACAGCTGATAGTGAAGGTGATGATGAGCGACGGCAGCTCCAAGACTCTGATGGTGGACGACAGACAGACGGTGCGGGAGGTTCTGGACAAACTGTTTGAGAAGACGCACTGCGACTGCAGCATCGACTGGAGCCTGTGTGAGACCAATCCTGAGCTGCTGATTGGTGAGATCAGTAACACACAGACACACATGCCGTACGTGCACTCAGATCGTCTGTGCGTGCACGTTTATCACATGCATGCATTTGCACAGAGGCAGGAGACGCTGCTGCACACATGTTTCAGGGATGAAGATTGATGCGCACAAATCCAGGGAGTCTCTGCTTATTGTTTCTCTTCTGTCTCACTCATCTGTCCAGAGAGAAGCTTTGAGGACCATGAGAGTTTAGTGGAGCTCCTGTCCTCGTGGACTCGCCACAGTGAAAACAAAATCCAGTTTGTGTCAAGACCTGAGAAGTATTTAATGTTCACAGAGCCACAGGTAAGTACTGTAGGAGAAAGAAACAGTGTGTGTGTGTGTGTGTGTGTGTGTTTTCTTCACACCAGTGTGTGACCACATGGTTTAACACTCTGAACCATGCTTTTCTCACTCTGAAGTTATTTTACATGTGGAAGAAGAAGAAATCAGATTTGAGTGGGGTTAACGAATTCGCCAAACAACTCTTAATCAAGGTTGGTTACCAAGGCCAGATTTTAAAAAGTCGTTGTGCCATTTTCAAATAGTTGAAATGACCGTTTTCTTTTCTCCTCTGACCCTGCAGGAGCATTTTGGAGGCTCTACTGTGATCGTTCCTCACCTTGAGGGCACACTGTACCTGAAGGAAGACGGAAAGAAGGTTTGGAAACCACGCTACTTCATGCTCAGGGCCTCAGGCATCTACTATGTGCCCAAAGGAAAGACAAAGGTACGACACATCTGAGAGTATGGGAGAGATTCAACAGAGTTTATTTGAAATGCAAGCCTGGTAACGGCTGCTGAGGAAATTCCAGAAATTCTGCAGCATAACAGTGAAACTGTGGTTTTAAAGCTGCACGGTAACTGAAATTGTAGTAGTTATGAAGTGAACTTCGAGGATAAACATTTAAAGTCATAAGGTAGTTGTTGTAATTGTTACACTATTAAAGCTACCCTTTAATCATAAACATGGCCAGAAGCTACAGTTTATTTACAGATTCACAGATGAACCTCATTAGGCAACATATTATCAGGTGTTTTGTTGTTCAACATTTTGGGAACTTCTTCTTTTCACACTGATTAGATAAATTGATACCGCACATCTCTGTAGATTATGTAGCTACAGCTATAGGCCAATTAGCTTACATAAAAAACTGTGCACAGGGGGAAGCAGCTAGTTTCACTCTGTCCAAAGACAGACAGAAATCCACCTCTAAAGTTATCTGATGAATATCTTGTTTATTTAATTTCTTTTAAACTGACAGGTTGTGGGCCTTCACCCTGCTAGCTGCACCCAGACAAATACATTTGGAATATATTTGTGGCCGATATCGGCTACAACTGACATTTTGATGTGTGAGTTTTATATGAGCTGGTGCTGGGCAGCGTTTCTTTACATTTGGACTGAGCCAGGCCAGCTCAGGCTGTTTTCCATTGTTCTGATCTCTGCACTGAGCTAAGCTCTAGCTGCAGTAGTGGCCGACTCCAGCTGGACTCAGACATCTGAATTGTTCTGATGTTTTTCTTACTTAGCTCCAATAAAATAAGCAGATTTTCCAAATGTTGCAGTATGAAGGTGTCAGTTTAACACAGAATATATCAACCGTCCACTGTGGTATATCTAGACAAAAAGTGAATGAAAAAACTGGGTAAGCCTATGTATTAGCAAGTGTTAACAGAGAGACAAGAGATCTTTTCCCGTGTGTAAAGATGTAAACTCTTCCATCTGAGTCCTCTTGCAGAGCTGAAGTAGAAAGTCAAGAATGAGAGGCAGAGAAATGAATATGGACAGTGAGAACGGCAACCCTGCCGCTATTAAAGAGAAACATGTCATTCTGTCAGAAACAGAGCAGAAAAACTCAGTCTATGCAAAATAACTCAAAAAAAAAGAGGAGGAGAAATAGATGCAGGCGAAATAGTGCGAGGCAGATGTGCAAATTGCAAACATAAGAGACCTGCAGGAATCGTCTGAGGCCAAGAACTCATGGATGAAGCAGGAGGAGGATCTGGAAAGGATAGTTCACCAGGCAAAGAAAAAAAAAATGTTCAAACGTAACGGCTCGTCCTGCAGGTTGAAAACACCCAACTGTAATTACAGCGCAGTAAGAGCAGCAGAGCAGTAAAGGTTATGAAGACATTAGGATAGCAGAGCTGATGGAGCAGGCGTAGCGGGGGGAGCTGGGGAAGCTGGGGGAAAGGTCGGATCAAGAAGTAGTGTAACCACAAAGAGCAAAAAAAGAAAGAAAGAAATGAGAACAGTCTTCCTCTGTGGGTCACTTCTGCTTTGAGGAAGATACATTCTGCGATTTCTGGTGAACAACATGACTGTCAGTGCAGTTTGATGTGTAAATATGATATGCTTCTGCTTAAAGTCAAAAATGGAAAGAATGTTGAATGGGTTGAGAGTGAAAAACAAAGACCCCGCTACGGAGCCTGATTGTTGACTTTCTTTGAAAATTAAATGAAGACAAACGGCCTCGCCATTACTTTGTTTTCTTTGAAGTGTCTTCATTTCTAATATCTACCATACAGTAAGTCTGAGAAAATTTACTTCTCTACACAACATGCCAAAAAAAAACCCCAACAACAACTGCCAAAGCATCAAGACGCAGTAATGAAGACTGTTCTAATGAATGTGTTAAATGATAAACTGCTGCTCTGGATTGGCTGCAGCTTCATATAATGATGTATCATCATGATGTGTTTAAAAACCTCCTGCCACCTATGGCAGCATCACATCCTAATGTGCCGTTTGTCTTTGCTCTTGCAGTCCTCCAGCGATCTGGCCTGTTTCATCCGCTTTGAAAAAGTCAACATCTACAAGACCAGAAACTACAAACAGAAATACAAAGCTCCCACCGACTGCTGCTTCATACTGAAGGTGAGCTCAACGATGACAATCAAACTCTTTCCACCGCGTTCATCTTGTGTGTACACAATGAGGCCGTTCAGCTCTGAGCTACTAAAGGGGGCTTCTGCAGGATAATGACACGCTGCAAATGCCATTGATCTTAGATTAAAGATGCCTTTGCTGAGGGGGGAAGTGAACAAAAAGGAGAATATAAAGGTCAGTTGAACAGAATTTAACATTGTCATGTTAAATTCTGCTGAGGTGGTAGCCTTGTGGCGCCTGCTTATTATTTAGCAGATGTGTTAATTTAGTCAAGAGGCGGCCGGTCAGAGAGGGAACAGAGTGTGGGCTGCTGCTGCTGCTGCTGCTGTTGAGTGTTTGCTGTGCAGAGTTGAACAACAACAGGGTCTGTGGGCTGAGCACTGTAGATGATGACTCTTATCCAAAAGCTTACCTCATCTCAAAAGTTGACATGTAAGTCTCAAAAAGTAGGTTTGAGTTGAGCTGCATGGTTGAAACCTTATCAAGAATAACACCTGAGAGTTAAAAGATAAACACATTGCACCGATAACACATGTAAGTCATGTGGTGGAGAAGTCGGACAGCAATGTGGCTTTTTGACACTGACAGTATTTCAAACAAACATCAAATCTGGACAGAACAACTAATAAATTTGAGTAACCGTTTCCTATCTCGCAGAACTAGAGACACATTTTGGATTTCCAGTTTTTGTTCTTAAATGAATGAATCCATTAAGAGACAGTCACATTTCCAATGAGTGTTTTACAGTTTTTTACAATCGCTATGACCCATTTGCCAGTAGCCTACTTTAAACACTTTTTCAAAACTGTTAACGCACATCACACCTAAAAGACACAATTCCCCAAACAGTTAATTTGTTGCTCAAAATCACACAGTGTAAACTAAAACATTAACATAGGTTGTCTTCCAACATTTAGTCAGTCACAGCACAGTGTCATAAAGGAATAACACAAACTGAATCACTTTACATGTCAGATCTGCTGTTTTTACAATTAACACAATATTGATCATAAATTGACTTTTGTGCTGTAGTTTCCTTTGAACCTCTCTATGATTTGCTTTTGTTGGGTTTAGTAAATGCAGGGATTTTGTTTCTTTTTTGCAAACACTACAAAAGGTGAACAACCTATCAGAGCAGCTTTGCAGAATAAACACTCCTACAAAAGAAGAGAAGAGGAGAAAAAATGACTTTATGTTTACAGTAAAGCAACTGAAAATCACTACAGAAAAAGAAAAATCAGCATCATAGCTGCTGGTCATTCACAGATGTGTGAAAGTGCAAACGGGTCATAGAGATCATAAAAAACTGTAGCAGTACTATAGTGTTTTCCCTGCTTTGTGGGCTCATTGTATTACGTATAGGAGCAGCTTAGTATATTGTGCCCCCTGCTGGACCAGAGGCAGTGTTAGTGCTTTGGGGGGAATTTAGTCAACTATGGACTGAGTAACAATATAGCGAATAATATATTTAATTATTTTCCACCAATGCCATTAGTCATCATGCATTTATTTCAATATCATTCAGTGACTTAAAACTTGAGAATTCTTGAATGAAAATTAAACTGTGTCTGTAGAAAACAATTGTTAGAAATGATCAACTCTATTATGTTTAATGTGTCAACCTTGTCTTTATTGGTAAAGAAATAACAAGCCAACACTGGATAAGAAATGGCATGCTATCATCTAGCAAACATTAGTTACCCAGATAGCAAATGTTTTGGCTGTATTCTGGCATCCTTTTGGCATTTTTGGCTTTCTTTTGGCTTTGTGAAAGCCCTTTGGCTCAAATGTGGTATGGTTTTGGTTAGCCTTAATAGACAAAATTGGTGCCAGCAATATATGGCTGAGTTATGGCATATATCTGGTTAACCAAGACATTGGGCAAAGAGCGGGATAATATAGAAGGGTGGTATGGCACGTTTATGGCAAGCCAAAAGATGAAGCAAAAGGCGGGATCAAGTAGAGGGGTTGGTATGGCACGTTTATGGCAAGCCAAAAGATGAGGCAAAAGGCGGGATCAAGTAGAGGGGGTGGTATGGCATGTTTATGGCAAGCCAGAAGATTGGGCAAAGGGTGGCAACGTCCGATGGTTTGTTTTGGCATGTGTTTGTAAAGCCAAAGGATAGCCAAAAGACCAAGCAAACGGCGGGAATTTGTACACAGTTTCAACCGACGATGACAGTCCTCCTACTTCATTTTCTCAAGCTGATCAACACGGAGGTATGTACATGATATTATAGACATTTAAATTTAGTAAAATCTGATTTTCTATCATTGCCTTGTTTAAATACCCGATAAGGTTTACGTTTTCTGCACAGTTATGTTAATTTTTCCTATTTCGATGGGAACAAAACTGCTGTGAGCTATGAGCTAACTCGTAGCAAACAGGCACAGCCAGCTCATTCAATTTAACTACATCAATGATATGCACAGAGAACTTAATAGATACAGTATATACACTGGCAGTGAGTATATGAGATAGTTTAATGTAATTAATGTAATTGGTGACTACACTTTGCACAGATAGTAGCTAACTTAGCTAGCAACAATCAGTCATTCCTTTAGCCTACAGTGAATAGGCCTATCTGCTGAAAGCAGCATAGCCTACCATTTAGCGTTGAAAGTATCCACCAAAAAAGCATTGCTCATGTTGCTGTGCTTTTTAGCAATAATCTAGTGAGCTGCCAGGCAGGAACACACAAAGAAAACTCCAAAGAGTGTAGCAAGAAACTCTAATTGCCACTGTGGTGTTGTGATAGTGCTGCCACCAATTTGGACTGAAAAGGCCTACTGCTTTGAAACGTTTTGTTATATTAAACCCACCTTATTCTCTGCCATATGTGCTTCTAGGGAGAAATCTAATTATCTGTGATTTAATTGCTTCGTTGCTTTTCAGTTATAAGCATAATATGCATACTTTTTTACATCCTATTTTCCTCTGCAGAACAGAGCAAATGATGGCCCTGGAAGAAGACCCAGCCTCTTCCTGAAATTTAAAAGGATTTGGTGAGCTGCCTTTGATTTTATTAGAGTAAGTTAGGGCAATGTAATGGTAGGCTAGTTGATTTGAAAATCAATGTAGGTAATTCTCTCAATATTTACAGGTCATCTCTCTTGGACCTTCTGGGCCTGCCACTTTGAAGGTTACGGTATGGGGCATTTTAAAGCCAAAGGACCAGGCAAAAAAGGACACCTGACGAGGGATGAATGGAAAAGTTACAACTTAAAGTGGGTGAGTTTTATAACTGTATAAAGCCTTTAATAAAGCATTCTTAGGCTACAGTAGAAGTAATAAGTTAAGTTTGTTTTCTCTTTGTCTGTATCACTTTAGATGCCACACGAAGAAACCCCATCTGCTCTACCACCACAGATGCAAGCATAGCACAGACCAGTGATGGTTTTACTGGGCTGGGGACCTGCAACCTGCCAGCCTGGAGTCAGTCAACAGTAAATTCAAAAATAAAAAGATGATGAAATAATATTAATCTTCCTATTGTTTTTTTTTCAATACACATAGACACACAGCAAGGTAAATTTGGGCTTTTGGGACAGTTATGGCTATATTTTTAGTTTTGGGTGAGTTTTGGCCTCCCTTTGGGTCAGTTTTGGCTACTTTTTGGTTGGATTTGGGGCTCTCTTGGGGCAGTTATGGCTGTATTTTGGAAGGCCACAATTAGTTTTGGGTGAGTTTTGGCCTCCTTTTGGTTTGTTTTTGGCTTGCCTATTTTGGGTAATTTAGGGCCCGTAAGCCTGGCCATAATCTTGCCAAAATGACCAGCCAGATTTGGGCCAAAATGATGCCAAAAGGTTTTTGCTATCTGGGTAGCTAAAATGTAGCTTTAGGTAATGTCAGAAACTAGCTAATATTAGCATTCATCCACTTGAGATAATCTAACTAACAACCTAGGAATGCAACATGTCAGAGTTACATGCTGCTTACACACAGTGCTGTGTGGTGTATGGGAGCAAAGACTGGAGGAAGCAGGCACTGATAAAGTAAGGTAGGTGAATGAAAGCAAGGGGGTAGATCGGACTACACGCAGGCGTAGCTCACAGTCGGCCATATTTGAACGGGCAACTTGCTCTGACTCTGGCTGCAGTTACAGTGCAGTAGGTGATCCAGTCATCTTCACTAAAAAAACGATTCATAACTCTGTGAAAAATAAATCAGTATGTAGCTATTACTTTAACTATTTGCATAATGTCACTATAATGTTACTTTTACAAAAAAAAGTACATGATTAAAATGATCCGTGATTTTAAGTATGCTGCAGCTGCATCATAACTGCATAGACGTTCATAAAAAATCAAACCGTTTTGAAATCGGACAAAAACTGAGCAAGTTATGGTCATTATAGCAGAACATGCACCATAGGCTTAATGCTCTGAGGGAGAGAGTTGCCCGTCCCACGATCATAGCCCACGATGGCCGCCGTACTGGCTATGCTTTGTCATTGGGTCCGTGCAGCAGTATTTGTCCATATAATGGTTGTGAATGGTGCTCACTATTCTTCGTCCAAAAAGACACACCAAAAAACATCCAAATACCTCCATAGTGCTCGTATGTAATGTCCCTCTTGTATTGAAGCCCTGACATGAGAAATTGTTCTGAAAAAAATTAAACAAGCCTATATTTTAAGCTTGTTTGTAGCGGAAGCTCCCAGTGTCTCAGTTCACTGCTCTTCCTGTGTCAGTGCAAATCACGACCGGCGGAACAATCTCTCATGTCGGGGCTTCAAGAGGGACATTACAGACGAGCAGTATGGAGCTATTTGGATGTTTTTTGGTGTGTCTTTGGACAAAGAAAAGTGAGCACCATTCACAACCATTATATGGACAAATACTGCTGCACAGACCCCCCCGTAACTCAGAGAAGGCACGGAGGACTCTGAAAATTCTCCCAGCCCTTAGTCGACATGAGGGTGAGTAGATAATGAGTGAAATTTGAATTTTGGGTGAACTATCCCTTTAATCAGGGGATGAGCCCCTCCCACTCACATCCATTATTTAAGTACTGATAAGAGTTTCTAAGCTGGACCTTTGGAGACCACATATTTATAACAGAAAACCTGTGTCACAAACTAAGGCTACAAAGACAGGGTTGTTTTATCATTAAGGTAGAAACAACCCCAAAACACTATTCAGTTGCATTATAGTGTATAGGATGCAGTGTTCAATTCTATGTGCAAATCATTGAACTGTCCCTTTTACACCACTGTTGTCTCTGCCTGTCCTGTTTTCCCAGCATCCCTGCATCCAGAAAGAGTCAGACTACATCAAGTTTCTGTGCTGCGACGATAAACATAAACTGCTGCTGTGGATGAACTCCATCAGAATAGCCAAGGTCAGACTCAGTGCTGCCAGTAACACACGCTCTGTTCTGTGAGCAGTAATGAGACTGAAATACAGGCTGCAGTCACAAATCTCACTACGCTACAGGCAAAACTGCTTTTCTATTTGATTACTGTCAAAGGCTTCAACAGATGTGTCCTCTCTGTGTGTGTGTTCAGTATGGGACACTGCTGTATAACAACTACCAGGCTGCAATGAAGAGAGTGTCCACTCTGCAAACACTGCAAACTGGTGCACACAAAGGTAACACAACTGCTGTTTAAAGGGGTCCTCCAGTAGGATTTGGAAACTTTGCTTTACGATTGCTATGACCCATTTTTCAATACTTTTAACACATTTTCAAAACTCCACAGTTAGCAAAACATCAGCTTGTGTGGGCTATACAATTAACACATTTCTTGTTCTTTTGACACAAAATACATACATTTGACCTAATTAGATTTTGTTTGGTTTTAATTTACACACAAGCTCAACTAAGACCAAAATAGTAGATGTCAACTGCTAAATTTTCAACTGCTTTCACAGAGTTTGTCAAAACAGAAAACCTTGTGTTCTACACCAAACCAAAAGGCTACAGTAGAGTGAACAGCAGCTCACTTTGTTGACGTAAACAAATTCATGATCTGTATTTTGTTTCATTGATTTTTAAAAAACGTATGCAAATACATCAATCACAGCTGATTCCTATACAGATTATCTGACATATGTAAAGTGATTCAGTTTCTGTTCTTCCATCAGCTGTTGTTGTGCTGTGACTGACAACAAGTGTAAGTGCATTGGTAGATTTGGTGAATTGTGTTAGTGTATTATTGTATTTTGAAAATGTGAGTCTGTGTTTAGTTGACACTGCGTGATTTTGAGCATGACATTCTGTTTGGGGGAATTGTGTGTTTTAGGTGTGATTTGCGTTAGCAGCAGTTTAGAAAAAGTGTTTACAGTAAAGTACTGAAATAGTCATAGGCTATATAGTCTGTAAGCAAGCTGTAATGGCTGACTTCTGTCGACCCCTAGAGGAAGTCTATGTAATTACAAAAACACTGTCTGCTTCCTGGCACCATTGGTGAGTCAGTCAGACCTCCACTTATCTGATCTTATCTTATTTATTTTATTTTTTATTTAACCAGATAAAAGCCCATTGAGATCAGGATCTCTGGGTGACCTGGCCAAAAAGGTTAGCAGCATGAGACATAGCAGCAGGACATGTCAACACAGATTACAAAGAGTAACAGAGTAACATCTTACTGGTCAGTCCCTCTGAAGTTCACCAGCTCCAACAGCTGGACCTGTTTGCCTGCTGCTCTGGTTCAGCTGAGGACGTAAACACAGCACATTATCGGGCTATGTTCTTCACAGATGTGATCCATTTTGTTGATGAGGGAGCAGACATTTGTTAGCAATGTGTAACATTAGGCCCTGCTAGCTTGTGCAGATGAGCACGTAGCCCAGCCAAAGATATTCAATAAATGGAAAGATACTCCATGAGCGGCTGCTCCAATGATATGAAATGGTATACACTTCCTGTCTCTCTAAGTGGGCGTGGCCAACCGTCACCACCTCGTCTGTGAACGTGTGTGTGGATTTATACAATTTGTAGGTAGATGAAAGTGAGATATTTATATTTTCTTATGATAACATTAAATATTTACACTACTAACAGTAATATTTAGCATGCCAAAAATAATTTAAATCATTTTCACGGGAGTTCGCGGGCGTTTGTTTGACGTTGCCTAGGAGATCTGTGCCAAATCTCGCGAGAGTGTGTCGTAGAGACAGAGACAGGTCTGGAACAAAGTGGATTTTCTCCGGATCTCTCCGTCTGAAAATTACCATTTTAGTGTCAAACTGTTCAGAAGAGATGTGGCTTGTGAAAAATGAGTCCAAAATTTGCTTCAGTGACCATGGGGAGAAAGGCCCGATCATAATCGGTGTTCACATTAAATTGTCCCATAGGAATCAATACACTCCAAGCTGCCTCTGGTCTCTCTAAAGGGGCGTGGCCGTGCAGAAGCCCACGTGACATGCACACAGGAAGCTGACTCGTCATGAAAGGTCTTGGTTTATAAACCGTCTTTGGCCCAGCGTAGACCGCTAGTGGAGCCCAGCACACTCTGCAGGTGTCTGTGGTATAGCCATATATAAAAAACGCTCTGTAATGGATCATGTCCAACTTGTTGCACATTCACACACTTTTCCACTTGTTCTACCGTGTCCACCTGTTGCTTAGAAACTCTATTTTTTTAAACTTCAATCTTTATTGAAATTCATCGTCAATGACAAACTAATAACATTGAATTGAACATGGGGTACATACATTAAATTTAATAAATAAAGATGATAAAATAAAAAAATCACAATGTAAAAAAAAAAAAAACATACAGAAACCTTCTTTTTACAGTCTATGACAGAAACTCACTGCTGCTCCTCCTCCTCCTCATGACGTAAAACACATCATTTCCAGTGCACAGTGTGGGTATGTTGCTGCTGGTTGACAAGAAATTCAAAACAACAAAAAAATGCCGCAAACGATTTGTGGATCTGATGGTTGGAGTTGTGTTATCTTATGTAGGATTGGTTTCAATGTAAAGGACAGTTAATGGACATGTAAAAGTAAAGCACTACAGCTTTAAAAAAAACTAAATTAGATGACTCACTCTATTAAGTTTTATTTTGAAGATTTTACAGGTTTATAGGTAGTGGCCCTGGTGAACGAACTATGCTTAAAATAAAACATATTTATATTTTAAAAGTCTCATCTCTTCTCATCTGATTGTCTGTCCAGACAGATCCAGGAGCCCTGCTAATGGGAGCAGCCCACGTCCTGGTCCTGACCCCTCTCCACCCAAGGTCCCAGATGTTAAAGACTATTCTCATGAGGCTCCACCTGACTTCATCCCCCCACCTCCTCCTGGTCTCACACACATCTGACATGGTTAACGTCAGCTGGGCTGGATTTAGCCACTTCATGCTCCATGTCTATGCAAACATCTGCCTGTGAGGTTTCAGCAATGGGCAGTGATACTAATACTGTTACATGGCTATGATGCAAAATAGCATGTTCTTAAAGATATTTATTTTCAGATCTTTAACAATATTTATTTGTGTTTTGTTTTGCACAAATATGAGAATATGTTGAAAATGATCACAAACAATCGTGTTCATCATTTCAGTGAGCTGTTTATTACAAAAAGACTGTACATAAATTTCAATCAACACATCCTATGTACAAACTGAGAGGAGAAGACAAATATCAGATTCTGTTCCCATGAACATTTAAGTTACTGATCCTTAATTTTTTTTCCACGTTTGATCATAAGAAAACACACATCAAAGAAAGGCGCCTTGACCTGTGATGCCCTGAAATGCTCAACGTTAAGTGGTAAACATTACAAAGTTCTGCACGTCAGTGGTTGTCTCATGATTTCTCTATGAAAAAAGTATAAATAAATCCTTTACATACAAACTGCCAACGAACCTTCCTCAGCAGTCTCAGACATAAGAACAAGTCGAATGCAAAGCTAAAAATACATTAGGTAGAAAAAGTTGTTTTCTCACAAAAAATTACCTCATGATGGAAAAAATACAATCAAGATGGGATGTAATGGCAAATCATTCGCTGTAATGACGGTTAGATACTTTCATGCACAGAGGCTCAATGAATACTGTTTTTCTTTTCTAGTCCGTGTAGAAACATGAAAATGTTACCTCTAGATCCATTTCAGAATAAAAGTTCATGTCCAACGCCCATTATTTCTAAAGTACATGTGATTATGTTCGTTTGTGATTTGTTAGAAACATATATTCTGAGATACGTATTAACTTTAATGATATTTGATAGTGAGTTTCACTTGCACCAACAATCACTTTATAAGAGCAGGCATCTTATTTTGCAGAAGTAGTACAAATCTTTAGAGTAAAGTCTTCATGTGAGCCCTCAGGATTGCATTTCATTCCCTCCCTGCAGACAGCAGGTGCCATTCATGTGTAGCAAAACCTCTAGAGAAAAAAGTTGCAGACTGATTCTAGCTGTAGTACATTACTGCTGAGTCACCTACATTCACTACAATGCAGAAGTGGTTGAAGATCAAAACAACCAATGTTCACTTCCTGGAACAAAATAAGGAGACTAACATCCTCGTGTTACATTTCTAAGTAGAGAAGTCTTGTCTTGAGGTTGTCTGGGTTGGTGATTATGGTTTTTGAGCACCAGTGTGAAGCACCACACCATCAACCACTGAACGAAATGACAGCAAACCCAAAGGTTAGTAGATACTGTTGCGTTGCAGTCGGAGCTATGAAGGAAAATCATAAAGTCATCACAGTCGCTGATAACTAAATCAGTGCAGCTATTCCAACACAATGGAAAACAACAAGAAAACACGCAAGTCAGTCCTTCCTCTGCTTCACAGTTTGAAGCAGAAAACGTCTGGGAGCTCTGCTACAGTAGCTGGACAGCATCACCAAATATAGTGACAATGATCAAAGTGATACAGCTGTGACTTAACAGAAAAAAAACACACGTTTATACACGGCCACTTTAGCCCAGAGAAAGTTGAAATGGCACTGTGAGTGATGAATAAAATTAATATTCAAGTAAAAATAAACACAGAATTTAAAAATAATAATAATTCAAACAATATCTTGGCACCACCTCCACTGACGCTGATGGAAACTCACAGGTGAAACACACTAACTGACAAATGTACTGTACTGGCAGCTTCTCACATTACAGTTTATATACAGGTTAGAGAACAGAAAGAAATTCCACCAGAAACAAGAGCAGTTTCTCTTTTTTTTTGTCGTTGTTATGCATTCTATACACTCACTCCACCCACTGTAACAGCATCCCCACTGACACAGAGCATAGTAAATACACAACTCCTGGTTGCTTGTTCCCCCTCCGTCTTTAACATCTTGTGATTTGGACATCGACAGCATGGGACATTCAGTCGTGTCCTAATGCACTTGTTGATGTTTGTCCTTGTTTTGTTTTTTTAATATGGTAAGATGGATGTTTTGGAAAGGAGGGAGGAGTTGGTCTGCTGGTCTACAGTGTAAATGAAGGGGGAGGAGCATCTGTGCAGCATTTTGACATTAAGACGCTACACTGCCTCAATGAAATCGTGCTAATACTTAACTGTCCGGACTGTAAATACTGGAACTGTTGGTTGCACATACACAAATTAACACTACCTCTATATTTGGATGGTATTCTTTCAAACCTTTTATTGTATGTAATGTAATATAATATGAGGCAAATGTGAGCCGGTTACTAAGAGCCACAGTTGCAACACCGGTAGAAGAAAAAAAAGGCGGGGGTTATCTCCTCCTTTTCATCCACAGTGTAAACTAACAGACCCCACCCCAGTCATCCAGAGCTTCAGCGCCCTCCTTCATTGTGCGACAATATTTTTTTTTAGAGCAGAATAAAACCGTGCAAGCACAAGCCCCTCCCCCCCATAAAGAGAAAACCATTTTAGTACACTCCAAAGACTTCACCATGGCACTTCATTCCAAACAGGGGCTGTAAAGAACTGCTATCGCTGCACTGCATACTTCTGTACATCTTCACGGTTTTACCTCTGTTCAAAACTGCAGTGTCGTGTTAGGATGTTTTTTTTTTCTTTTCTTTTTTTTTTCTTCTTCTTTTTAGTCAGCATAGTGCATGATGGACTCGACGTAGTTTCCTGGGAAGAGTCCAGTAACACCGTTACAGATGCCTTCATACCAGCCGTCGTCGTTCTTCTTGATTATGTAGATGATGGCCCCCTCCATGAAGGACAGCTCATCCTCCTTGTCCTTGGAGTAGTCGTAGATGGCCACAACTGAGGGAAAAAAAAAACACAAAATGCCAGTGAATATAAATACATACATCATTTTTTATGGGAGGTGAACAAGAAAGGCTGAATCACATGTTTTTTGTAGCACTGACCTTTCTCTAGATAAGCCTTGGGGGCCCAGTGGGGGTCTCCATCAGCATAAGGATCACTGTAATGAACCACTGCTGCTTCCTCTTCCTCGTAGTCCACAGGTGGGGGAGGAGGAGGGGGAGAGGGCTCCTCAAACACACCCATGTCCTCGGGTGGGGGTGGAGGAGGTGGGGCAGGGCTGTCTGTTACTGCAGGAGGAAAAAGGAAGAAGAACGAAGAGCAGAGATAAGGCTTCTCTGATCTGATCTGGTGCTGCAGTAAATTTCAAGATCAGTCTCCTGCTGAAGCCCTTGAACCTTTTTCCATTTAATAATTCAACAGTTCTTCCACCAGGTGTTGGCAAGACTAGGTCAAGGTGAAACATGGCAAAACCATCTCTGACAACATTGAATTCTTTAACGAATGTTTGTGTGGAGGAGCTGATCAGACAGAGGACACTGTTGACGATCTAAAGACAGTCAACATCTGGAAGGAATGATGACCATCAACCTTGTTACGCTCAAGAACCTGCAGACGTTTCAGTTTTACATGAAATTTCACTAATAGTAGTAAATGTGCAATAATTCAATTGTGCACTAGAGGGCAGCTGAGGGTCTGTTTTAATTTTCAGTCAAGCCCCTGGTACTGTTCAACTTCCACCGCCCTCTTGCAAATGATTACCACCCAACATTCACTCCATCCACTATGTCCACTTCTAGTCTCTGTAAACGTCTTTTTCCAACCTTCAGGTCAAAATGCTGCTTCACCAATACCAGGAATGTAAATCTAGTGACCAAATATTATAATGTAAGTATGCTTTATTTTATTATCTGTCTTAAAATCTAAATATATGTAGTCTAAAATATTGATCTTATAAAATACCATGTGTCTGTCTCTTAAAACAGGCAGATGTACTGGATATCCCTCCAAATGTCTGCCAGTCAGTTCTGAGAGTCTTACTCAAAACCCTAGCCAACCCCAACCCTGCATCCATGTATCCTCCAGTTGACTGATTTGACAAAAAACCTGCAAATCTCACTAATTCACAAGGCTGCTCTTGCAACAAAGACCTGGTGATAAGGTAACTGAATTTAACGCATTGCTTCAACTACGATCAGATTAAATACTTGCTTTTCCACCAACTTTTAAATCTGTTTAAACATTGAACGCTGTAAAGGCTTCACTTTATAACAATAGTTGTATTGGATTTTATTAGTATAAGATCTATTTCCTCTTCTCAGGTTTTTTTAAACACAGTATTCGTCACTTTATTCACAGTTTGAAAGTATGTGGTTAGCAAGAACTACATCCGCCTGAAATCTCTGTGTAATGATATTGAATTATGATTCAGACAGAAACAGAGATGAGCTGCATCAAAAAATAGCAAAAAACACCTGTGTGTGTCATTAATCCAATTTTCTACTATTAAGGTGGATGCCAGTGTTTTCCCTGCTGAGACCTGATTTGAACTGTGCCACTGTCTGTTGAGTCAGGGTGGGTACTGCTGCTCATACTAACTAAGCCAGTTCTTCTATTTACATACTAATCCCAGTTCCTGCTGCTGGAAACAAATGTGTCACTTCTTGTGAGCTAGAGGATTTCTGCAAATGACTTTCCAGACACGTACCGTCTAAGGAGAGAATGTAAAAACGTATCTTGTAAATAGTGTGGAAACATTTTCTTTAAAGAGATAGTTCCGATTGTTCCGAAAAAAATTTAATAAGTCTATGTTTTCAGCTTGGAAGCTCCCAGTGTCTCGGTTCACTGCTCTTCCTGTGTCAGTACTGACCGGCGGAACAATTTCTCATGTCGGGGCTTCAATACAAGAGGGACATTACAAACGAGCTGTGTGGAGGTATTTGGATGTTTTTTGGTGTGTCTTTTTGGACAAATAAAAGTGAGCACCATTCACAACCATTATGGACAAATACTGCTGCATGGACCCCCCAGTAACTCAGAGAAGGAACAGAGGACTCTGAAAATTCTCACAGCTCTTAGTCGACATGAGGGTGAGTAGATAATGAGTGAAATTTGAATTTTGGGTGAACTATCCCTTTAACCAAAACTGATACAGGATTGGATGCTTTTATATAAAACTACTCATTTAAAGGGTTGTTGCAGAACAGAATACATGCGATATTAACATGATCTATTCTGGATTTGACTGTGACTCAGATCCAGCCGTGCACTTGAGTACAGAGCGATGGCAGACTGTATTAGCTCAGAGCAGACAGGTACAGACAGGTACAGACAGGTACAGACAGGCACCACGTCTCTGCACAGCTGCATCTCTGCAGACAGGTGGGTGGTGGTGGTGGTGAATCAGGACACGGCATCAGGTCACATTTTCTCTCCTCGGTGGACAGGGAGCGCAGGACGCACTGCTTTCAGTGAACCATCCATCACCATGGCAACAGACAGACATCCGAGGGGATGGGGCTCGCCGTCAAACCCCACACGCGGTGCAGGAGGAGAGGGTGTGCTGAGTGCAGCAAGCCACGGAGCAGAGTGGAACTGTGAGGCAGTGGGTGGATGCTGAGACCATTTCAGAAGCCTCAAGAGATGTGAAGACGGCATCTCCGTATATGTAAATGTTGCATATACAGCATGTGACCTAAATCTCTAGATAAACTAGTTTTATATAGATTTAAACTGACGATACTACGTGATTATATCATCTTTTTCACACATCGGTGCATCATTTCCTTGCTAATCAAGTTCCTTCCTTGTATCATTACAGCATCAGCAATTAAAACTACTCAGTTGGTTGAACATCTGGTTATATATTTCATTTGCTGCTGTCAATTTATGAACTGAGAGATTTATGATGTAGATAACACAGTATATTCTTCTTTTTGCACAACCTCACCTCCTGTCTAGTACAAATGTGTGGGTGTAAATGTGTCTATGTGTATCTTTTTGAGAGCATGATTTCTTCATGTGAGAATGAAGTGACTTCTTTGGAAATGAACAGATACAGCCTACAGGCATGACGTGTATATGATGTTTATCTGTATATTGTACTGCATTTATTCTTATTCATCTTCTTAGATAAGTGTCTATCTACTGTATATGCTGAATGGGGGTGTACTTACTGCTCTCCTGCATTCTGGCCACAAAGCCGGTCAGAGGGATCTGTGGGGTCAGCTGGACCATGGGAGGAGGAGGCGGAGGAGCCACAGACACTGGAGCAGCAGCACCCAGAGAAGCAGCAGGAGCAGCAGAGAGACGGAGAGCGACGGAGGAGGTGAACAGGGAGAGGATGACAGAGCAAGGAAAGAACAAAAGACAGCACAGAGGAGAAAAAGTCCAAAAGTAGAACAGAGAAAGATGGAAAAGAAAAACAAAGACAAAAAGCTTGTGAGCCAGTGCAAAACTGTGCAGGAAGCATTGCTGAGCAACTCATTTACACATTTCCAGTCAGGATTCTTTTGTGCTTCCGTTTTTTTCCCAAGCTGGACTAAAGACACATCGGTTTCATCTCATTCTGAGAATCTACCTCATCAGCATCTGTTGGAAGTCAAAAGCAAAGGCTGTGAGCAGCGGTGGATTTTTGCCTTCAGAGACGGTGGTACAAAGCACAGAAATATAACGGTGGCACGGTGACAGAGCATTTCCACGTAAAGCGGCAGCATCTCCATCTGATCTGACTCAGGATTTAATTGAATTGTCATTGGAGTGGTGTGCGTAGATAAAGAGCAACAGCCACTGAATGAACTTGTGTCTGTATAATCTCTGTCTTTAGCCTCTATAAAGAAGCTTTTCTCTCCGCTGTCTTTAAAAGGGAGATAAATGGATGGATGAACAAAGAGAAACGCAGCTGTCCTCACTCAAAGACATGATGTCACACGCACACAGGCCAGGTCTGACTCATAAATCACATGTAATGGAGGGGCGTCTGTAATCTCGCTGGGCAGTAATGTCTTATTATTCTACCCAGCTCTCAGCGCAGAGCCCCATCCATCCACAGCTACACCCTGTAACACCAATGAGCTCCCTCATGTAGCACAACTGGCTTTTTGTGCTCTAAAACTTCCACCGCAGCCGGCTGAAATCCATACACATCTTTTACTTTAATTAAATTTCAATGACAGAGATGATATGATGTGCTGGTTTAAGTCGTTGCTTGATGCAGCTCGGCATCAATGTCTCTCTCCTTCCAGACAAGACAGGCAGCCTCCTCCTCCTCCTCCTGTGTTTCGTGCCAAGCAAGATGCTTGTCCTCTGAGAGAGGAACCATTAGAGGAGAATGGCTCAGAGTGATGCCTGCCAAAATAAATTCTGCTCCTCTGACAGAAAATATGCATGTGTCCTGTGTTTCCCCTTGTCTAGCAGCTGTTTATGTGTTCTCTGCCCTGGAAAGCCTCCCGCCTGTCTGTCCTGGACAAGAAACCCCCTCCAGCTGATTAAAGTGATAATGTCATAACTCAATTAGAGGTGGTAATGAAACGCTCTGCACAGCAGCGCTGAGGTGGGACAGTTTGATCAACACTGGCTTCAGTAATCACGGTCCATCCCTCATTTTCATTCGCCTCTGGAAGTGTTTGTCCATTCATATCTCTTAGACCCAGAGGACAGTCTTCAGCGGAGGAGCAATAGCTTGAGGAGACCAAATTCTATATTGAGATTGTTTATTATATTTAGATAAGGCTTCACAGGAAATTTAAATTGTCAGTTCTTCCAGTTATAATGAAATTTGATATCAAATTCCCTTATAACATACTGAAAATCAACACTAAATGTGGTATGCAGCTATATTCCCTTACTTGAAATGATATATAAAAACAAATTTTACTCACTATTTCTATACAACAACCTTCTAGAAAGCCGCACAGTATAAAACAGACATTTCTTTTAACATCCAAACACATGAAATCTGAGTTACCTGGGTTCTGTGGGTAGGCGGGGCCCCCGTTGATGTGAGGCTGCTGGGAGGAGACGGAGGGTGCGCGGCGGTAGGTGCCAGTGGCCGACACCATGGAGGCCGAGGAGGTGGTGGAGGAGTTGTGACGGGAGATCTGGCGGGAGATGGTGCCGAACTGGGACATGGGGATGGGACCCAAGCCGGGGCCCTGGGGCACCGAGGCTGAGGAGGCCGCCACTGGAGGAGAGACACAGGCACGCTGAATTCAACAACTCAGTCACTTTTAGTGGTGGATTTACTTTTCTTTTTTTCAGAATAGTAAGTGTTGATTTGCAGTACAGATCCATCATCTGTTGTTAACATTTCCATGTTTCTCACATTCTCTGTTGTATACTGTTTTCTTGTCTGTAACAACATCTATTGCACGTCTGTCCGTCCTGGGTGAGGGATCCCTCCTCTGTTGCTCACCCTGAGGTTTCTCAGATTTTTCCCTGTTAAAAGGGTTTTCTATGGAGTTTTTCCTCAGTGGATGTGAGGGTCTAAGGACAGAGGATGTTGTTATGATGGGATTAGGGCTGTCAGTTTAACGTGTTAATTCAATTAATTAATTACACTGCAATTTAACGCGTTATAAAAATTAACGCAATTAATTCTGAGATTCTGAGTGGCAATTCAATGCGCGAGCACTTTAAATTTGGCCCATTGAATGACCCGTAGACTACTTGGCAGTGGCACGTCACGGTAGCACCAGCACCGAGGAACTTGTCCGGACGTGTTGGTCACTTCCCACCTGCGTCGCTAGTCAAAGCCAGTGACAACAGACTGACCCACATGGACGCGACTCACAGCCCGGACACACTGCCCGTGGAAGCGGAGCGGGAGCAGCGCGTCCTCGCAGGCACTTGGCTCGCTGCGCAGGGAGCAGCTTCTCCTACTCTCTCCGTGCCGGTCAAACACGACTCCACTCGCACAGGTCTGTCTCTAGCTCTGTATGAATGGATATGTGTGTGTGTGTGTCTCGTGTGCAGACGCAACTGACAAATATTTATAGACGGACAAGCAACAACTTACTGTAATTCATCAGCATAATTATTTTATTTTGAAAATTGACCGGATTTTCTTGCCTTTTCTGTGCCCGACTTCCTGTCTGATACGATCTGGTCTATCCAGCTTGACAACAGCGCTCGCGGCTCACGTGAAAAATAGAACAGAAGCCGAACTTAAGCAGCAGTATTTGTCCATATAATGGTTGTCAATGGATACCAACTTTCTTCATCCAAAAAGACACACCAAAAAACATCCAAATACCTCCATAGTGCTCGTCTGTAATGTCCCTCTTGTATTGAAGCCCCGACATGAGAAATTGTTCCGCCGGTCACAGGAAGAGCAGTGAACTGAGACACTGGGAGCTTCCGCTACAAACAAGCTTAAAATATAGACTTATTTAATTTTTTTCGGAACAATTTCTCATGTCGGGGCTTCAATACAAGAGGGACATTACAGACGAGCAGTATGGAGGTATTTGGATGTTTTTTGGCGTGTCTCTTTTGGACGAAGAAAGTTGGTATCCATTGACAACCATTATATGGACAAATACTGCTGCGCGGACCACCCCATAACTCAGAGAAGCACAAAGGACTCTGAAAATTCTCACAGCTCTTAGTCGACATGAGAGTGAGTAGATAATGAGTGAAATTTGAATTTTGGGTGAACTATCCCTTTAATCAATACTACATATCCATAGAGATAAATGTCTTTACGCTTTAATATTTATAGCTTCTCAGGCACTAGAATGAAGAAGTGCATAAATAATGCCAGGATTTATATCAATGTCTCATTAAGTGAAAATTTACACTGATGTTTGAGTGAGGAAAAATGAGCCAGTGACCAAGAAACACACACAGTGATGGATAGATAGGACCTGACAATTGTCCACGAGCATGGACAGCAGTTAGTGGACACTGTGATGAGCAGCAAGGTGAGCAGAGCTTCCGAGTCTCACCTTGCCCCAGACTTGGAGGGGAGGGGGTGGGAACTGCTAGAGGGATGCCTACTCCACTGCTCCCACTGTTCTCCCTGCCGCCGCTGCCCCCACTGCTGCCACTGCACACAGAGAAGAGAGTCATCATTAGAGGATGTGAGCCAAACTCAATTACACGGCAGCGGTTGACATCCTGTCATTACTCTCTCATACGTCACTCTGTCATAACAATATTGAAGCGTCACTGTGGCAACAGGTTCTGTGAACGTGCTGCATGCAGATTCCTGTCTGCCTCTCTGAGCACCAATCTGGGAGCACGCTGTCACATTTGCAGTCAGTGTCATAAAAACAACGTGAGAACCACAGAGTTATCAGACTTTATAGTGTCAAATTTGAACACTGAATTATTTCTTTTAAAATACATTAAATATTATATTAGTTAATGAAGTTATTATTGCACTATAAACTTAAGGATGGTTATCACAACCACACAAGGGCACCCAAGAAATAATTAGAACAATAAAACTGAGATGTGATGTTATCATTAATGAGAGTAACTACCAACATTAAAACAGCAGCACAGTGACATTTTTTTGTTGTGTTTACATTGTTCACCAAAATAGTGTGAATAATGCTCTGACTTTTGGCTTTAATTTAAATAAGCTTTGTCCTCTGTATTAGCCTAGTATAAAAAGTGGACAGCTGTAGCGCAGGGGCTCATCAACCAGGCTGCTGTTACATCCACAGCTCTGAGAGGTAGGTGTGTGTGTGTGTGTGTGTGTGTGTGTGTGTGTGTGTGTGTGTGTGTGTGTGTGTGTGTGTGTGTGTCTGCGTGCGTGAAAGCAACAATTGAAATTAAAATGAGGTCATTACATTACAGTTAGGAAGTTCACACATCTCATTTTAGGGAAATGATCATCTCATGGTTTTCTAATTAACCTGGTGGATACTGAAATAATACACAGTAAGAATGTACAGTCTAGCCTTATACATTATTACAGTGGTAACAGAGTCACAGCATCAAACTGACTGGTCATAGCAGGAGTAGAACAGGGGGGTATTTCAGAAAGTGGGTTATGTGAAAACTCAGAGTAAGTGAACCCTGAGATGAGGGAAACTCTGAGTTTTCAGTTCCAGGAGGAAGAGAGGTAACTGAAACTCTGGGTCTACTTTACTTACTGTGGTAACTGACCCTGTGAACATAACCTGCTCTCTGGCAGGTTTACCTGAAGAAACCCTGAGTCTGGCGGAGCTGTCCGACGGGACTGTCCTTTCCTTCTCAGTCCCATCATGTTGAAGCAGAAATAATTCACATAGTTTTACAACAGGAGGAGAATTTAGATTCATTTAGACGGGCTCTCGTTCCCTGAGCCGAACAGTACCGCTTCTCCGGCCGCACATCGAATATCAGGCTACACGTCACCGCTGATGTGCTCTCAGATCCTCTTGGTATTTTTTTTTTTTTAAATCTATCACTTTGCAGGTTAATCAATCACCTTCTATCATAAATAACTCACATTTCACTTGGTTTTCTTTATTTCCCACAGATAAAAGTAACCATACGGTTAGTAGGCATAGCCTATTTGATTTTTTCCAACAACGCAATTCCGTGTTTCTAATTGCCGCCGCATTTAAGATAAGATTAAATTACTTCTAGTTCAATTTCTCTCTTCTCAGCAGGGTGTTAGGAGACAGATGTGTGTTAATCAGCATGTTGCTGCCAATACACATTGAAATATCCACTGAATGAACTTTTACTTTGTATATGAATCAAACCAAAGTGAGAAGCTGGTACCATATCTAGCAACACCCAACCATTTCCTCAATATTAAAAGAAAGTTATGTTAAATTCAAAATGAAAAGACGCCCGCATCTAAAACTCTGTCAGTGATTCTCACTACGGCCACAGCCGTGTTACTTTTTTTTTTTTTCTCTTTAGAACATGTCTGCTTCCTGTTTTCTCCCCTGTTGCCATGGTGAATCAGAATATCGGAGCTCCATTGATGATGGCTTTTTACTAGTCGTCAGGCACGAGCTCAACGTACTCAGAGTCGACTTACCTACCTCAGTACCTAACTCAGATCAGCTGTTTTGGAACTAAAAACTCAGAGTTCAGGGATAGACTGAAAACCTCCTAGGTGTTACTAATCACCAATAAGGAGATCTCTCCTGGACCAGCATGCACATGGAGCAGCTGAATCACTGAGATCATTGACTAATAGTTACACCTGTGACACGCTGACACAAAAGGGTGCACAGGTGTTTGATCTTATTCTGCTAATGACAGGTTGTAGTTTAAGTTCCTTCAGGTCAACAGACTCCACACACACAACACAGGGCCAAGATGTATGCTGAACAGCTGCTCTGCCCTCATGGGTGAAACTAAACTAAGACATGAGAGAGAATAAGATGATTAAAAGTCATGGAGCCTGTTGACACCCACACTGTCCTGAGAGCAGCTCTAATCAGGCAGTAAGTGAAAACGGCAAAGCCTCACAGGCCAATGAGTTCTGATTTATTGTGCATCATTTCACTTTCCAAACATGCTTCTTTAATCTTCACACCTCTTTTAAATTCTGGTTAGTTGTGGAAGCTTGACTGTGGTTTGCAGGGTGTGAACAAAGTTGCTGCAGAGTGCAGATGTGGTTAATGTGAACAGCTTTTCGGTTTATTGACACAAGTTGAGCACAAAGGTCTCTAGAAATAGATGAAACGTCACTTTGAGGATGAACTACCTGTGTGTCCTGGGCCTCTGGTTGAGCGAGGCTGTGCGTGCAGGGCTGTGCTGGCTGCCCAGGCGGGCCGGGCTGGTCATGTAGTCATTAGGCACCACAGGAGGCTTCACTGGCTCCAGTGTCTTGTAGGGTGTGTTACGCCTGGACAGGACACAGGTAAGGTAAACACAATGATCAATTCAAAGTGAGACAAAGTACAGACTTATAGGACGAATCTCCTTGTTGTTTACAACTACTTCCAGGTAGAAAACCAGCATGAGAACAACAGTGACAGACGAGAGTTTCGCTATATATATCTAATTTTTCATGTTACTATATCGCCGTTTAGTCTATAAAACCAATGATTGGACAAACATTACTATTTATGTGTGCACATTTTTGTAATTAGTCATGGTTATCAGAGATTAGCTGGGCTAACGGTTACCTGTTTAACTTTAATAACTCAGTGACTCAATAAACGGTCCATGAAAAAATATTTTCTCCAGCGGATATTAGTTACAACATGACTGAGCTAACTGGAGTAGTTTCATGTCGTGTCCGACAACGGGAGGGTTTTAACAGCTGACGTCCAGATGTTAGCTTTGCTACCGCCGTTAGCTTAGCTACCGTCGTCAGCCACTGATGCTTTCTAGACACCGTGATTCCCCCAAACTGAATAAATACAACACATAGCAACACAAAACAGACACAAACAGAAATAGTAATGTTTCTTCAATCATTTCAGATTTGTCTAAACGGTGATAGGGCGTGAAAAATATGATATATAAATAGCTAAACTCTTGTTCGTTACTATTGATCTCATTCAAATTACGTGCTGGTTTTCTACCCAGAAGTAGAATGTAAACAACAAGGCGATTCGGTCTATAAAGCCAGCTCAGGTGGTCCTGGTGTTAGAAACAACCACTGTGCGATATTTGAACGGTCTGAAAGTAGTGTGGAAGTGTCTCTACCAAGGACATATTTCACTGAATGCCATAATTGCATTCTAAAAACTTTAAAAGCCAGTGCTGTGAGTTCTCACCCCAGGGTACCACGACCAGCCATAGGGGGGCTCGGGGGTTTCTGTGTTGGTGGGTTGGTCCTGGACAGCGTCCCACCACCTCGCCCTGCTGCGTTGTTCCCATGTTGCTGGAAGAGCAAATATGAGTTAAAAACGGTGCTTTTGTGCGATCTGAATAGCTGCCACCAGTGTTTCCCCTGCTGTTTGATTTTAAAGCTGGGGAGTCTGATAAGCAAAACTGGGATTATTTCTACAAAAGCTCATCTCATCTTTGGTTTTAACGGAGGATATGTTTGTGGGGAAACACTGGCACAAAGGCCTTCCTGTCCACAGACAAATATAAAGACATGAAATAGGAGACAAGGAGAGATGTAAGGAAAAGGACACGGCAGCACTGAATTCATGACTGCTGCCTTATACTGAGAAGAGAAACGGGATACCATTCACTGCTAGTCACGTGGATGACCAGATAGAGGACATAAGAGTATGTATTAACGAGTAAACATGAAATATGATGTTTCATATCCCCTGTAATAGGTACATGGATACCTTGACACTGTAGCTGAGTTGTATTATTACATGAGAAAAAGAGGAGAAGGACAACCGTCTCTTACCTTGGCTTTAAGCCACTGAGTGCAAGCAGGCAAAAGAGAAAGACAGAAAACAAGACATGCTCATTGGTTAATGGTTAAAAAAGCAAGTAATATTATCATCATTATTATTATTGTTATTAATATTTTTATAGCAAGTGTGAAATATAAGCATTTTGTATGTACTATGTAATATAATTAAACTACTGTACATTACACATCCAATAGACACAGGAAAGAAAAGGAGTAGAAACAGGAGGGGCATAAACGAGACTAATGTACAGTATATTTATAATAGTAAAACACTGTTTCCTATAAAGTTGGAATAATTTTGATTCTAGACACGTTCCTCTTTTTATTCCTATTTATACACATCAGTAATCACCTTTGACCAGGTGCAGTGATTCCCAGTTACCAGTTTTGAGAAGATATACTGTACCCTCTATCACATATCACATCTATACACATCTATCAAGAATACATCACATTGTCACAATCATTTCATGAGAGGAGTAAAAGAGAAGAGTAAAAACATATTTTATTTTATTCCAACGGTGTATACATAATTTATTCTAATGTTAGATAGGTGTGTGTGCATGTGTGCTGCATACGAGTGTATGTGTAGACCCACAGGTGGTATCACACTGGGCAAAGGTGAGTAATGCTTTCTCTCTTTCAGTAACAAGGTTTAGGGCTGACGACGCAGACAATGATTTTCCTTGTCAGTCTGTTTGACGCACAAAATTAAATTTTCAACTCAATTTCGACTGATAAACTAATTGTTTTAGCATTCAACTCAAATTTTATGAAAGGTTTATTGCAATATGTGGCAGCTTCTCTGTTGCAGTGAAGTGAAACTGATCATAAACCTGTGTGTGTGCGTGATAATACACTGCGTGAATCAGTGTCTAGACGTGTGTTACTGACTGTAATCAGAGTGAGAATCATTTAAGTTGAAATAATAAGCGGTGGCTTCACTGCTACACAGCTTTGCTGACGTTTTCAGTGTTGCTATGAGAAAAAAAAAAACACTAAAGCACAGTGAGGTCATAAATAACCAGAGTGAGGTGTTCAGAGTGTCGGAGCGGCTGAAACTATGTCACCCTGGTAACTGCCAGTAATGCCAATAAAGGCTATTATGGTGGAGGGGTGAGCACAGTCACCCGTAAAAGTGTGAATGGGTCTTTCCGTGCTCCAGTCTGACTTCCCATCAACCCACGGGTGATTTCCCCCGGCTGTGTGGAGGAAAGGCAGAGGGGTGGCAGTGATCACACCTCCAACGCTCCAGGGAATCCACCACAGCCAGGAGGAAACAGGCTGGAAGGGATGCAGCGCTAATAAGCCTCTGTTTCCACACATCTCCCAGCACCAGCACAGAATGAACATGTATGAAAACATATTCACATGTAAACACAAACACAGCTACTCCTCTCACAATTCTCTTTCTGTCTGTGTGGCGGCTGGGCCAGCGGGGTGGATGAAATGATATCAATCCTTCATATTCTGAATTATTCACAGGCATGTGTGTGTGTGTGTGTGAGTTTGTGAGAGAGAGAGAGAGAGAGAGAGAGAGAGAGAGAGAGAGAGAGATGTGGAAAATATGGAATGTGATATGCATTCTACACTGAGCCAGACAAATGCACATCCATGACATCCACACACACACACACACACACACACAGAGCCAGACAGAGAAATCACAGAGAATTGAAAATGAATCAGCCAAGCAGTCTTCAGTCCCCTGAAGTTTTCTTGTCTTCTAAAATGATGAATCCAAACTTGATTAAAAACACCAACCCTGATTAAATTAGAAGGTGCTCTGCAGATGTAGAAATCCCAGGATAAGTCATCTTAAAGGCATAGTTCACCCAAAATTCAAATTTCACTCATTCACCCTCATGTTGACTAAGAGCTGTGAGAATTTTCAGAGTCCTCTGTGCCTTCTCTGAGTTACGGGGGGGTCCGCGTAGCAGCAGTATTTGTCCATATAATGGTTGTCAATGGATACCAACTTTCTTCATCCAAAAAGACTCACCAAAAAACATCCAAATACCTCCATACTGCTCGTCTGTAATGTCCCTCTTGTATTGATGCCCCAACATGAGAAATTGTTCCGCCGGTCAGTGCAAATCACACGAGATTTGCACTGACACAGGAAGAGCAGTGAACTGAGACACTGGGAGCTTCCGCTACAAACAAGCTTGAAATATAGACTTATTTAATTTTTTCGGAACAATTTCTCATGTCGGGGCTTCAATACAAGAGGGACATTACAGACGAGCAGTATGGAGGTATTTGGATGTTTTTTGGTGTGTCTTTTTGGACGAAGAAAGTTGGTATCCATTGACAACCATTATATGGACAAATACTGCTGCACGGACCCCCCCCGTAACTCAGAGAAGGAACGGAGGACTCTGAAAATTCTCACAGCTCTTAGTCGACATGAGGGGGAGTAGATAATGAGTGAAATTTGAATTTTGGGTGAACTATCCCTTTAAGATGTCAGACTACTGTTACAAGTTGTCTCATGTAAGCTGAATTAAATTAAAAAGGAAACATAGCTGTACATTTTCTACCATCTACACGGATCTGTGTCCGATTCCTGCAGAGATCCGTCATTTGCAGCATCGGTGAATGATGCTTTATTTGCATAGTGAGCCGTGCCAGACGTGTCTCGGTGGGAGCCAGCTCTCTGAGGAGGAAACACCGGCTTCTGAATTTGAATGAGTTGGATGTTTGAAAATCAGCGGACAGCCGCTATCTCAACAGAGACAGACAGGGGGCAGAGGGATGAGAGAGGGTGACTCAAACATGCCGTGGAAATGTAGTAGAACCGAGAATCGATGCACACATGGGCACGACACACACAACAAACAAGAGTGCTTTATGAAATGGGAAAAGAAGAAGAGGGGAGAGGAAGGAGCGGATGGATCATGGGGAGAGAGGATAAAAAACTGAAGAAAGAGCCGGAAAGCGGTTTGAAAGAATATTTTCCCATGATTCAAAAGGGGGATGTGATGGCGTGAGTAACACTTGGCCAAGATGTCTCTTCCCTTGCTCACACTCTGGGCTGCACACACACAAACACCCACACTCTTAATAACTTCCAGCTTAGGAGGCCCGTTACTCAGCAATGAGCAAGATCTTGGACAGGAGAAGCTTTTCAGTCAGCGACCAACTTCACATCTCATTCTTGGACGAGTCTTTCTTACATTTCAAGGCGTTTCTGTAGTTAATTAACTAAAAGGCCTGCGTATTGATCGGCCTGCGCCGCGGGTGTGAGTGGATGTGTGTAAGTAGATCATGGAAGCAGGCACTTAGCTTGTTCACCAGGTGTGAACTTGACTAAGTGTGTGTGTCTTCCTGTCTTGCAAAACCGACGCTGCAAATCAAGATAGCATGTGAAGAAATAACTTAAGAGATTCAGCTGCAACTTGTGGTGAAGCTGAGAGCTGGCTGTTCATGTCTCTTGTCATCTTTCTTTAAAAACCAACAGTGACAAGAGCTGCAATGTAGCTAAGAAATAAAGACTGATATTAATAGACCTTTTAAAGGTCCAGTGTGTAATATTTGTCAAGGTTTATTGGCAAAATCTGAAAAACTACCAAGAGTAGAATTACTATCAAATAAAATCTGTTTGGTTTTCATAGTCTTATAATTTTTTTGTATATACACATATATATTTATGTATTTTATATATACATATAGCATTTTAGTTGTGCAACAACAACAAAAAAACAAAAAGAATCTTACTTTGACGCCGTGTCCCACATCATCCAGCAGCGTGTAGTCGATTGGCTTTCGAATGTAGCGCACTGGCCGCTCCATGTTGCCCGGGGCGATGATCTTATGGGTGCGAGAGGTGTTTTTGTTTGTGGTCAGGATGCCGATCTCCCGACGGGCCACCTTCTCTTTATGAATGTCCACCGTCTGCAGAACAGAGAGAGGACAGTGAGCGGTGGGATCCAAGACACACTCTGGTTTTAACTTTGCATACTGTGAAGTCTCCACATGCGTTCACTCAACTCAAGTTGCCCGTTTTTAATAAGGCCTCCCTGTTGCCCGTTACAGTGATTTACTTTTAATGTAAACTCAACACTTCCTCCATCTGTTTCACATTAAAAACCTCCCAGGAACTCAGGGGCTGTAATCACCTCACTTCCTTTCTCTGGACAGATTTAATACTCAATTTATTTATCTTGCATAAAAAATGGTTCAAGTGGCTGCAGCAGGAACAACATGACCATGTATTTAATAACACCTTTTTTATTCAAGCGTATTTACATGAGATCTAGTGATGAGCCAATGTTGGGACTCAGCCCAGTCAAAATGGAGGACAAGACCGCATGGCTTCTTTGTCTCCCAGACAAAGGAAAACCATTGAACTCAGCCTCCCAGCGTCCTTCACCTTTTCACACCTAGGTGTGGAACCTCCTCTACTGACCCCCCATTGGTCAGGTATGGCCCCAGGACCTGTGAGGTCACAGGCCATATAAAAGCAGAAGTGCCCTTCTCTCTCTCTCTTCGCTCTCCCTCTCTTCTTGGTGATTCTCAGAAGGAGCTGCCGCTCCTCTCAGCTCCTCACCTGGAGCTACTGCTACAGCTCTCCAACCTCCATGAGGCCTGCACAAGGCAGACGCCTCCACTGGTAGCGCCGCGAGTGCCTACCAACTGACTCAAGAAAAAGAACCAGCTAGCACGACGCAAGGTCTGCTAGTTGAGCTACGGAGCCACAAAACAAAGCAAGCAACCAAGGACTCTCCTCAACGGAACTCAAACTACACAGCCAGGACGGCTGTAGTCCATCGGACAAGGACACAATCACTGGACTTGACTGCCACAACAGGACCGGCAAAACCTGCAACCGCAGGAATCCCCGCCAGCACCGGGACTTCTCACCCTCACGTGATTTGGTAACGTAACTGGGCCTAGTTAGGATTACCTTGCACCTTGACTAAGCATAGAATACCTCAACCTTGCCAATGTATGTATTGATTGAAATCAGTTTAAATACTTGAGCTTTGTTGTTGTTGTCAGTTAGAGCCTAATCTTCACTTAACCTGTATGTTTAGTTTGTGACCTGAGCGTTGAACAAAGGGACACCTTTGCTCACCTCCCCCACATCACATGCGGTTGGCCTTAGAAGTCTCAGGACAAAAGGCCACCCTCCATCTTTTCCATTGTCTGAGGCCACACTTCATACCTCACAGACACATGGTCACCCACACATAGTCATACACTCTCACCAACACACACACGTGTACATAGTGTATGTAGCTTGTCTTAGTTTCATGTTTTGTTATCCCATTTTCTAGATGTGTCCAATAAACTTCCTTGAAACTTTACTCGTCTGTTAATGTTGTACAATAGTGAGTATGCCAACCTCTACGTAGTAGAACTTCTAAATCCTTCAACTTTGCAGCTATTGATAATGTTATTTTGTTTATAATTATTAACTTAATCATTAAACAAGGTTCTATATTAATAGTTGGCACACCCTTATGAGACTGACTTTGGTACATTGGCTGTCTAGTGCCCCGAGGTGGATTTGATCAAATTAAATCCCATTAATTTTTTTAATAGTAATTATTAATATTTTGGTATTGATATTTTACTAATTTGATAGCCAATAACCCTCTTAATAATAACTTTACTTAGAATTGGGCTAAACCCCAACACCAAGTTTCACCTTTCATTTTACATGATCATTTAAAGTGATAGTTCAACATTTTGGCAAATTGGTCCATTGCCATAATCTCTATAGTTTTAGGTTTGTTACCTTTATTTGTCAGTGCAAGCTATTTTTTTAGAAAGGCGGAGCAGAGCCGCGAGCTGCTCAGAGTTGTTTCCGAGGCAAATACAGAGACTGCTTGCCGAAAAACTGCCTCTGACGGGAACGTGTATCAGTGGTTTTGCATGAATTTCCCTCTAAAACAATTCTGTCTGGTAACGTTCTGTTATCTCATATCGTGGTGAATGTGCAGGTCACAACTTGTCCACCAGAGCGTTTTGGAGTTGTTGGATTGTGTAGTTTGATGAGGAAAACCAAGAAATCCCAATAGCCTCTGTAGCGAAGCTCTAAGCAGCTTGCGACTGCTCAGAGCTTGCACCGACAGTTAAAGGTAACAAACCTACTCCTAGACTATAGGGATTATGGCAATGGGCCAATTTGCCAAAATGTTGAACTATCCCTTTAAAGCAGAAGTAAGCGATCTGGTCGTTTTGGCTAACTTCTTGTCAGCCGATGGAGTTAGCAGTCCCCGCCCTCGTCCCTACGTCACCACATTCACGCGCATCCCTTGGCGGCACACACAGAGAGGACCGCCCCTTTGTGCCGTTCTCTCTCCTCATAGGATAAAGGTTGTAGGATACAAGGAAAGTTTTCTCGTCGGCTTACAGCAGAGCAGAGTGACTGACAGACCTGTGTTTCAGACCAAACACTCCATATAAGTGATTGCTGTCAGAAGATAGAACTATTTAAGACTTATATTAACACAAATATTCCGCTTACTTCTGCTTTAACAACAGCTTTGATTACAGTAAGGCATTTCACAACTCCACCAGTTTAGCTCATATTGTGTGTGTGATATCAAACACCAAAATTAACATGTGTTTATATGAAAAAGAATCTCATCCACTTCATTCCTCTGTGGGCTTTTAAAGCCCACGGCCTCCCACTGCTTGGACACACACTCCGAGTGCATCCGTCTCAACTCCCATTGACCCACTATTCTGCTCCATCGGCCTACACCCTAGGGCCCTTCAGACGAAGCTCGCCTTTAACCCCTCGCTGCAGGACCAATTGAAAACACCAATGACCTCCATCTCTTCAGCGATTAGAGTCATCATCGCTCACAGCACCTACTCACAGCGGGCGTCTGCAGGGACCGGCCTTCAATTTATGAATGATAGATGAAACTGGAGCAAGTGAAGGACGAGGAGGGGGGGGGGGGTACTGAATGAAGAGGATGGAAGAATGAGGGAGGATGGAGGGCTTCATCTGTAGAATGAGGTCACGCTTTGGAAAAGAGTACGCACTTCATGTATTCTTAAATAAACCTGTAGTACATTAGATGACAACAGTGACATTTGTGTGTGTGTGAGACACTGTAATTTTGTGTGTGTGTGTACCCCACATAGCAACAAGGTCACACATCAATCACCATTCAGTGGACGTGACAGTTCCACTGCTGCAGCCACCTGCGCGTGGCGGCTGGAGATGAAAAATTCAGTTTCAGAGATTGAGAGTCTGATAGGTATTGTGAAGTTGACCTGCAGCTGCCACTCCCTCGTGCTGTGTGTAACCCTCTGTGTCTGTTGCATGTGATCGACAGCCAGTATAGACATATACTGCATATATTTTTAGAGAGAGAGAGAGAGAGCATGCTCGGCTCTTTTTTTAGGAGAGGAAACTGAGGCGACACGCCCAGCTTCAGCTGGGAAGTAAGAAAAGCCGCCTACTTCCTGCCAGTGATAGGCGAGTGGAGGTAGACTGCAAACTGAGAACAACAAAACTCACAAGCACACAGAGAGATGAAGACTGAAGATAGAGATAGAACATGAGTAAACTGAGAAGCTTTTGATAGGCCGCCATGATCAAAAAGACAAGAAGATGAACAAAATAACAAACTTTGTAGTCTCCAGATTTAGGAGACTACATTACTTAAAATGAACACACACTGAACAGCAGACAACAGATGCTGTACCACCTTGTGTTTATAGGCATTAGCACTCAACACTACCATGAATCATGACAATGGGGAAGCATTAAAACATCATGATGGTAGACATCCGCAGGTGATGGCTGGATCCTCTCAGCTCTGCTGTTGGATGCAGACTGATGAAAAAGTGAGCTAATCTTTATGAAACATCTAGACATAATGACTGTTACCTAATCGCCGTCTGTCCTCCCTGCACTCTCTCTCTCAATCTCATTTTCTTTTGTAATCCTTTTACACTAATAAACATCTGGCTGTCTGCTAAACCTGCGGCGAGTGTCTGAGAGCACACACACACAGTAGTTTTTTCACTGTCGGATCCGTGCAGCAGGTTCAACCTAGTAAATCTGTGCTTCAGCAGAAATTCTCCACAGCTCAGTGCTGTTGCTGTAGACATTTGCTTTTGTTTAAGAGTTATTGGCAGGAGGGAAATATGATGTAGTCTGAAGTGAGATTAGAGGGCACGTCAACAGATGTGTGATTTCATACATCAATGATCTCATGTATGGCTCGGTAACAAGTCCACAAATCAGACATTTCTACTCCCGAAGCTAATATTGTAGAGTTTTTGGACCAAACCTAACAACTGTCTGGATTTGTGTCATTACCATTTTTTCATTTGCACTCACATATAATTCAAGGTGCTTTCTGCACTTGAGAGGACTTGACCAATTGAAATCGAGCTGCAAGAGACACAAGTGGGTCATTGAGTTGATGAATGACAATTTTTTTTTAGAGGAAAAGGGAAGAGATGAATCAGAAAAGCAAAACGGCAGACAGGGCTTAAAGGGGGATGGAAAAGGTCCTGCATTTCTTTCCATGGCAGTAGAATCAAAAAAGAAGCTTTTCTATTTTGTTTACTGTTGCACTGGCTCGGGTTCAGATACTATAACAGAAGGCGCACACAACAGCCATTCAATTTAGGCTGATGCACAATGAGAAGGAACAGAGTGCCACCGCTCTGCTTTGATTGAACACGCTGTTGGTTTGCATTTAGTTAGTAGTATCTCTTGGATAATTATGCGACAGCCCACTCTGTCTATGGGCTTGCAAATCCTACAGAGTTGGGGCTTGGATTTTGGCAGCGACGCTTGGCTACCATCCTCCTCCTAATCCCATTTAACTCTTTCAAGTCAGGACAATTTCCACAACCTAAACTGGAGAAATACTTGGCACCACTGAGCAAGTTGTAATTTAATTTCTTGGGACGTCACTGCGAGGATAATGAATGTATGCTGTGGAGAGGATGGATGGATGGATGGATGAATGGATGGATGAGATGAGATGAGATGCATGTAGAAGTGAATTTACTTTTCTCTTGATTCATGCAATCTGGGGCGCTTCCAACCAATTCACACTCGGAGATATCGACTTTGACAGAGCAACATGGATCTCCGTATGAAGGAGCCTTTTATTATTATTTTCTAGCATGTCAAGTGGATTGGCCTTCATAAAGCCTACACAGCCTACATGTTAATGTTGCATCATGTGTGTTGATTGTAGGGATGAACAATTAATTCAAATGCAATCTCCAAATTTCAGGAGGTGTAGTTTCTCAGATTAATGTTATACAGTAAGGTGTAACATAGGCAAGGCAAGGCATCTTTATTTATATAGCGCATTTCATATCAAGGCAACTCAATGTGCTTTACATAAAGACAAAACATTAAAAAAGAAGCATAAGACAGTATAATATAATAATATAATATAATATCGTTTTTTGAAAAGTTTTAAGTTCTCAGCTATAAGCACGTGAAAAGAGAAATGTTTTTAACCTGGATTTAAAAGTGCTTACAGTTGGGGCTGATTTCAGTTCTGTCATAATACATACCATGAATGAAGCTTTGTGTACAGAGATGCCTCAGACTATCAAATCATAATTCTAAACCTAAGTGAGGATACCTGTTGTTGGTACAAGACCAAACAAAAATCATATCATCATTTCTTAATTTTGTAAAAGTAAGTTACAAAAACAACCACATCTCACTAAGTCATTCCTTTGTTTTTCTTGTGATAGACCAATAAGTGTAATTTTGAAACTCTATTGTATCTACATGGTGGTGCACTGTCCGACTATGCTGTATCCCTATACTGATATAAAGTGTTGATTGTATATAACACAAATTTGATGGTGATCCAAAATCACATCTTGATGAAATAATTCACATTACTATGGTTTCATTCATTTTTCTTGTTGGCGCTTTAAAGTTATGGTAAGTCAGAATGGCTGCAATGAAAAAGTTGTATATTGAACAGACTGGAGCTGATGTTAGTCTCATTCATACTTTGGATCCCACATACAGATAAGTGACCACACTGACTCGGCTGTTTCTGCGACAGTTGTACTGCCCGCTGTTCACGTCAATGTCTGAGGCCACAGAATGCTAATACATCTGAAGAGGAGACATCAAAGAGCAGTAGATAAACCACCGCCGACCATCTCTTCAGGATCAATAAAAGGCTCTCGTTGTTTCATTGCCACTAAACTCCACTCCATCCAGCAGCAGCAGCAGCAGCAGCACTGTGGAGCGAAGTGGGAGCTGGAAACGCTAACCAGGCGAGAGTGCTGGCGTCAGGATTTCATTTCATCCCTGACAGGCTTAATGAAGCACACAGGGAGAGGACGAGGGGACGCTGGCTGACACTGGCTGACGGGCAGGGTGGCCGCACCGAGCGAGCGGACAGAGAGGGGAAGCGTTTGATAGAGAGAGGACTGCTGATGAAGCAGGAGGGAGTGCAGAGGGGCTGTGGAGGGTTGGCAGCTCCGCCGTGATCCCTGCCCTCTGACATATCTGTCAGCCCCCATCATGTGTGAGTGTGTGACTGGGCACTTTGATGTGATGACAGAATAATATCAGCCGGTGTGAATTTTATTGTTCTGGAATAAGTTTCCTCTATACAACATTAATCAATCACAGCCATACATCCATTCATCAATATTCCTGAGAAGGCTATAGAAGGGGCAGGGCTTGCTCATGTTTTTTTTCTCTTGCTTTTAATTGTATGTTTAAAGCAGAAGTAAGCAGAATGTTTGTGTTAACTCATTGAGTGCCAACCACGTAATTTCTCGTTTTTCGTTTACCTTTATCCAATGAGGAGAGAGAACGGCATAAAGGGGCAGTCCTCTCTGTGTGTGCAGCCAAGGGATGCGCGTGAATGTGGTGACGTAGGGACGAGGGCGGGGACTGCTAACTCCATCGGCTGACAAGAAGTTAGCCGATCGCTTACTTCTGCTTTAATGTTTACAATTTTGGGGGGTTTTATTTAAATTTTAAAAAATTGGATTATGTTTTTTTTTCCCCCCATTTTTCCAATTCCTACTGTTAAATGTTTTGTTTTTATGTAAAGCACATTGAGTTCCCCCTTGGTATGAAATGCCAGTATAAATAAAGCTGTCTTGCCTAAATAATCTAGTTCTTAAATAAATACTATTATAAACACTATTGATTATTTAACTAATCAATGTCAGCTGATTTTTAAAATCAGTTAGGCTATCATCAGTGACACTAAACACTTCCTGCACCTGTTTTACTCTAAAAAGAGAGATGAGAAACACAAGTATGCCTTTGAAATGTTCTCAACTTTCACACTTTCATTAACTTAATGAGCTTTCGCATTTTCACAAATGAAGAACACGTTCATTCTGGTGTATACCTGGGAGATGTGGTTGATGGAGGACTCCATGCGTCGTAGTTGCGAGGCCTGGATGTCCAGCAGCTGCAGCACGTTGTTTGCTAAGGCATTGATCTGGTAGGCCACGCTGGCCAGAGACTGGGTGGTGTAGGCCTTGGTTTCCTCCAGGGCCTTCTTCTTGTCTTGAGCCTGGCAGCGAGAGGCAAAGGGGGGACAGACAGGAAGAGAGATCATAAGTCACAAAAACCCAGTGGAAGGATGTGTGGGTGGAGGAAAAGGAGAAGCAGGCAAAGGGAAGTAAGGTAGAAGGTCCAAAAAAAAAAAAAAAAGTCAAGAGGAAATGTTGCACTCTTCACTCTCATTGTTACTCCCCTATCAGATGAGTGAGTGGGCAGTTTTTCTACTGGGAACACCGTTTGGCAGGACTATTCATTCTCTACTGCTGAAGCTGCAGTGCTCTGTTAAAATCTGAGAGGGAAGTGCATGAGAGTTGTTATGATCCACTGAGAGAACGACTATTGTGGAATGCAAAGCGGCCCCGCGATCGGACGACAATAACTTCCGAATGCCTCGGTTGAACAACGTGGGACAGGTGCATGGTGGGAGGAGCGCCCAGTGAGCAGGAATGCCAAGACATTTCCTAGGATCCCAAATCTCCACCCAGCTGCACAAATCTGTTTCTGGACGCCTTTAAATAGCAACAGGACTGATTGGACGTATTTATAGTTTGGGAAGCAAAACAGGGATAAAAGAGGGCCACACAACCACTCAGGGAGGTAGGAATACGACTGACAGCCATGTTCAGTTATGTATTGGCTGTTTTCCCATTAATCAATTCCTCATGTGTTATAAAAAAGACTTGTTTTACAAACCCAAAGGTGTTTAATTTATTCTTTCCTACGTTAAATCCTATGACTAAATATTTTGCATTTTCTTTGTACCTTGTACCTTGAACATATATCCAACAATCAGATTAGTTTCTCTCACTCATTCAAATGACTAATCACTTCAGCTGTTGCCCTCTGAACAGAACTGCTCTCTGACTCTGTTTTTAAAAAATATGCTAAATCACCAACAATCTTATTTTCAAAGACACAGTTAAATATTTTGGGAAGCGTATTTATCCTAACTGTCTCCTATATATATATTTTACACTGTGCATACAAGATGACAATCTGGATCTAGCTTGCATATTGTTTAAAAAAAAAAAAAGTTGAACTCTTCCTTTAAAAGGCTTCCACCAGCTGAGTTTGATGTGTAACTGCGAGGTCACTGTGATGACTCTGTGCATGCTGTTAAAGCTCTAATCGACTGTTCCCTTAAAATGCAGCTTGAGACAAAAGCTGTGATTTACCTGCTGTTACCAGACAACAATTTGTTAAGTGCAGCAGCATCGGCAGCATCATCATCATCATGACACCACTTTTTACAACATGGCCACCTGCCCGCCTGCTACTTTGCAAACCACCTGCAGCAACGATATCTTTTACAAATGTGTGCGGGGATGGGCCAGTTTGTAAGGCAGCAGAGGAAACGTCTTCACGCAGCAGCAGCAGCAGCAGCAGCAGCAGCAGCAGCAGCAGCACTGTCCCAGAGGCTGCAGCCTGTCCTCACGCCTGAGCTTGGAAAATGCCAAAGTAAGTGTGTATCTTCAGTGACATTTTCAGGCTGCTGAAACACCTTGCACGCCACACTCACATTTTACTATACTCTCATGACTCACCCACACACTACAGCTACCAACACAGTGCTGAGATGGTTACGTCTCACTCATAAACAGTAAAAACACAACGACACACTGTTATCTTTAACGCAGTGCGCTGCGTCCAGCAGGGAGGAGCAGGGGAGCTGTCAGGGGTTTAAAGAGAGGTTCAAACTTCCAGTAGACTAAACTAATTAAAACAATCTGAAAATATCTTGCATAGAAAAACCCACTGGAAACATGACAGCCTGAGCCTACATCTCCCTATTGTACACACTGTTCATCATAGATCTCTCTCCCCCTCTCTTACTCTGTCTCTCTCTTTCATTACTCACTCTCTCCCCTGCTTTGAGATATTGTGTTTCATATTAAGCTTACAAAAGACCTTTTGTAGGAAATCCACTTGGAATTCCTTTAGACTCAACAATGTGAAAAATAAAGCAATTTCTGAGTGTCACATCACAGTTAGCGCAATGTCAGATTGATACAGGAATATTCTGAACCTCATGAGTCATGAAAGAAAAAGCCATGAGTCAGAGAGGGGCAACAGGAGCTGCAGTGGGGATTTTGGGGGGGTTCAACAGGAGGGGAAATGTTAAGTAAAACCATCTTCCAACTTCAACCTTGACTGTGTTCTCCACACATCTTCTTATAGGAAAAAGAAATGCAATTGCTCTTAAAGGGATACTTCACCCAAAATCGATAATTCACCAATTTTCTACTCACCGTCATGCCAAGGAAGGGTTTGGAGAGTTATTTAAACGCTTTTGGAGTTCCAGGGGGTGGGGGGGGGTCCGGCTGGCAACGAGTTATCATATAATGGCGGCGGATAGTGTCCGTCCAAAACACACACTATGAAACATCCAAATATGATCTCTGTCTTTAGTCTTGTTGTAGCAGTAGCTCCCAGTGGCTCTGATGTTTTTGCACATGCACAAAATTTGCTTCCACAGAATGTTCTTCTGTGTTTACATCATACATCCAATGGTTTACAACAGTATTTGGATGTTTCATAGTGTGTGTTTTGGACGATTCAAAAGTGAGCACTATCCGCCTCCATTATATGTAAATCCGTTGCCAGCCGGACTCCCCCTGGAACTCCTAAAGCGTTTTGATGAGTTCTCCAAACCCTTCCTTGGCATGACGGTGAGTAGAAAATTGGTGAATTAACGATTTTGGGTGAAGTAGCCTATCCCTGCTCTTAAACTTGGTAAAATAACTGATACTGATAGCTATTGGTACATTTAGAAAAAACATGGCAGTTAAACATATTCCCTGGTGCTTTGTGGTTTATATATGCAAACTATATACTAAGGGAGAAGAAGAAGTCACTTTATACATTTCCTACCAGGTGTGTTTTGTTTTTGTTTTTCAGACCAGGTCAGAATACTGGAAAAACAACATGCAAAAGGGTGTTACTTTTAAGATTTTTTAAACCGAAATGTTAAGATCCATCTGCAAACTAATAGAGGCGGACAGACGCCCATCTGTGTCCCAAAAAACAGCACGATTTCATTCTTCTTTACTTCAAAGAGTTGCTATTCTAGTATCCAAAAGGTCTGAAGAAAGCTACTGACAAAGCTGAGTTCTGCTTTCATGCCACCAAAAAAATGTTGCAGGTGACACTGTCAGCTTTTCAAATGGCCCATTTTTAAAATTTCTCATCTAAGAATAAAACTCCAGCATCACATATTATGACGTGCATTGTCAGAGGATTATGCAGATCTAGCCTAGAAAGAAAAGCAGGTATTATTTTATACATCTATGACAACAACAGTATGTGACAGAGACAACTTGGAAGAAGAAAGCTCAATTTAGGACGTTATCCAGAATACAGAAACATATCACATGTATCCCTCTGCACACAATCTGAGCATAAACTATAATGGCATGCAAAGCCTCCTTACTCTACATTCACCGTTGTGTCTGTCAAGTGTGTTTATACACACACAGGAATGCAGCTAATGTTTTTAATGTCCCTGAAGAAATCATTATACATGAGGAGCCACAAGCAAATATGTTCATATTCCAGGCCACGACAATCTTGCTGTAAATCAACACAATACTCTAAATATTGCAGTAGAAAGTGACACGACAATAGGTGGCTGTGAAAACCAGCAGTAAAGGAGAATGGAAATCATCTTGCATCCACATCACATAAAAGAACTGAGAAGGAGCGGAAGCATCTGTGCTGCTGACTGAAACACTTAATTCTACCTTTGTAATTAGATGTTTAAAAAGACAATGACTAAAATGACAGTTTAAATCTCTCGGCCCATTGTGCGTTTAAACAGCTACTCATCACTGTCTCCGTCTCATCCAACTACACATTTTAACTGCATGAGTGCATTAGTTACATCAACTGACTCAGACATTTCACAACATCTTGGGTTACAGAAAGAGGCCACATGATGCAAACACGCCGTTTACGTCAAATGCACAACTGTTACCTCCTCTGTGCTTCTCTCCATCCTTGCTTCATGCAGAGTGACACAACAAAATTTCCAAATCACGTGTCAGAGATGCTTTTTTTTTTTCTTAATCAACCAACACGCGAAAGATCCATCAGTCACACACATCATATCTGGATTTAAGAGTGTCTGTTGTAAATCTGCAACAGCTCACGAATATGATTAGTTGCCAATTATGAATTTCACTGCATCAAAGCCTGTAGCAAACTAATAATATGAGCATCATCAATCAGCAGAAGCAGAAGAAATTGGATTTGGATGCAGGAGGCAGGATTCCTATCCACGGCTCCACGCACGATGTTCTGTGAGCGAAACCACAGAAAGCTCTACTGGTGGTGACACAGCAGGGTCAAGCTCTCAACCTGCTGCTCCTGGCACTGCTCCATGTCTTCACTACAATCCAAACGACTGGAATTATAACATTCCCAATCATGGGAACATGAATAAATAAATACGCTAGCCACCTGGTTCCCAGACTGAAGCAATGCAAATTCACCTCTCACCTGCTGTTGCTAATTTAAGATAAGCTCAGGTACAACATTTTCCCTCAAACTGCCCACCTTAGCAGCTAAATTGGCTGTTGAGGGAGATGTAAAGTGGTGTCCTACAGTCTCAGACCATTTTCCCATTCAAGTAAATAGGAAATCAGATCCCCCTGGCCTATGGCTTTTTAAATAAAATGTGGAAATTGTGCAACGTTTGAGTAAAAATTCAAAACCCTCAGGTTGGCTAGCTCTCTGCATTTTTATATTGGGATGCACATATTAAAAAAACAAAGCTGTGTTTGCTTGTCAGTATCTCTTCAGTGCATTCAAGCAGTGTAACCTACATTGCTTTTCTTATGACAACCACAGCAAAGTGATCTGACGTGTTGTTACGGCATAATGGCTGGTTTTTCTCGGCACCACAGTCAAAAAATTACCATGCTGGAACACAGTGGGGTTTCTGGTTTTTGCCCGTCTGTCTGTCAGCGGACACTGCTGTTCATACCAGACCAATTCAGCCTACTGATCGTCGACAGTGTCAGTTCACACTCACACCCACATTTACAGGGCACATTCTCACCATGGCAGAGAGACAGGGTGTGGAGGTTTACAACGTGTAACTCTTCAGGGCTTCATATGCACAAGCATTTTATTGAAAAAGATTGTGTCCACTTAAAGCTAGGCTATATGAACCCTAAGGTAATCAAGTCACTGGATTACCTTTAACAAAAATTTCGAAGACATGTCACAAAGAACCCCAGGGCTTCAAATGTTAAAAGAAATCTTAAAAAAATATAAATAAAAAGGATCATAAAAGTAAAGTTTGAGGTGCTTCATTGAAGCCCCACTGCCTTATACTGTAGAACGGATTCATCCTATTGAAACTGATTTAACCATCAGTCCTGATAGTATGCAAAACAAAACAAAAAAATAAAAAAGAGAGCAGGTACACCTTTCATTACCCTACACTGTACATTTGATTACAGCCAAATAATCCATTATGGAGGGTTTTCACAGCTGTAGTAGACACATGATGTTGGCATCCTACACACCTAGGACTAACCCTTTAACGACCTGGCCTACATAATGATGCCCACTGTGAAACAACCTCACACATGACGCATGGAGCCTGTGTTGAAGTCCACTGGGAGAGAATATCAAATGAAAATCTTAGTTAGTAGGTTGTCTTTACTCAACATGGTACAGCTATAGTGAGTTTGCAGTGACTAGGCGATTAATAGTGTTTTTATAGCTATTTCTGATGTGGAAACAATCATTAATACACGACAAAATAGCCTACTTTTTTTTATTCGATTAGTTTTTGTATTTTACGAGTAAATTGTCTCTTGATAGTTCTCACTCGTTAATGTTTCCCATGGAGGAGCAGTATGTGGCCTAAACGTTTGACGCCCGTTAGGTTTGAGTCAAGTAAAATTGATAGATAGTAATATATTATATAGGCTATAACTGTGGGCCAAGACTGTGTCCAGTCACAGGTACCTATGAGGATTCAGTCAATGACAAACCACTTGGTCATAACAACGACACACCCTCTGAAAACCCCCAGCAGCTCCTCGGGCTCAGCCGTTAACGGAGAGCTGGGCTCCGGTGCACGGGGCCGAGCAGCCTCAACCAGAAAACCGCCGAGCACCGCCGCACACGTTCACCGAGCAGCGGCTGATAAGCCGGGAGGAAAAGGCCACTCGGTTTAGCTAGCGGTTTGTGGATCCCTTTCGTTGCGACCAGCATTTCCTGTCCCTGTGGTTTCACTCACTTCTAGCGACGTTTCAGCGCCGCAGACACGACGGAGATTAGAGATAAAGTCCGCGGACCTGACGGCCGCTAGCCAGCTCTTACCTGAACATAATTGTTCTCACAGTATTCCGCAACCCGGGACAGGTTCTGGTAGCTTTCCACAAGCGCTCTTTTGCCGGCAGGGATTTCCTCCTCTAATAGCATTTGTAGCTCTGCCATCTTACATCCCTTTGCATTTCTCTCCTCTCTGTCCTTTCTCAGTGAGGCGCGGCGGTGATGCTGTGGTGGTGTGCTGCTGAGAAAGGGGCTCCCCCGCCTGGCATTGTGGGGCTGCTGGCCTCCGATTCACAACGGTCCGTGACTAATCGCAGCTACGCTGTAAACGAAGAGCTCTGATTGGCCGAAAGGCCCACAGAGGAGAGCAGCTGACCAATGAAACTTCACTGCGATGGTATAGCAGTTAATGGCGATATAAGTATATACGACTCATGATAGTTTAAAATATTAATGTGTGATGTTTTTATAATAATTCTTTGTTCTACCTCTTCTCATTGTAATTACCATCCTTGTTATTATTACTATTATTAACAATACTTCCATTACTGTCATAAACTAATGCATATCATTTTATTTAAAGTAATTATCTTATTGTAGTAATAGTTCCAATTTATGTTTTACTTATTCCTATTACCTTTCATAGTTTGAAATCCCATTCTAATAATCGTCTACATGCATGTGTGTATAGCTTACACAAAAATGTATAAATAAAATATAACATCTTACATTCATATATAAAATATGACCAGGGAAAAAGAGACTATAAAAATAAAGGGTCTCGACTTTATTATTATTCATATTGCACAAGTATTGGTCACTTTTCATCTTACCATCCTAAATTTTAGAGCAGCAACCTTAACACTCACATAAATAGAATAGTTCATCTGAATATGATTGAATTAAAGACATTCCTCCACATTTTAGGCGATTTAGTAAAACAATTTCATGTCTCATCAAAATCTTAGCTGTAGCCTACTTTTATGAGTGTTAACAACTGATTTAACATAAGCCGCTGCCTTTAAATTAAAGACAACAAATTACAACAAACTAACTGACAAAGACTAACAAATACATTATAAAAATGATTTCATGTTTAAAATGATGCACAACACATTTTATTCCATCTGAGAAAATAAAAGACTCATGGAAAACATTCTATCCTAGTATAGTTTTAGATATTCCACATTAAAAACAAAATGCATTAACCCTGCACTTCGGTGTGTACGGTGTTATTATGATAAATCAGTGATAAATAGACGAAAAACCTAATGACACTACATTTCCCATAAACCACCGCTGCTTAAATCCCCACTCAGAGGGGCTTCTGGGACATGGAGGATTAAAGCCTTCGTTGTTGAGCAGTTGTTGAGTCACGAGTCGCTGACTTCTGCTGCATAAAAACTACATTTCCCAGGTACATTCGTGGCTCATCGTTTAGCTGTTTGGCTCATCCTTGACCGGAGTCTAGATTGGCTTTCTGCTGCATATTGCAGCCAGACACCGGGGCTAATGAACTAATTATTGCACCGGCGGATATGAACTTTATGGTGAGTCTCTAATAGATCAACCATAGAGGAAACATTGCTGATAAAGAGTGTAGTGTGTAACCGCTGAATCGACGAGGGCTGATGAAAATGAGACCTATTTTATTTAATATCCCCTAGATTGAACAGTCTACCTCCATAGAGGAGCAGGTGACAGCTAGCTGCAGTGATGATCATGCTATGTTGAAGTGTCCCTCGATGAGCGCTTTCTGAAAAATGCCTTTTATTTTTTATCGGCCTTAAATGATGAAGATGTGAGGACCCTTCATGTCATCCTCACCGGGGCTCAGCATGGCGCAGGAGGACAGACACAGCCTGGAGGCGAAATTCGCCGCTGCAGTTAAAGTGATGCGGAGTTTGCCTGAAGAAGGTGAGAAGTTCCTCCTCTCCTCTGTCCCACACTAAGGATGAAAGAGCCTGAAGTGAAATCTTCACAATGTGCCGCACAGTGGGATGTCTGTGTGTGTGTAAACAGTCAGTGTGATTGACCTATATACTGTCAGTCACTGCTGGCTGACCCTGCACTGATAAGTCTGCTGTGAGGATGACAGCTGATTCAGTCAATCAGTTATTTCTCAGATCTGGTAACAACAGTTGGAGCTCACATGTGTTTCGGTTTAACAGTTCGTGATGTTACTGCATTCTCAAGCTGCCTTCCACATGTGGACTGTGTTTTGTAGAAAAATGAAACAAAATGTGACACACAAAACCTTTCTAATCAACCGTCTTCATCTCTCAGGTCCTTTCCAGCCATCTGATGACATGATGCTGATGTTTTATAGTTACTTTAAGCAGGCCACCTTGGGGCCGTGCAACATCCCCAGACCCAGTGGCTTCTGGGACACTCGTGGAAAAGCTAAATGGTGAGTGTGTATTGTGTGTTATCTTCTTGTGTAATTGTGTTATTCCACATCTAAATTCAGAGTCATGACCAATGTCTGTCAATACTAGGGGCAAGACAACTGGTGCTTCGTTTCACATTGTATTGAAAAGAAAATATTATCCACACAATAGTTACTGAATGCCTCTATAGCCTACAGTTAAAGTCCACATTTATTTTATTAACACCCAGATGTGACTGCACACTATATGTATAATCCTGAAGTAGGGTGATATTCCTGCCTCATTACATATCTCTATAACTGCGTGTTTTCAGTTATTCACTGGTCACTTTCTGCTCAGTCTTCAAGTGTTGAACTCTGACTTTGTGTTGCCAGGGATGCATGGAGCTCTTTAGGAAATATGACAAAGGAGGAAGCCATGAAAAATTATGTTGAAGACATCCAGCTGGTGAGTCTGAATAGAGGAAGCATGCATAATGATAAACACACAGGCATCCCTCTTCACATGAATGTTTTCTGGCATAGTGATAAAAGTATGTGTCCAAAACAATCACATTCCCATCAGCCTCAGCTGCATCATGTGTTTACTGTTAATAAAAAAAATGTTAGCATGCTAACTTGGCCTGCTACCCATCAACAACAACATGTATGTATTAGTACAGGCTCACAGATCTGTAGTCTTTTTAATAATAATGGGTTAATTTATTTTGTGTTTAACCAGGGACTGCTTTTGCAGTCTTCAAATACCTTTGCTCATTTTTCACCTAAAAGCATCAATGTGGCATTCACTTGCTCCACTTAGCTGGTCCAACCAATTTAAAGTCATCCTTTGTAATATATAATCATGTCAAATGAATGTATAATCCTATCCAGTTATTGATATAATTTCATCTTGCCACAGCTAATTATACAAAATGTCATGTTCACATAGTAAATCCCTTTCAGCTTAAACTTTATTATTTATGGTAAGATTTTGGAGACCATCCCGGTCTCAGATGAGGTGTCAGACCTGGTGGAGAGGCTCGGCAGCTTCTACACAGAAGTGGACGGAGAAGAGGAAGCTGATGAAGGTGAACTGGAGAAGAGGCCCTTCACCAGGCCTTTTGCAAAACATTCAGGTAATGTGCATGATCAGAGATGCCAATAATAACTCCACACTCAGAGGCATATCAAAGGAGGGAGAAAAACCCTCTCCACAGAGGCCTCTGCTGCTCATGTGGGGCGTGGTGCTGCTGTGAATGTCTCTTTCTCAGTCACAGAGATTTATTTTTCTGAGCCTAAGCCTGTCTTACATGTCTTTTTATCACTAGATGAGCTGGTCAGAGCATTAAAGAAGCCAACAATGGAAGGCAAGTCTCGTGGTTTTCACTGTAGCTTTAGAGTTGATAGATTGAGTATGCTTATTTTGATATAATTGAGTTGCTTTCATTAGTGTTTCGTTTGACTGATCAAGGGCATCGTTCTAGGCCCAATTTAGAGTAATGCAAATAGACTGCAGGAACTGTGCTGGGTGAATGTTTCCTGTACAGTGTCATATGTGCTGTGAGGCTTGTTCAGTGGTTAGTCAGTGTGTTAGTTGGCTATTAACATAATATCATTATTTACCTTTTGTGGTATAGACGTGGTGTGAATTGTGAAATGTCATGTCAAGTGTGAGTGTGTTATTGCTTCACATGGTGCAGCGTTGCTTAAGAAGACTTAATCAAGAGTGTTTCCCTCACTGTTCAGGCTATGGGGATCTGTGGGATGATATACAAAACCCTCAAGAAAATGACAGAGTTCATGCCGTAGGTGTCAGTAGCGAAGAGGAAGAGGGAGGTAAAGAAAATAGTGAAATCGAGAGCAAAGAGGAAAATAGTGATTGGAGGAGAAGTGAGGACGAGGAGAATTGGCATGAAGAAGATAAAGCTGAAGATGAAGACATGGAGGAAGAGGAGGGGGAAGAAAAAGGTACCATCAGTAGTTGTAGTTAGCTGTTGCTGTTTGTTTTAATGCTGTGAAGTTGTGTGTTGTGCGGTAGAGGTTACACACTGAAACCAACAGAGGGCTGACATCACTACTGTAATCACAACAAAAACAAGAACAGTTACTGTATGACCGTTAAAAGAATCAACATGTATTATTGTTTCACATCAACTTAGGGAGCAAACAGACTGAAAATGAGTGAAATTAAGGCAGTGTTGGCTAATTGGCTCTAGTAATGTCATTATTGGACTTATCTGTGTATTTTGGCCGATAAGATCAGCCAACATTGGACCAATAAATATCTGTACCGATAAATAGTCATTAGTGTACTAAATGTGTATCAATCAAATTCAAACCAGCCTCAGTGGTAGTTCCTGCTGCAGTGGATGTTTTCAGGACCACCTTCCTATTACTCCTGTGTCAGACTTGTTTAAGGCTTTTTTTTATTTCTAAAAAATGATTTGCTTTTATGCAGCACAGATGAATTATTTATACACTCTCTCATTTCTGTGCATTATTGTTATGTCTACACCATTTTTTACACATTTTTTCATCTGTTTATTTTTAGTTTAAAAGGGAAGGAGAGCTGCTACGTGTGTATTAGTAGTAGATGAGGAATGAAAGGAAAGTCAGCACACATTTGCCTTCTTGATGCATAAAATTTTCACTATTTTCTGACAGCCCTGAGTTCATTGGAAGGTATCAGGACGTGCACAGATTCCAGTCAAAGTCAATTTACTGATGTGGTTTCCCTCTGAATACATTCATATAAATGAGAACAAATGTGAAAAGAAAAAAGTCATTTGCTCCAGTGAGATATGGACAGACACAGAGCACATGAAATAGGACGGTCCTCTTTTGTAATCCGTTGTCATTCTCTCTTGACACTGTCTTGTCTTGCCTTGACTCAGCCTGGAGTCCTGATCCAAGGCTGCTGATGGTGGAGGATAAGAGGTGGAGGTCCGACACCCGAGGGTCCGGCAGCAGCGTGGAACCCAGCATGTCCTCCTTCACCAATGGGACACACAGCTCCCTCAACAGCGAGGTGGAGGAGGAGGAACTGGCCTGTTCCACTGGGTCCAGTGTGCAGTACAACCCATACATGCACTTTAATGGACACCTGAGTGGTAAGAGAATGCAGAAAGTGCGTATTTGATGATCATAATGCAGATTCTGTTAAATCCTATATGTGTAGGAATGATCTGAACTGTAAAATATACATGCTGAAAGTATTTAATGTTATTGCATCAAACAAAAAAGACTAGAAAAAAGAAAGTGAAATGAGCAGTAAACTGAAAAATGTACATGTTACTATATAGCCCTCGGGGTAAAGCATATAGCTATAAAGCAACAATCTCTGTAGACCTATGGCATACTGCCAATAAATGATGGAGAGCTGTGTTTTGCACCTTTCAGATCACAGGGATGCGATGCCTGAGAGGAACCACCGATCCACAGACTCGGATAACGAGGAATTCTGCGACTCAATGGAGCATCTAGCCATGGAAGAGGTCTGGAGTCCCTCCTCCACAACATTCATCAACATGATAGAAAGAAAGTCACGAAGAGAATTTCAGTCATTTCTGACCCCTGAATCGTTGTCCTGATGGTCACCCAGTGTTGGGGGGAGCAAAAAACGCCACTAAACTTGATGCAGGCAAACCGGAGTTACACCATGGCTAGACGGCGCTAGGGGTAGCAACAACGCTAACCTATGGGGGCAATTCTTTCAACCACAACAAACACTCAAAAAACAATAAAATATCTATGGTACATGACTGGAGTCCGTATGACACGCCACTGAACTCATATAGTGTACAGTATAAACAGTATAAACTTTGTGTTGCATGTAGCCACTCACCTCAGACAACCGAACTCTGAAACATCCTGGAAAGACATTACTATCCGATCGCAGAGCGCCTGCTCTCCCCGCCACAGAAACAAACACTTTTTCCTTGTTGTGTTGATTTCTTTACAAAAATAAACGGTAGAGCAGTGCAGTGGTAATGCCCAAAATATATCTGACCGTTTATTTTAGTAAAGAAATCATCACAACAAGGAAAAAGTGTTTGTTTCTGTGGCAGGGAGGGCAGGCGCTCTGTGATCGGATAGTAATGTCTTTCCAGGATGTTTCAGAGTTAAGGCCTTTGCACACTGGGTTCGTTTTTTTCGTCCGAAATTGCCGCACCTCATGTTGTGTCGTTCATGTTTACACACCGAGTCCGAAACTTTCGTCCGTCATAAAAGTTTTCGGAACAGGTTCGATTTAATGCGTTTTTCGCATCCGTGAAAGGCCTTTTTGACCAATCACATCAGCGTTTTGAGGCTGGAGAGAGAGAGGGGGGGGATCACCGCTGAGTGAGTATGTGTGTGTGCATGCGTGCGCCAGCCGCTGTTCACCGCTGTTCGTGTGTGTCTGTGTGTGCGCCAGCCGCTGTTCAGAATCATGGAAATTGTCCGTCTTCTGTTTAATGTGTGAGCTAATCAACATCTATCAAACCGGACCACTCACATCCTAAAATAAACTGTTGAAGTGATCATGATAGTTCCGCTGTTCATTTACAAGCAGGCAGATTGGCTCCTCTCAGGATGGACACAATATTTTAATTTTTCTCTTTAATTTCTCAACAAGTGAGAGAACCACAAAGTGCATCACTGCGTGACGATTATTGTCTCCCTCTCCGAAATTTGGAAAAACGCAACGTACTCAGTGTGCAAGGAGCCTGTGCGTAACGTTTTTTGTCGGATGACTGATACGAAAAACGCATGCGAAAAAAACGGACTCAGTGTCCTTTAGGCTGTCTGAGGTGAGTGATTACATGCAAAAACACAAAGTTTATACTGTTTATACTGTACACTATATGAGTTCAGTGGTGTGTCATAAGGATTCCAGTCATGTACCATAGATATTTTATTGTTTTTTGAGTGTTTGTTGTGGTTGAAAGAATTGCCCCCATAGGTTAGCGTTGTCGCTATCCCTAGCGCCGTCTAGCCATGGTGTAACTCTGGAATTCTCCTTTAAACTTGAATTTTAATGTCTTCTGCCTAATTAATTGCTTTTAAATGTGTTGCTGACTAATGTTTTTCTCCCACCAGCGGGTGTCTACATCAAAGGCGCAGTCACCTGGAACAGGATCTGCTTCCATGAAGCAAAAAGATCTTTGGTTTGAGAGCAGCACTACCCTGAATGGTGAAGAGGATCAAGTCCTAACAAGAGAGTCCTACTTTAAAGACGGGATTAGTACGAGTCAACACAACAGCTCGTTGTCAAGAAGAGGGAGAGGTGAGCTTACACTGTGTTGTGCCTTATGTTTCTACAAAGATGTGCTCTCAGTTCCCTTTCCTCAGTAGCAGACAATAGATTAACTGTATTAAAGGGATAGTTCACCCAAAATTCAAATTTCACTCATTATCTACTCACCCTCATGTCGACTAAGAGCTGTGAGAATTTTCAGAGTCCTCCGTGCCTTCTCTGAGTTACGGGGGGGTCCGCGCAGCAGTATTTGTCCATATAATGGTTGTCAATAGATACCAACTTCATCCAAAAAGACACCAAAAAACATCCAAATACCTCCATAGTGCTTGTCTGTAATGTCCCTCTTGTATTGAAGCCCCGACATGAGAAATTGTTCCGCCGGTCAGTGCAAATCACGAGAGATTTGCACTGACACAGGAAGAGCAGTGAACTGAGACACTGGGAGCTTCCACTACAAACAAGTTTAAAAAACTTTTTTTTTTTTTGTTCGGAACAATTTCTCATGTCGGGGCTTCAATACAAGAGGGACATTACAGACGAGCTGTGTGGAGGTATTTGGATGTTTTTTGGTGTGTCTTTTTGGACGAAGAAAGTTGGTATCCATTGACAACCATTATATGGACAAATACTGCTGCGCGGACCCCCCCGTAACTCAGAGAAGGCACGGAGGACTCTGAAAATTCTCACAGCTCTTAGTTGACATGAGGGTGAGTAGATAATGAGTGAAATTTGAATTTTGGGTGAACTATCCCTTTAATCTGTCACAATCTGACTCCAGTTTCAGGTTGCCAGTCCCCACGTGTTACCTGTAGCTCTCAGTGGTGTGTCAGCGCTGATGCTTCCAGCTGCTGCGTGTCCCAGAGCAGACATTCTCTCAGCGCTTCCAGGGGACACATCAACGAGCAGATAGCTACGGCTCTGCTGAGGCTGCAGCGCGACATGGCCAATGTGCTGCACCGGCTGCACACTCTGGAGATGCACAACATATCGCAGGTGAAAGTCCTGCGGGCTTGACTGATGGTGATTGAGATGTCAACCAGCTGTTTATCTATCTAAGAAATGTTTTCATACTGCTCTTGTTTTTCCTCTGGTTAGCGTACATTGAATTGTTTTGTATATAACATTATTGATGACACTCATTATTAGTTATTTATCAATGGATTTCTATATTTTCAGTCAAGGTCACCTTCCCCAAGGCAGGAGGGCTCCTTACCTGTAATACGAAAGGTCTTTAAGAGATATTTATTCATTTTTGTGACCAGTTGGTATCTAAGCAGGAAACAAATTGTCCTTTTAATACGAGTTCTCTGTTTTTTTTTATAGATACTGAGACCGTCCTGGTGGCCTTTTGACTTTTCTCCACTCACTGTGGTGTTGACTGCACTCTGGCCACTGATTGCACATTGGCTTGTCCGACTATACTTGCAGTGGAAGAGAAGGTTAAAGAATCCTCATGAAAAAATAATATCCCATGTTTGTTGTAACTGATTTTTTCAATTAATCCAATTATATTATTGATTTAATTATTGAAACTCTGTTTCACCTTTTCTCCTCATAGGAGAATTCCCTGAGTTGTCCGACAACCTTCAGCATCGCTCAGAGAACATGAACCTGGGATGAAGTTGCTGCTTGTTTTGTTGCTTTGTGACTTTTCGAGTCACCAACACAGACAATTAATGAGACTCCAGTAGCAATGGGAAGTTGACTATAGTTAAATGAATGGTCAGACAGGTGTTCAAAGGGAGACTCTGCAGTATAGCGTAGCATTTTGACTTCATGGACACTGTCTAGGGTTTTAAGTCAAGGAAGACTGATGCATTATGAATGCAGACACATTTTCATTGTTATAGTTAGCTTAGCATTAGGTGGTCTTATTTATGACATGTCTGAAAGATCACTACACCAGCTCAATATACACATGATACACATAACTGAGTTAGCTTTTAGTGGAAATAAGCTCATAATCACATAGTAGGCCTAGCTGTTGATCTTACGTGATAAAAGTGTTTATTTGTTGTATGTTACATTATTTATTTAGGTTTCTTTTCATGTTTTTTCAATGTTTTCTTGTTTTTTTGTCAATATTTTTTCCTGATAAACATGTACATCAGCCTTTTATATTAATGGTCTGACATGTAGGAGTATTTCCTCCCAGACCAAATTTACCACTAAGTTGAAAGATAAGGTTATTTATGTGTAAAGGTGAATGTTTATTTTATAGCTTGAGTGCAATAGCAACAAAGAAAGGAGTTTTTCAAAACATCAAACAAAAAATGAGGGGAGAAAGTTACGTACAAGTACAGACAATCCATATATAGATATATATATATAATCATTCTTGTGTCTTGTCAGCTGTTAAGTGCAATAAGAACGCATTGCAATGCTTTGAAATATACAGTTGTAAAACATCAGTATATTATAAAGCGAATTTGACATGCAATAAATACATTCTTAGAACAAACACATTCATTCTTTGATCTTTGATTTCTGATGCTCAGAACAGAATGAATGACTAAAACTGAAAAACTTCAAGTGTTTGTGTAAAGGGATGGTGACTGTCTGTTAAATAATACACTGCTGAAAAAAACACCAAAATACACTGACTATAAAATGTAAGTGGCATTCATACAGGTGATGTGTTTAATAGATTTTAGTGTTTAGTTTAGTTCATTTCAGTCATGACATGTCACCTCATTGTACAATAGAAATTACATCACACATAAATACAGCAGATAGACCAAACAAAAAGACAAAACAGAAAGTACACAAATCAAAGTAAACGATAAGTAAATGAAGTGATGTAATTTATCAAAGTAATATCACCATTAATTAACAGTGACCTAAATAAATGGAACCAGTCAGTAAAGAAAGGGGGAGCAGATTTGAATGGGAGTCGGGGTACACATTTTGTGACACTGTAACTTAGAGGTCGTATCCATATTTCTTCTTCTTCTTCTCTGTGTGAGTGGAGGGAGAGTGGAAGAGTGGAGTGGAGAGATTGGGAGACTTTTGTTCTTTCTTTTTCTTTATTTACTATCATCTTTTTTCACTACGGTGGGTTTGTTTATTATTGGTATTTTTGTTAGTTTGTAGGGTTACTGTGTGTTAGTGTGGCAGCGCGAGGAGGTGATTTTTGATTAATGTAATGTTTTAGAAAAGTATTAATTAAAAGTTGCCAGACAACGCCACCCTGGGAGTTTCACCCAGGGAAATTTAAGTGAACCAACTCGGAAGGAGAAGGCACTCAGGTTCGCCACAAAGTGAGGCAGAGACAGCAGTTCGAAGGTACAAAAATATGTTTTTATTTTAACAATGGTTTCCTTAAAAATCTACATTAAAAGAAATCATTCACTGGGGGAAATTAAAGGGGGACCAATCAGGGCTGAGGCCTAGTGGTGTGGGTGGGTCAACAAAAGGGGATACCTGGGACACCACACGTGCAGCGAAAATAAGAATAAAGTGCAAACTCAAACCAGTGTAGACACGACACAAAAAGGGGAGGGCACCACCTCCGGACACCACTCCACCACCGTAGGCTCAGCACCTGAAAGGGGGGAGATCAGAGAAACAGGTTAGGGAAAACAATAACAAAAAGGAAAGAAAAATAATTGATTAAGAATGCTGGCTTAATTGCCTGCACCACATGGTTTAGATTAAATAAACTATCTTTGAATATAAAAAAATCTAACTTTATTATTTTTAGTGGTAAAAAATCATACTTGAAGGACTTATCTAAAATTGTAATAGAGTCTGTTGAGATGACAGGTGTCTAATACAAGATTCCTGGGAATTGTTGTTGACAAGAGTTTGAATTGGAGAGATCAGATTGATTGTGTAGAAAGATAAACAAATCTATTGGTATTATAAGGAGGATTAGTCATCTTGTCACTACTAATTGTCTCCTTACTCTTTATTATAGTTGAATTTATCCTTATTTGTCCTACTGTAATATAGTTTGGGCAAGTACATTTCCTTCCACTCTTCACAAAACTTTGATCCTGCAGAAACGCTTTGTTAGGATTGCTACTCGATCAGAGTCGCACATTTCATCTGCTCCTTTATTTCAGAGACTTCAGATTCTACCAGAGGTCAATTTACAATTAGATTTAGAGGTACTGGAACAGTTTCTCCCATTTAGCAAGGAAGTGTTCTGTGAAATGTTTTTAAAAATGTTTAAAAGATCATAAACTGCTGTTTTGTAATCTATTGTCTATGTTGGTATTTTGATATTGATTAGGCTATTATTCTCATTATCATTGTTGTTGTTGCTCATGAGGTCCTAATGGACACATGTACACACGTGCACACACACACACACACATATATTTTTTGTTGTTTTTAAAAAAATATTTATTATTGTTGTCAGTCATTATTCTATTCTATTTTTTTTTTTCAATTAATTTTTTCATGTTATTTTGTTGTTGTTTTTTTCACATTAAACTGTAATATAAGGTGGAGGCTTAAAAATAAGCCCTTTGTGGCTTTTTGCCTCTCCCTGCACTGTCCTATTGTTACCTAGCCTACCATGTTTTATGCTGCATCTTTTAACTTTGTGCAAAAATAAAAATTCAAATTCAAACATTGTCCGGGAGGAAATATACCAGAGTTCACCGGGACAGTGAAGCTGCTGGCTGCGTTTTTCCTCGGCAGAGAGAAAGAAGTAATGTTTGGAGACTCGGACTAAAGGTTGGTCACTGCCAGAGAGACTTTAACCGGTCAGAATACTCTTTTCACGTATCTCAGTTGAGTGTGTTTACATTACACGACGTGAAGTTTTACGAGCCGCGACAGCGTGGTCTCCGCCATTATCTCCGCACATTAGCTTAGCAGTGTTGCTATCAGTTAGCTCCTCGGCAGAGAAACCAGACTGCTGCACAACACGGACACGAGGACGTCGCCACCGGACATTCGTGCGGGACCGGACGGACCGGACGAGCGGACGAGTCGACAGCAGGGAACGAGGACGTGTCACAGGTAGGTAGCCGGAGCTGCGGGAGTCGGCGGGGAGCTGAGCTGTCTGGACATCGCTCTGCGGCCTGGCTGGCTACACCGCCATGTTGCTTCCACACTGAGAGGTTGCGTGAGTACTTGACATTGGAACGATACGAGTGCAGGATGCAGGCACGGGACTGTGTTAAAGCAGACTCGGTTTCAAAGTTAACTCTTCTTCTCACAACTGGATAAAACTTCATGTGCACCAACGCTTCAAATGGGCCCCAACGGTTAGGGAATATTATCCAAGCGCTTGGGTTAGACTTTTTTTCTGGTATCATTATCATCTGTGTGAACTGTGAAAAATACTGTGGTACAGGTGTGGGTACAATTACTGCATTTTGAGTGTACAAAAGCACCAGGTTGATATTTCTATGCATTTGAGTTATTGAAATCACATTCTGAACAGTTAAAAGGTGTGAATACAGTTGAAATATTAACACTAGAACCACCAACATTCCATGTACTCCTAGAACCGCCAAGAGGTCATTTTGACCTCCATTCATTCTAATGCAAAAATGGTAAATGGACTGCATTTATATAGCCATATACATTATATAGCCAGCCAGACACACAACTCAAAACACTTTAGTAATGCTTCACATTCATATACACACACATTCTTGACAAAAAATAACAATAGTCGTTGCTAGGCAACCAATATAGACGACTCTTTAATTTTCTATTTTTTGAACAGTGTGTGTACATAAAAAATTTCAAAATTGTTACAAATTTCTGAATTCATGTCCATTTCTCATGAGAGCAAGGGACTGTCATTGTTATGTTCAATGTTTATGAGTAATGTTCATTTGTTATCTGTTTGACACCTGTTTTAACTGTTTGACAACTTTCTAATATCTGAACTTGTGTTTTGTTGTGGGATGAGGTCAAAATGACTAACTAACTAAATAACTAACTATCTAACTAACTAACTGACAAACTGAGTGACTAAATTGACATTATTTAGCCCAGATTGCAATGATTGGAAAATCAATTTTATACATTTTTATATACACACACTGTTAGAAAAATTGAAAAATAAAGAGTCGTCTATATTGGTTGCCTAGCAACGACTATTGTTATTTTTTGTAAAGTATGTGTGTGTATATGAATGTGAAGCATTACTATAAAGTGTTTTGAACTGTGTGTCTGGCTGCTTATATAATGTATATGGCTATATAAATGCAGTCCATTTACCATTTTTGCATTAGAATGAATGGAGGTCAAAATGACCTCTTGGCGGTTCTAGGTAAAATCACTCTTTTTTTCGTTGTCTTTTATACTAGAATTGTGAAAACGCATAAGATGATGTAGAACACACTTTTAGGAAAAGTCATCAACTGGGAGACATAGGGTTTTTACGCAAACAGAGTTACATGCATTTTAAGAAGCAAGAGAGGTCAAAATGACCTCACGGCGGTTCTAGTGTTAAAAACACATCTAGGTAATTATTTCACAAGTGATTTGGTTTATAAATAAGCTAAAAAACCTCATTCATAGGTTTATTATTTTCATTTAAAAGATTGGGTTGAGCTCAAATTAAAACAAATTCATTTCATTGATCTGAGAGAACAGAAAGAGTTAAAAGCACTCTTTTGATTCATTATTGGTTGGTTGAAGTAAACTAAAAACTGTTCTTTTGATATAAAAAGGGTAAAAAGAAAGCATTTATGCACAAATGAAAATCAAAGTCGTCCAATGAACGGCAGTTGGCGGTTCTAGTGTTAAATGGGTAATTTAGGACCAAATCCAACTCCTCTGGCTCCACCTACAGCCTGTAATTGGATTTGCCAAAATCCACCCGGATGGGAGTGTGCAGTAGTAATGTCCAAAATATCACTGACTGTTTATTTTTGTAAAGAAATCATCACAAAAAGGAAAAGGTGTTTGTTTCTGTGGCGGGGAGAGCAGGTGCTCTGCGATCAGATTGTAATGTCTTTCCAGGACGTTTCATAGTTAGGCTATCTGAGGTGAGTGCTTACATGCAAAAACACAAAGTTTATACTGTTTTACTGTACACTATATGAGTTCAGTGGTCTCTCGTAAGGATTCCAGTCATGTACCATTGATATTTGATTGTTTTTCGAGTGTTTGTTGTGGTTGAAAAAATTGCCCCCATAGGTTAGTGTTGTCGCTGTCCCTAGCGCCGGGT